>NW_024426552.1:57539523-57847512 GCF_017311325.1 Ursus maritimus
AAAAAAAAAAAAAAAAGGGAGCCTGCTTCTTCCTCTCCCACTCCCCCAGCTTGTGTTCCCTCTCTCTCTGGCTGTCTCTATCTCTGTGAAATAAATAAAATCTTTAAAAAAAAAAAAAAAAAAAGAATGCCCTGCCCTTTGCACTGGGTAAGTCTGAAATTTAATGTTATTTAATTTTATATATCTCAGGGTGGCAAAGTAGGTTATTGTTCCCTATAATAGGATTATATATCCCTACTCATCCTATGTGATTTCACAGTGCCTTCCAATGAAGTAGATGGAACCTTTTCCTCCTCTTAATGACCTTGAGTTTGGCTGATTTGCTTTGGCCAATGGAATGTTAGTGCACATGATACAAGCAGAGGTATCGTGTGGGTTTGCGTCATTGGGTTTAGTCGTTGCCCAGGAGTCATTTGCCAGGTGAAAAGCATGGCCCGAGTTATTGCTGAAGCCAGAAAGAGGCTGTGGAGAGACCTGAATGTAATCCACAGCTGGCCCACAGATGTGTAAGCAATAAATGCCTAAATTGCTGATTTTTAAAGATTTTTAATTTATTTATTTGACAGAGATAGAGACAGCCAGCGAGAGAGGGAACACAAGCAGGGGGAGTGGGAGAGGAAGAAGCAGGCTCATAGCGGAGGAGCCTGATGTGGGGCTCGATCCCAGAACGCCGGGATCACGCCCTGAGCCGAAGGCAGACGCTTAACCGCTGTGCCACCCAGGCGCCCCCCTAAATTGCTGATTTTTGAGGGCTGTTTGTTATGCAGCTTTATTGAAACAGAAACCTAATATGGTAAATTATGGTAATTATTTCCTCTTTATGAGAAACATGGCTAAAATTGAGAGGACTCTATTCATTTTACTTTGAAAGTCTTTAATAAAAAATCTATTCATTTTGTTTCCAACCTATCTAGTTACAGAAATCCTTTTCTGTCTTGGAAGACCAAATCTGAACTCTTATCCAAAACAAAGAAATACATACACTCAGTTAGCTTATATTTTTGGCTTTTAAATCACCAAACAACCCTCATATCCTAACTGGGTATTTAATCCATGTGAAAAGTCCACTTTGTAATTTTGGGAGGAAGTGTGTGACACCATACCTGGATGTTTTGCTTGCTTTTCATTCTCAATCTCTTCCAAGGCTCCAGGCCTTTTTTTCTTAGCAACATCCTTTCATAATGTTCTTTGGCTACTGCTTCCAGCTGCTGGTTCCTCTTAATTCTCTTCTCCTTCTCTAGTTCTTTCTGGGAAAAATTAAAAAGTGAAAATGCTGAGGAGGGGACCAAGATGGTGACATAGGAGGTCCTGGACTTCCCTCCTCCCTTGGATGCATTCAACGTATAGCTACAAATGGAGCATTTTGCTTTGAAAGAAATCTAGAAACCAGCTGAGGGACTCTTCCCTATCAGGTGAATGAGAAAATACCCACATCAAAGTGTGTAGGAAAGGCTGCAACACACTCTTGACATAAACTCCATCCCTAGCACAGCACCATACAACAGGGAGGGAACTCCCAACTCGGAGCTTCTCTCTGAGGAATGAAGGGTTTGGACTGCACATCTACACCTCAACTTTTAAAATAACCACCCAAGGATGGACTCCTAGAACAACTGCCTCTGAGAGCCCCTGGGGCTTGTGTCCGTGAGATACACAAAACTATAGGAAACAAAGACATGGTTCTTAATGGAGGTGCGAGCACTCCCTATGGGTATCCCCCTAGGGCTCAGCCCAGAGGGAGCGGACAAACATGCCCATCTCCTAGTCTCTCTGAAAGCAGTCTGACTGAATACTTTATCAGCTAATGCCTGAGGGTCCTTCTAATTTAGCACATGTTTAGGGGCTGGCTGTGATCCTCCCCAAAGGAAGTGCCCAACAGACCCTCATCCTGAATTCTCCCTCTAGCTCACTCCAATGATCAAACCAAACCACTAGCATCTCTCTGGAAGGAGCTTGGACACAATCTCGTTACCCAATATTTATGATTACCATTTGAGGGATGGGACCCTGGTTTGCCTGGCTCTGAAAGCCAATGGAGCTTACATTCACAAGTCCTACAGGACTCTAACAAAGAAGTAATTTTTAAATGGGTATAGGAGCACCCCTCTCCCCTTGTGGCTGTATACCTGGATTCAGTACAGAGGGAGCAGGCAAAACACATCTCATAGTTTCTACCTGGAAGGGTAGAAACATTCTCAGCCGCTGCCTGAGGGTACAGTTTTTAATCAGCCTACGTCTAGGTGCTGACTGAGATTCTCCACTGTGGAACACTGACAGGTTTTGGTACATGCTCGACTACTGGGAGCTAAGAACAAGGACAGCAGATTGGATGTTCACAAAGGTTTGAGAGACAACCAAGAACCTGGGTGAGGCTGACTAACAAGGTTCATCTTCCACATGAGACCACTCTGTTAAGACTAGGAGAGGTGGCTGCTTTATCTAATGTGCAGAAACCAAAAGGGAGAGTCAAGAAAAATAGAGAAATGGGAATATCTTCCAAACAAAGGAACAAGATGAATCTCCAGAAACCAATCTTAATGAAATAAGTGATTTACCCAATAGACAGTTCAAAACAGTGATCACAGAGATGCCCGCTGAGGTCAGGAGAGCAATGAATGAACAAAGACAGAATTTCACCAGAGAGATACAAAATAATAATAATAAAAAACCCCAAACATAAATCATATAGCTGAAGAATACAGGAACTGAACTGAAAAATTGAATAAAGGGTTTAATAGCAGACTGTATCAGGCAGAAGAAAGGATGAGCCAACTTAAAGACAGAGCAGAGAATTCATCCAATCAGAGGAAAAAGAAAAAAGAAGCTAGTGTAAGGGACTGATGGGACAGCCTAAGGGTACAAATACATGCATTACAGGGGCTCCAGAAGAGAGGAAGGGGCAGAGACCTTATTCAAAGAAATACTGGCTGAAAACTTCCCTCACCTGGGGAAAGAAACAGATATGTATATCCAGGAAGCCCAAAGAATACCAAACAAAATGAATCAAAAGAGGAACACACCAAGACACATTAAACTGTCAAAAGTTAAAGACAAGGAGAGAATAAAAAAAGCAGCAAGAGAAAAGCAACTTGTTACATATAAGGGCACTCCCATAAGACAACAAGTTTTTCAGCAGAAACCTTGCAGGCCAGAGGGAGTGGGATGATATATTCAAAGTGCTAGAAGAAAAAACCTGCCAAACAAGAGTACCCAGCAAAGATGTCCTTCAGAATTCAAGGACAGATAAAAGAATTTTCCAGACAAACCAAAGCTAATGAATTCATTACCACTAGACCAGCCTTATGTCATACCCAACACTGAAAAGGACTAATTCAAGAGGCACCTGGGTGGCTCAGTTGGTTAGGTGTCCAACTCTTGCTTTTGGCGCAGGTCATGATCTCAGAGTCCTGAGATGCGCTCTGCGTTGGGCTTCCTGATCATCGGGGAGTCGGCGTCCCTTCTTTCTCTCTGCCCCTCTCCCCACTCGTGCACTCTATCTCAAATAAACAAATAAATCTTTAAAGAAAAGGACTTCAAGTTGAAGTAAAGAACACTAAATAGTAGCATGAAAACATATGAAACTACAAAATTTAATGGTAAAAGTGTATATATAAATTGTTTAATTTGAAAGTACTCTAATATGGTAGTGGTGGTAGGTGAATCTCTTATAACTCTAGTATAAAGGTTAAAAGACAAAAGTATTAAAAATAACTATAATAATAATTTGTTAATGGATACACATTATAAAAGATGTAAATTGTGGGGTGCCCGGGTGCTGCAGTCAGTTGAACATCTGACTCTTGGTTTTGGCTCAGGTCATAATCTCATGGTTGGGAGATCAAGTCCCATGTTGGGCTCTGCACTCAGCACGGAGTCTGCTTCAGATTCTCTCTCTCTCTCTTCCTCTGCCCCTCCTGCTCATGCTCTCTCTCTAAAATAAATAAATCTTTAAAAAAAAAGATGTAAATTGTGACATCAAACACAAACTGTGGGAGCAGGAGTATTAAAATGTAGAGGTTTTGTACACATGTGAAGTTATGAGCTTAAAAGAGACTGTTAAAACTACAAGATGCCTTATGTAAGCCTCACGGTAACCACACAGCATAAACCTATAGTAAATAAATAAAGATAAAGGAATCAAAGCATAACACTACGGAGAATCATTAAATCACAAAGGAAGAAAGCAAGAGAGGAAGAAAGGAACTACAAAAGAGCTAGAAAACAATTAGCAAAATGGCAATAATAAGTCCATGCCTATCAATTATTTTAAATGCACACAGACTACATTCTCCAATGAAAAGCCATACAGTGGCTGAATGGATGAAAAAAACCACGACCCAACCTGCTGCCTATGAGCCGCTCATTTCAACTTTAAGGACACAAAGAGACTGAAAGTGAAGTGATGGAAAAAAGATATTCCATGCAAATGGAAGCCAAAAGACAGCAGGAGTAGCTAGCCTACATCAGACAAAATAGACATTAAGCCAAAAACTGTAACAAGAGATTAAAAAAAAAAGGTCATTATATCATGACAAAAGGGTCAATTCATCAAGAGGATATAACAATTATAAATATTTATACACCTGGTCTTCCTCCACGGTTCCTTTGGCTCTCCACCTCTCCTTCCCATGGTGCTCAATGGATCACGGTCAGTCCTCGGCTGAGGCAGATCAAGATCGAAACAGCCATGGTGAAGCGATTGGTCAAAGAAAAATGATGTATGAAAAAAAAAAGCAAAACAAAAAGAAGAAAAGATTGCAAAAAATGAAAGCTGAAGATGGTGAAAATTATCCAGTTAAAAAGCAGGCAGAGCTCCTACAAGAGTCGTGGCTAACGATCCCAGATTGCCAGCACAGGTTGGAAGCTGCATATACTGATCTTCTGCAGTTAGTAGAGGGTGGAAAGGACTTGCAGAAGCTGAGGAATATAAGGAAGCCCGTTTACTACTGGAATCAGTGAAGTTAGGAGCCTGGTTTTCTGTACAGAGTGTTTTTTGCCTTAAATCTTGGGAACCATTCCACAATTCATTATTTTTGACCACTGCTGTATGTTCATGTACATGAGAATGTGCTTCTTTCTACTCAGTTGAATATATTTTTCTTTGCCTAATTTAATGTATCAAATAGATGAGTTCATCTAAAAAAATAATTTATGCACCCAATTTTGAATCACCTAAATAAATAAAGCAAATACTAACATTCTGAGGGGAGATCTAGACAGCAATACAATAATGGTAGGAAACCTAAATAACCCAACTTTAAACAATGGATACATCGCCCTGACAGAAAATCACTATGGAAACACTGGACTTAAATTTTATGTTAGAGCAGATGGACCTAACAGACATATACAGAACATTTCATTCAACGACAGCAGAATACACATTTTTCTCAAGTGCACAAGGAACATTCTCCAGGATAGATCATATGTTATATGCCACAAAATAAATCTTAATAAATTGAAAAAAACTGATATCATATCAAGCATCTTTTCCAACCATGATGTTATGAAATTAAAAATCAATTACAAGAGGAAAAATGGAAAACACACAAATACGTGGAGATTAAACAACATGTTTATTAACAACCATTGAGGCAAAGAAGAAATCAAAAGGGAGATCAGAAAACATCTCCAAGCAAAGGAAAATGGAAACAAAATATACCAAAACTTATGAGACGCATCAAAAGCAGTTTTAAGAAGAAGTTTATAGCAGTAAACACTTACATCAGAAAAAATGAAGATCTCAAACAAACAGCCTAACTATACATCTCAGTGAACTAGAAGAAGAAATAACTATGCCCAGAATTAGCAGAAGGAATGAAATAAAGATCAGTGCAGAAATAAATGAAATAGAGACTAGAAAAACAATAGAAAAGATCAAAGAAACTAAGAGCTGTCTTTTTTAAAAGATAAAATCTCTAGAAACCTGTGGCTAGACTAAGAAAAAAAGAGAAAATCAGAAAACACAGAAATAGTAAGGATCATAACAAACTACTATGAACAATTATATACCAACAACTTAACCTACAAATGAATATCCTAACTTTTACTAAGACTGAATCATGAAGAATTAGAAAATCTGAACAGACTGATTACTAGTAAAGAGACTGAATAAGCAATCAAAATCCTTCTAAAAAAGAAAAGTCCAAGACCAGATGACTTCACTGGTAAATTCCACCAAATATTTCAAGAATTAATACCAATCCTTCTTAAACTCTTCCACAAAATATAAGAGAAGGGAACACTTCCTAAATCATTTTACAAGGCCAATATTACCCTGATGCCAAAGCCAGACAAGGACACAAGAAAAGAAAAATATAGGCCAGCATCCCTGATGAATATAAATGCAAAAAATCTCAACAAAATATCAGCAAATCAATAAACAATACATTAAAAAGATCATACACCATGATCAAGTGGGATTTATTCCAGGGATGCAGGGATGGTTCAACTTCCACAAATCAATCACTGTGATACTCCCACGTTACAAAATGAAGGATAAAAATCCTATGATCATCTCAATAGATGCAGAAAAAATATCTGACACAATTCAACATCCTTTCATGATAAAATCTCTTCACAAATAGGGTATAGAAGGAACATATCTCAACATAATAAAGACCATACTTGAGAAGTTCACAGCTAACATCACACCCAACACTGAAAAGATTTTCCTCTACTATTATGAACAAGACAAGGATGCTCGCTCTCATCAATTTTATTCAAAATAGTGTTGGAAGTGCCAGTCATGGCAACTAGGCAAGAAAAAGAAATAGACATCCAAATTAGAAAGGAAGAAGTAAAATTGTCTCTCTCTGCAGATGACATGATATTATATATCAAGAACTCTAAAGACTCCACCAGAAACTGTTAGAATAAACTAATTTACTAAAATTGCAGGGGGTTGGAGAGAGAAAATTGGAGAGAGAAATTAAGAAAATAATCCCATTTACAATAGCATTAAAGAGAAAAAACTATTTATGAATAAAATTTAATCAAGGAGGTAAAATATCTGTGCATTGGAAACTATAAAATATTGGTGAAAGAAGCTGAAGAAGACACAAATGTTCGATATGGATAGATATTTTCTGTGATTTGTCCTGCATATTATTAATAATATTAAATATAAATTTATATATATTTAAGATTTTATCCACGTATTTGACAGAGAGAGAGAGTACAAGTAGGGGGAGCAGCAGAGGGAGAGGAAAGTAGGCTCCCCAGTGAGCAATGGGATTTAAGACGGTTTAGATTTTTATTTTCAAAAGGTCATTGAATGAGACCCACAAGTTGCCATCATACTGCTACATCGGATAGGATGTCCTGTCAGGGCCACAGGAATACTAAGCCACATGTGCACATCAATGACCATGCTGTCCCAGGTGGTACTTCCTGCCATGGCTACAGTGGCCCCCTCTGAAGAATGCAGCACTTCTAGGTCCAGGAGAACTGTAGGTACCAAGGATCTTTCATAGAGGGCAGCCGTGTCTTAACCCCGAAACACTTCCTGAAAATGGAAGACAAATTTGTCATGGGCTTATCCCTGAGGAATTCTTCCAGTTCTCTTATCCTCTAACATGTCAGAGGACTTATCTTGTATTTTCTATCCAAAGAAATACATGTGATTGCCCTAGAGAACTTCTCTACCATATTGACAGCTCATCTATATAATTAGAAAGTATGGTACTTCACACCATAAACTGATAATGAATAGAAAAATGCCCAACTAGAAGAGGTGAAGCAGGCTCCCATCAAACACATCCAGGATGTGACTATTCAGAGAAGTCATAGCAGGTACTGGCTCAGAAGTGTAGCTTTTTGATGTCCAGAGGAATAATGCTGCCATGGCCTTGGTGACTGCTTACTGGGAATGGCTATAGAAAGTATACAAGGAGGTAAAAAAGTCACCTGTGCAGAATATGATGCAGCAGATGGGAAAAGGCCCCATGATCAACTGGGTGGAGAAATATACTATGGAGAGCATGACTGCCCAGAAAAAAAGGAAACAACTGCCAAGGGCATTTTTTTGTTTTGTTTTGTTTTGTTTTGTTTTGTTTTGTTTTGTTTTGTTTTGAGAAAGAGCACATGCAAATGAGGGGTAAGGTAGGGTAAGGCAGAGGGAGAGAGAGAATCTTAAGCAGGCTCCATGTCCAGCACAGAACCTGACTCGGGGCTTGATCCCGTGATCCCAAGATCACGACCTGAGCTGAAACCAAGAGTTGATGCTCAACCGACTGAGCCACCCAGGCTCCCTGCCGAGTACATTTTAGATCTGAAGTGCTTGCAAAGAAAGCTCAAACACCATCTATTTGTACGTGCATCTATCTTGATTGAAACGGCTATAGTTTATTTACTAAATGGAAACTAGTCTATGTGACAAAATCTTTTTGTCTACTGTTATGGACTGAAGTTGTAGTTTACACCTGGGGGTCATAGTCATAGGGACGTTCCCGCCTTTTTGCAGGCTTTTGCTCTAGAAACTCCAGAGTTCCCACCTTTTTGCAGGCTCTCACAGAGGGGATCAGGGAGAATCCAGATAAAGTTCCTACCATGGTCCTGACTGGTGTACAGGAACAGCAACCACTATAAAATCCGCCCAGACCATTCTCCCTTGGGAAACAAAAACCTTCAGCTGGCCGCACCTGAGGGCACTAGTGGAAAGCTACTGCAGCTGCGGGGAAGGGCTCTCCAGACTCTTAATTGGAGAGGGAACCTCGCAGAGGGAAGAGCTTTAAGGTTACAGACTGAGCCAGTGGATACAAGATGGGAGCAGAGGAGTAGGAGCAGATATTCTTCTGACTGCCCCGTACTGTGCACTCCAAAGACTGAGATTTAATCAGAATGTTATAGAGTGCTTCCCCTCATCCACACCCCACCAACATGCAAACAAACCCCCAGTAATAACAGTGCGTACGAGTGAGAGACCTGCAAGAGATAGACCCTCTCTGGGGAACAGCACAAAGGGAAGACCTGAAGCCAAAAAGGAGATGAAAACAAAGTTACTAGTGTAAATTGAAGTCTGTGGTGCTCATAGCAATAGCACGCCTCAGCAATAGTAACCACGGCACCAACAGACTTGAAATGTAGTCCAACTCCTGGCTAGATTAGCACAAATCTCCACGCTAAAGGCCTATGTACCTCAGTTTCTATTGCCCTGTACAAGAAGCCTGGCTTTCAACAACAACAACAACAACAACAAAGACATTCCAAAAAATAAGCAATAAACACTGTCTGAAAAGATAAATCAATCTTTAGAACAAGACTCAGATATGACAGAGATTTTGGAACTGCCAGAGAAGGAATTTTAATTTTTAAATAACTTATAGTAACAATAAAGGCTCTAATGGGCAGGTAGTCATCATTCAAGGTCAGATATGTCATTTTAACAAAGATATGGAAACTATAATAAAGATTCAAATGAAAATGCTAGAAAATAAAAAACATATGGTAACAGAAATGAAGAGAGCCTTCAAAGGGTTCATCACTAGACTTGACATAGCTGAAGAAAGAATCAGGTAACTTGAAGTTAAGTTAGTAGAAATTACACAAACTGAAAGGCAAAGAGAAAAAAGAATGAAAAACACAACAGAGCATCCAAAAGCTGTGGGATAGTATCAAACAGTGTAATGCAAGCATTGCAACTGGAATCCCGGAAGGAGAAAAAGAATGGGACAGGTGAAATATTTGAAGGAATAATGGGTAAACATATTCCAAAATTACTGATAGATACAAAGCCATATATCTGAGAAACTTAGAGACCACCAAGGAGGGAAAAAAAAAAAAAAGAAATCACATTTGGGCATATCATAGTCAAACTGCTAAAAACCAAAGACAGGAAAAGCCTTGAAGGCAGCTGGGGAAGAGAACCCTTACATACTATTATAGACTGAATGTTTATAAGCCCCTCTGGATTCATATGTTGGGTCCTAACAACCAGCATGGCTATATTTGGACATGGGGCCTCTAAGGAAGTAATTAAGGTGAAACGAGGTCCTAAAGGTGAGATTAGTATCCTTTTAACTCACCAGAGAGCTCATGTACTCCCTTTCTCACTAGGAAAGGTCTTGGGAGGACACAGTGAGAAGGTGGCCATCTACAAGCCAGGAAGAGAGCAGTCACCAGAAACCAACCATGCTGGCACCCTGATCTCAGATGTCCAGTCTACAGAACTGGCAACCTAAGTAGACTAAGACACCTACAATAAAGGAACAAAGATAAGAATTACAGCAAACTTGTCAGAAACCAGGTAAGCAAGAAGACAACAGAAGGACATAGGTAAAGTGTTGAAAGAAAAACTATCAACCCGGAATTCTATATCCAGTGAAAAGACCTTCAAAAGTGAAAGAGAGAGGCACCTGGGTGGCTCAGTTGGTTAAGTGTCCGACTCTTGATTCAGGTCATGATCTCTGGGTTATGAGATCAAGCCCCATGTAGGCTCTGCACTGGGCATGAAGCCTACTTAAGATTCTCGCTCACTCCCTCTCCCCCTGCCCCTCCCTGCCCTGCTCATGTGCTCTCTCTTAAAAAAAAAAAAAAGTGAAGGAGAAACAAAAACTTTCTCAGACAAATGAAAACGAAGGGAATTCACTACCAGCAGACCTATCTTACAAGAAATGTAAAAGGTTTTTTAGGCAGAGGGAATATGATATAGGTTAAAATCTTAGATCTACACAAAGAAATAAAGAGCATCAGAAATGAAAGAAATGAAAAACCATAATCTTCAGTTTATTTTTTTTTTAATTTGAGAGTGTGCACATGTGAGTGGGGGTGGGGGAGGGGCTGGAGAAGGGGCACAGGGAGAGGGAGAGAGAGAATCTTAAGCAGGCTCCACACCCAGCACAGAGCCCAAACCAGGGCTCAGTCTCACGACTCAGATCATGACCTGAGCCGAAATCAAGAGTTGGATGCTTAGGGGCGCCTGGGTGGCACAGCGGTTGAGCGTCTGCCTTCGGCTCAGGGCGTGATCCCGGTGTTATAGGATTGAGCCCCACATCAGGCTCTTCTGCTATGAGCCTGCTTCTTCCTCTCCCACTCCCCCTGCTTGTGTTCCCTCTCTCGCTGGCTGTCTCTATCTCTGTCGAATAAATAAATAAAATATTAAAAAAAAAAAAAAGAGTTGGATGCTTAACTGAATGAGCCACCCAGTTGCCCCCAGCTTATTTTAAATCACATTAAAGCATAATTGTTTAAAGCAATGAGAGTAATAAGGTATTGGGTATTTATAGTATATATAAAAGTAAAATATATGACATATATGACAGTAAAGATGAGAGACTGAATCTTCCCCTGAGATCTGGAACAGGCAAGGATATCTTCTCTCATTATTCCTATTCAACCTTGCAGGGGAATTCCTAGCTAGTTCAATAAGGCAAGAAAAATAAAAGGCATACAGATTGGAAAGGAGGAAATAAAACTGCCTTTATTGGTAGACAACTTGTAGAAAATTCCAAAGAATCTACAAAAAAACACCTAGGACTAATAAGTGAGTTTAACAAGGTTGCAGGATACGGTCAACATACAAAAATGAACTGTGTTCCTATATACCAGCAATGAATAAATTGAATTTGAAATTTTAAAAAAGCATCATTTATCACAGCACCAAAAAAGTACGTAGGTATAAATCTAACAAAACTTATACACGATATGTGAAAAGCTATAAAACACTCATGAAACAAAGTTCTAAATAAATGGAGAGATATACGAGGCTCATAGATTAAAGACTCAATGTTGTTAAGACATCAATTCTCCCAATTTGATCTATAGATTCAGTATGATCCCAATCAAAATCTTAGCAGGTTTTTTTGGTACACATTGATAAGATTAGTCTAAAACTTATATAAAAAGGCAAAGAAACCAGAATAGCCAAATCACTCTGAAAAAGAATAAAGTGAAAGAATTCACATTGCCCAATTTCAAGATTTACTATAAAGGTACAGCAAGCAAAGGCAGGTGGTAGTGACAAAGGATTATACATAAAGTGTAATAGAAAAGAGATCCAGAAACAGACACAAATACAGTCAACTCATTTTTGACAAAGGTATAAAGGCATTTCAATGGAGAAAAGATAGTCTTGTCAACAAATGATAGTGAAACAACCGAATGTCTATATGCAAAAGAAGTAAATTTATTACAAACAATGCAAGGAGGTGGGGAAAAATAGAAGCTGACCTAAGTGACTAGAAAACCAAATTTTAATTGGAAAGTATAGGTTAAAAGCAAAAGAAACTGTATAAATACTGTACTCCAGTTGGTAAATGTTTTCATGAGGGTACAGTTCTGAACTTGCTTTACACGTACGGCAGAGCTGAATGAGTTAGGTAAGAGGATGGTGAATTGTGGGAACCAGATCTTATACTGTTAAATAGGGAATTTACAGATAAGCAAGAAGGGAGGGGAAAAATAAATCATCCAATGTGGGATCGAAGCCAGAGATATTAGTATGAACTCATGTTCATACGAATGTTTACTCAGATGGATAGATACAGAAATAATTATGGAGAGGTGTGCACATGGTTTAGTATGCATATGTATATTACTTAGCTCTCTCTGCTGAGGTGCTAGAATTAATGACATCCCAGAAGCAATGATACCCTCACTGCCCAGATCTTGGTTTCCCAATACCATTTTGAACCAGGGCACCTTGGAGAAATGGCTGATTCTAACGTTGGGGCAGTGAAAATACAAGATGAACAGTGTTGGAAAGTAAAATACCCAAAAACCAAAAAAGGAAGAAGACATGTCAGAGGGACACACGAGCCAACATTAAAGAGCTCCCCATAGCCAAAGTGGGAACAATTTGAGCCACAAAATAAATAACATTTTTTAGAACTCAGAGTATAAAAGAAATATACATGAATCCATGCTGATGTAAATGACTGAATAATTAAACAATGGAGAAAGAAAAATAAATCTTCCTCACAGCAGAATCCCAAATAATATGTGTAGATACCCCTTCAGGAGACAGAGCTTAATTTCCACTCCTCCCTACCCTGGGAGTGGACCAGACTTAATGAAATGCCTCCAAAGAATAGAGTATGAAAAGGGAAAAACAGGAACTTCACAGTGGAGAAACTTGTCAAACAAGTCATCAAAGTATCACGAGAGATAAGTCATCTTCATGTCATGTATTCCCTACTGTGATGAGATTAGGAGGGCCCTTCATCTAGGTAGCATTCTTAAAACAAAGACCATAATCCCAGAAGAATTTAAGAAAAACATCATATCAACACAAATTGAGGAACATTCTACAAAATACCTTATAGGTACTCCTCAAAATTGCCAAGGTCATAAAAAACAAGGAAAGATTAAGTACTATGGTTTGAATGTGCCCCCCCCACCCAAATTCATATATTGAAATCCTAATGCCTGTGTGATGGTGTTAGGAAGTGGGGCCTTTGGGAAGTGCTTAGGTCATGAGGGTGGAGCCCTCGTGAATGAGATGTGCTGTCATAAAAGAGACCATATGAAGCTCCCTAGCTCCTTCCACCATGTGAAGACACAGTGAGATGTCAGAAAAACTGGAAAAAGCAGTGAAATCTGCACAAAGTCTGGTCTTAATACTAACGTTGGTTTTTTCGTTTTGACAAATGCACCATGGTAATGTGAGATGATAATATTAAGGAGAAACTGAAACTGAGTGAGGGGTATACGAAAACTCCCAGTACTACCTTTGTAACTTTTTTATAAACCTAAGTAAACCAAAATAAAAAGTTTATTTAAAAAAAAAATGAGTATTAAGGAGGGCACTTGTTGCAATGAGCACAAGGTACTGTATGTAAGTATAAATCACTAAATTCTACACCTGAAACTAATATTACACTGTATGTTAACTGGAATTTACATAAAAACTTGAAAAAAAGAAAAAATTTACCATCAACATATAAATAAAAAGGTTTTGAAGAATTCTGAATGTTAAGTGAAAATATTCATCAGAGACTCTTCAATACAAAAAAGCAGATTAAAAACTATATACAACCCCTCCCCCCCACAAATTATCAATCTATTAAGAGAGAGATACTTAGGGAGAAGGAGTAAATATACTAAGATATTTAGTTACCTCTTATTGCTGAGCTCATATTTTTCCATTTTTTTGTAGTTCTCAAATGTTCCACAATGAATAGTAATATAAGATGTACTGACTTTGTATCATTGTGTTTAAGTATTTTTAATTTTATATCATAGTATTTAAGTTATGAGATATCAATGAGAAGAGTAAACGTCATTGAAGGACTTTACCGTCTCTTCTGGGGAAGGGGTTAGTACGTTTTTGATTGTATGCAGGATAGTTGTATCATGTTAAGCAGAATTAGGATCTTGTCTTTATTTGGAGATCAACTATGGTTTAAGGAGATGTGTATGGGTGCCAAGTAGATAAGGGGTAGACTTGTGATGGTTAATTTTATGTGCCAACTTGAATGTGCCACAGGGTGCCTAGAGTAAACATTTATGGGTGTATCTGTGAATGTGTTTTGGGATGACATTAGCATTTGAATCCATGGAGTCTGTTAGACTGCCCTCCCAAATGTGAGTGGGCATCATCCAATCCCTTTATGAGCTAAACAGGACCAAAAAAAAAAACGAAGGAGGAATCTGCCCCTTTTTTCCTCCTGTCTGCCTGCTTGAGCTGGGCCATCGGTCTTCTCCTGCCCTTGAACTAGAGTTTTTACCATCAAATCAGACGAGGACTGGAATGATATTGCTGGCTTTTCCTGGGTCTCCGGCTTGCAGATGGCAGACTGTGGGACTTCTCAGCCTCTATAATCATATGAACCAATTTCTCATAATAAATCTCTTCCTACACATGCAACCAATTGCTTCTGTTTCTCTGTAGAATCCTAATACAATTTCCAATTCGAATCTCTTTTCTATGAAAATGTCTCTACTATTCCCTCAATCTTTATAGGTCTTGCCTTCTATGGCTCTCTTGATCTCCTTTGGTCTTTTTTTTTTTTTTTCCTTTTTTTAAGTAGGCTCCACGCCCAGCATGGGGCCCAATGCAGGGCTCGAACTCAAGACCCTGAGATCAAGACCTGAGCTGAGATCAAGAGTTGGACGTTTAACTGACTGACCCATCCAGGCGCCCCTTCTTTGGTCTTTGCGGCACAAGACAACATGTGCTGTACTATATTGTCTGACAGGCGTGCATTTTCAGGCCTTATCTTTCCAACTAGAATTTAATAATCTTGAAAGTAAGAGCTTTATCTCTTATTTCTCAGGTGTGTCTTTTTCTCCCATTTGTTCATTTATTTGTTCATTCATTTACTCATTCATTCAACACGCTTGCTGAGTTCCTAGAATATGCCAGGGACACTGCTCACCAACACAACAGTGAGCAACACCAGACTGCCCCCTTTATTCTGAAGGAGATTCCAGCTTAGTTGGAGATGCTGAAATCAATAAGACAACCACAAAACACATGCACGATTATAAGCCCTGGTAATGCTTTGAAGGAAATATATTTCAGAGTCCATAAAGGGGAACGTAACTTAACCTTGGGTGGAAAAGAGAACGTACGAGGCAAGAAAGTCTAATCTGGGAGAAGCCATGTTTGAGCTACGATCTGAAGAATGAGCAGGTTTTCACTAAGATGGGAGAAAAGGGTGGAGGTGCAAGAAGAGTGTTCTGGAGGGAAGTTCGGGGATAGAGAAGGTGCACAGGGCCACAGTATTGCACACAATACTGCTTTAAGAGACAGGCGACTGACCAAACAGACTCTACGAACCATTTTCTGCAGTCTCTTCTCCTCTTGTTTTTTCTTAAGTTGAGCCTCCTTTTCTTCTGCTTCCCTCCTCTGACGCTCCTCCTCTTGGGCCTTTAACTGGGCCTGGTCAAGATGAGAGTCAGTAAAAAATTAGAACGCTATGTTTGTATGGAAATGAGATTTTTTATGTTGAGGAAAGTCAAGTATCTCCCAAGAGTGCCCGCCCTATCTCTGAAAGAAGCCCATACTTCGTGATAAAAGCAGAAAATCCAACCAACAGGTGATCAGTTGTGTAACTTAAAAGTTTCTCCAAAATAATCCTCTTCTACTTGGGAAGGTGATACTGAGCAAGAAAAGAACATTAATTTTTCATCAAAAAATGATTCCTTTTTAGTTCTTATTTTCACCTGTGAAATACTAAGTCCAAACTCCATATAGTGTAGGACACATTTTTTCTTTCATTTCATACACACAAAATCCCCAAATTGTTGGAACTGTTTATTTTTTCTTAATAGATACATTTGTTTTTGATAGCCTAGGTCAAAACCACGCAAGAACTACTCACCTCTGCAACTTACCAGGTTGGATATCTAGATCTAAATGTGTAAATCTTCCTCATTGCGGGCTCCTATCAACTTTTATAACATTTCCTTCTTGCTATACTAATGGTGTTACTGTTTTCTCCCTTTCTTTTCCTAAAATTTTCAGAGTTCAGGCCAGTGGATAAAAAGCTATTTCCAAAGCTGATCTAGCTCCATTGTCTCAAGACACTTAAACAAGCTAAGCTTAATATTTTTTTTTTTTTTTTTTAGAGGGGAGCGGAGAGTCACAGGGAGAGAAAGAGAGGGAATCTTAAGCAGGCTCTATGCCCAGTGTGGAGCCTGATGCAGGGCTTGCTATCTCATGACCCTGAGATCATGACCTGAGCTAAAATCAAGGGTTGGACGCTTAACTGACTGAGCCACCCAGGCACCCCTAGTCTTCATTTTTTAAATAAAGACCTATACAAATCCTTTTTCTTGCCTCAGGTTTCATTCTTGATTTACCAATTTCTCCTCTTCTTGTTTTTTCTTCCTCTCTGCCAAGATCCGCCTACGTTCAGCTCGCTGAACTGCTCTCTCTTCCATGGCTAGAAAATAGTAACACAGTTCCAATATCAAAAATATAAGGAATACTGCAAGAGAAATGTCTCCACGTTTCATGTTATTGTTAGGGTTTTCTTGCAAGTTGAGTGTTTACAATTTCAGAAACATTTATTTGTTTATAAATATATAAATATAAAATTTATATTTCAAAAATATAAGTTGTAGTTGTATTTATACATATATAAGTATATATATGTTATTTATATCCTCCTTACAGGTTAAAGACCTACAATCCTATCCTCAGCAATGATGAACAATTTGCAAATTGTTTTTACTTTTCTATTAGAATAACTCTTTACTGGTTTAAATAAGATAATGTGCCTGGATGATACTTTTATTACTGAAACCCAGAAACCAGAATTTTAATTTGATAATTCTTTAATGAATGGAGAAAACTTTAATTACATCTAACAAACACTTTGACAGTACAATCAGTCCTCAAATCCCATTGAGGGGATTCTGCTATTTTTTCCCAAGTCATTATACATATGTCTACATATGTTTAATGGCAACAACAACAACAAACAAACTAAAGTTTAGGGTCATGATGAATACATTAAAATCTAGTTTTAAGGCCTGGACAGATATCCAGATGGGCAGGAAATGGAATTGTACTAGGCATTTGGAGAACTGGCATCTGAACGAATTCAAGTGTCAGACTCCTGTTCTTGACAGTCTATTAAATATCGATCCAAAAGAAGCAAATGTGCAAGATGGTCTGATAATACGACTCTGTCATCAGTCGGGGCTTTTACAGGAAGAGGGGAATGGGTGGGAGGAGTATCAAGTTCTGCTCACCTAAGTCAGCCAATAGTTACTTTTGCTTCCTTGTGCCATGTTATAGAGAAGAAAATTTAAGTCCAAGTTTCAAGAATTAATAAATTCACCAGGCTATTTCTTAGAGATATTAAGTGTTTGCATTGCTGAAAAAAGAAGAGTGGGGGTGCCACAGATGGTGGCAGTGAGGCTGTCTTTAAAGAGGCAGAAATAGACTAGAGGATTAAAGTGAGAGCCCTGAGAAGCAGTCTCTGGTAATAAGTGCGTTCCCCATCTTTCCTAGAGCTAATCATTAAAGACTACTTGAAAAGTAGCCTGGAGTTCTAAATTATGGTAACTCCTTGATCAAACAATAATTTTTTAAAAGTAATCACACCAAACTGGGCATTTCCTGATCATTCTCAGTGGCAGGCAAAGATGGCATAAACTGCTGTCCTGGCAGAGAGTCAACGCAAAGACTGCTAATTTCTTCATGAAAAGGAATGGACTTCGGGCATAGCGTGCTTCAGATGACATCACTTCGTGTAAGGGCAGCAATCTTGCCAAAGATAAAAAATCAGACTTGCAACCACAATATAATTGCCAGTGTGCCTACCTCCATATACAAACATGCATAGTGCGTGATTACGTATACAGTAAAAACAATTAGTAGGTTCACTAGGTGGTGAATGCTTTTCTTCTCATTGTATTGTTTGGTTTAAATAGTGATTTCTACATGCATTATTAAATTAAAATGTCTGGTTTGTAGATTTCATTACTAAAAGCCTATCATCAAGGTATAACTCGTAATATGATGTGGATTGCTGTAAATGGATCAATAACTTAAGGTTAACAAAGTATAATGATAGGTGATCTATATCAGTGTTTGTCCTTAGCAGCTACTCAAGAGTTTTCTCATTTGTGCAACTGTCCAATATTTTTTCATAATCCAAACCAATCCTAAATGATACACCTTTCAGCATTTTTTTTTTTTTTTTGTATTCTTTGGGAAGGCCAAAAGGTGTGGCAGAAGGGGCAGGAAAAAATGCATGGAACTCTCAGGTGCACTGCACTCCTCACTCATAGCCATCTTTGACCAAGTTCTGCCAATTCTCAAAACCTAAGAATTGCCAAGATTCAGTCCTAGCATATTCTATTTCAGGAAGGAAGATAACCACCACCAGACCACCACCAAGACCGCCCTGCCTTTCAGTATGGGGTGGGGGGCCATCAGCTGCCTTGGGTTCCTTCTGGGTCCAGAGAGAGAATGTGGGGAGTCACTTCCTCTACCATAAGTCTCAGGTGGAGCAACAGGCGAACTGGGGGTAAAAAAAAAAAAGGAAAATAATTCAGACCAATAACCAGCTTTGTTCAAAGCTCTTGAGCCTGAGAAACTCAAAGCAGTTCATAAATTTTAATTAATGTTTACTCTCTTAAGATAATGACACATGAAATCCCCTCAATACATTGGTGTAACAAGGCATGGAAAGGCTGAGTGACTGGCCTGAGTCTGCTATGAGTCAGGTGCTCTGACTCCCATCCCAGTGCTTCAAATCAATAGGTATCTATCACCCACTTCTTAGTCTTATCAAAGTATAGAGTATGTCTCAAACATGTCTGAAACCATTGTAAGTGGCTTCTGAGACATTTGGACTCTTATTTCAGGCTCAAAGATGTTTACCTTTATCCAAAACAACTACAGATTTAAGCTAGGTAATTAGCCAGCCCCAGGGCTGCTCCATTTGTACCTGACATTGTACAACCCGGCTTCTCGGAACTAAATATAATCAGAAACCCAGAAATTGAGGTAGAGCAAGTAAGCATCGTTCTCTTTTACTGGTATAGTAACAGCTCCTCAAAGGGAGCACAACACAAATGCTAACTGTATAACTCACAGGTAGCCAGTTGCCTCAAATACTATCAGTACCTGTCACGGACCAATCGCAATGTAGGGGAGCTTCTTTGTCTTGAAAGTATACAATAAAAGAAAGGGAGAGATCATGGAGTCTGGAAGCTGGGTAAAAGAAGTTCAGGGGCCTCTCTACCACAAGGTAAAAACCCAAATCATGAGTCCAAAGAATGTTCTGATATAATAGACATACTTTGGAAGCACCTGGCAGGTACTTTTGGGTTCTTTTCCTCTGGGATTCGACAGCAGGCCGTTCTGGGCATCTGTGACTGCCGCAGCTCGCTCTGCGGCCCACCGAGCCTCGGCCAGCCGCTGGCTTTCCTTCAGCTCCAGAATTGTTTTCTGCTGTTCCTGAAGTTTCTTCTTTTGCTTTTCAATCAACCGTTGCTGGAAGACATGGCGGTTGTGGAAATGACCCATGCAAATGGCTTCTGTTTTCTGGCTGGTGGTTCTGAGCTTCTTGTTGCTTCCAGGCTGTGGGGAGGGCTCAACATTCCCGGTCTTGTGCTGCTTATTGTCAGATGTGTTCAGAGGGACATGTTGGAGGGGAACCTGCAAGTCACTCTTTGTTGGTCTTCCTAGGTGGGGGCTGGGCATGCAATCACAGCTCCCTGAGGGAGGCTTTTCCCACAGAGGTGGCCCAGCAGTCACCTGAGAGAGAAGGAGCATGTTACAGCTCAGCTATTGACAGGACTGTGTTGACGAGATCCCACCTCATCTAATCAGCCTTGTTTGGTTCAACGGCACAACGGCCTGTGTGCCTGGCCTGGCTATCTCAGAAGCTACCAGCCTTAGCTCTGTGAGCTATTCTCAGAATATGTGCTGCTGCTCGCCACAGAACCTGCGTGGGCGAGTGGCTGCAGTGTACGGACCATTGCCGTGGGCCAGGCCATTTGCAATAAGGAAACTGTGCTCTTAGAAATTTCTGATTTGGATTGTTCATTTGTGAATGAGGCAGGATTACTCCAGATATATATTTCAGGAATTTTAATCTGCATGAATTAACTCTGAATTTTGTGGTGAAGGACATATTCTCCCTCAAGAATGTTTGAAAACTAACAAATACCGTAACAAATCAATAATAGCTCTGTTCTCTCAATGCCTCTCTTGCCACTAATAAGTTAATCACAGAGTATGTATGTATGTATTTATTCACTCATTCATTCATTCTCAGGATTACAGCCTGGATTAAAGTTTACAGTCTCCAGATTATTGCCAGACGATCTCTGGGAAATATTTGCAAGCCCAGGATTACTGGGCAAATATTCGCATTACGTAAGAATATTATCAATAATACTATATTTTAGCATATGGCTTAATAGTTTTCAAAGCTTTATCATGTAATGGATCTCATTTAATAGACTGAAGTATCATACTCAATTTTAAGTTCTATGTAGAAGGGGAGGGAACAGAATTCTTAATCAGAAAAACTTTTCCTCGCCAAAATAATGCATAGCTGAAATGTCTCTTCTACAATGGTTTGATTCCATGGCCTAAGGTCTGACCAGCTTTTGATTCTGCCATCTGAAGCGGTACAAGGAGAAAAATACTATGAACTATCTTGTATCTTAAAAGCTTCTTGCTCTAAGGTACTCAAAAATATTTTTTCATGATGATGGAAATATTTCCTATAGATTCAGCTGAAGTGAAAAATGTGATATATGGAAACTCTGACATGCTAAAGCCTAAAAAATAACCTTCTGTTTCAGAAATGTCAATGGACATTTATTCATGAGAACACCTGCTTAAGTAATTTAGCATCCAGCAGGGTATATACTTTAGGCCCTTTTAAACTTTGTGATAATGGTAATTAACCCAGCAAGGCTGTAAAAGCCTTGAGGACAGCAAAAAGATTTCTTTTGGATCATGGTAACTTTTCAAGGTGAAAATAAGAGAATGAAACAAAGCTTAACGGTACAGATTGTACTTACTAGAACAGGACTGAACAGTCTGACATAATTAGCGTAAGTCATCTATTAGCTGATAATTCTGAAAATTTTCAAGATATAATGTATGCATTTGTGGTACATGCATCCCTATGATTGTAATTCGTGGGCATCTAACTAAAGATTTCATATTTTATTTATTCATGTTATACGCTACACTCTGGAAAAAAATTAGGGTTTATCTAATAACCTAGAGAGTCTATTATATCCTTTTATTTTCACTTGCTCTATTTTTTATAATATCCTTTCTTGATAAAATTATTTTCAGAGTTCTTAATTTCAGAGATTTAGAGGTCTTTCTTTCTTTCTTTCTCTTTTTTTTGAAGATTTTATTTATTTACTTGACAGAGAGGGAGCGCACAAGCAGGGGGAGTGGCAGAGGGAGAGGGAGAAGCAGACTCACTGAGCAGGGAGCCCAATGTAGGGCTCGATCCCAGGACCATGGGATCATGACCTGAGCGGAAGGCAGATGTCCAGTGACTGAGCCAAGCCACCCAGGCTTTTATTTCTTGAGTCATATATATACACACACATTATACACACACACACACACACACACACACATATATACACTATATATACTATATATACATAGTAATTTTTCTGTTTCATGCAAGTAAAAAATACTTTGTTCACTTTTTAAAAATTTACAGATAACAGTGTACCTTTGTAAAGTAAAAGGTTCAGACAGCTATTTCTTAAGATAGAAGACTCTGGGGTCTTAATGGAAACAAAATTATCTAACTGACGTAAAGATAGATAAATTGCCTAGAGGACATAAGTCCCAGTAAGGATCCTCATGATACCCCTTTGCTGAGAGGCTAGACTTAAATTAAAACCAGCCTACTTGCTGGCAGTAATCAGGGTAAAAAGCAAGACAGGGGCCCCTCTGGTGCCCAATTTAATTTTACATTGTCTGAGTTAAGTACTCAACAGCATTATGTGGAGGGGTCTGGGATGAAGGTGAGGGGGTAGAGGGTCTTCTCCAAGGGACTTTTCAAATATGACAAGTGCAATTAAGAAAGAAAAAACCGATAGGATTCACTTCATAAAAACTTAACTCTGTATAGTACCAAAACTCCAAAAATTATCCAAAAAGACAAATGAAAAAATGAAAAAAATTTTGCAAAATATAGAGTAATAAAAATACCAATATAAAGAGCTCCTAAAAATAAGAAAAAGATATCTAATTAAGTAGAAAAATGTATAAGGGCATGAATAGACAAGTCACTAAATATCTATCTTTCTATATCCATTTTCACATATATATATATGTGAATGGCCATTGCAAAAAATGTTTACCCTCACTAGTAATAAAAAATGCAAATGCTGAAGGAATAATAAGATGAAAATATTTTACTATCAACTTAGCAAAAATGAAAAATGTGTTACTGGGCAGGAAAATAGGCATTTCTTTGGCACAACCTTTCCAGAAAGGCAACTTGGTAATAGTCTTTAAAATGTGCATTCTATTTTTAGGTATTTATCCTAAGTAAAGCATTCAAGTAAAAGTGGATGTGTGCAAAGATTTCATTACAAGGATGATCACTGAAGCACTATTTGCAATAGTGACAAACTAGAAACAATTTAAATGTCCAGCAATACAAAAAAGGTAAACAGATTCTAGCTTAGGGGGTTCATGATTGAATATCTGAGAGCCATTACAAAACGATGGCAGAGAACAGTAGTCCTTAATCAAGGGGTATTCATCAGGTTCACCTGTGAAACTTAAAAAAATAATAATACAGGTGCCCTAAAACCAGAAATTCTAATCAAGCAGATCTGATCTGTGGTTTACGGTCAGTTGAGAACTAATGCTGCAACAGATTTAGTGACACAGAAAATTCTCATGTTATATTGTGAAATTGCAAAAATTTTTTTAGAAAAACAGAATAGTTACATTATTAAGAAAAAAAAATGGCCTTACTTTCTCTGTATTATGAAAAAGTAGATATCCTCAATAACTTGACTAAAGAAAATTTAAAAGCTAAATAAAATATTCAAGAGAAAAATTTGCATATGCCCAAATAGAGAAAAGACTATATGGCTATTCAGCATGTTACTGGTGGTTATCTCCAGATGATGGAATTACAGGCTACTATGCTTTTTCCTCTGTCATTTTCTATCAAATTACCATAATTAACACATGATTTTTCTTATTAAAAAAATAAAAACTTAAAAATTTCCCGTGTGTGTGTGTGTGTGTGTGTGTGTGTGTGTGTGTGTTTGTGTGTGTGTGTATACATATATCCCAAGCTCATTTAGATAGGAAATGTCTGATGATCAAGTAAGGGGAGTTCAAGAGTTATAAACAATGCTTTATATAACTGTTCCTGAAGGAGTCTTTCGCTTAGTTGTTTTAAATCCCTCTCTGTATTATGTCCCTACCAAGTCTCAAGTATACCAAAGTTCATATGCGATACATAAGAAGAAGATTCAGTTCAAGAAAATCAACACTAACTGAAAGCTAACCTTTGTGTACTGTACACAGCTCTCATTTTCTAGATAGTCCAGGCAAGGCAATCTGACAGCGGCCAATATAACCCAGGCTATACAGGTGCAGAGCTCAAATGGCAGTGTTTAATAAGCAGAAGACCAAGCAAAGGAAAAACAGTGTACCTCTCCGTTTCTTATAGGCGGATCCACCACAGCGGCTGCCTCCCCAAGGAGACTGATGCCTGATGCCCCATCTGTGCTGAGCTTCCCTAGTGATGCCGCCTCCAGCAGCTCATTCACTTTCTTCCTAGTTTCCTCCTTTGTTAGAGCCAGCTCCCTCTTCAGGCTCTCTGCACGGTGCCAATGCTGCCATTCAGTAAAGCCGCGTCGGAGAACTTGTTTCCTGTTATACTCCGTGGCCAGTTGTTGTTTTCTAAGCAACAAAGTATTTCCCGTTAAAAAGAAGCAGCCATTTACAGCTTATTAGTTGATAATATAAAAGAAACACAAGTCTAAAAGAGTCCCATAAATGTTCCATCTTAGATCCGGCATTTCCTTTTATTTAAGTTACATGGAATCGCTTTGTCAAATTCCCTGGAGCAAAAGGTCTGCTTGTAGAGGGCATTGGCACCTTAAGAGATTACCTCAGAAGAAAGAGTTCTATCATGTCACACAGGCATACTACATTTTAAAAATTACCACAAAATAGTTTCTGAGAGCTTTTGGAGGGGAAGGAGCAAAAGAAATAGGCCTATAAATAACTACTTTTAAAAGGATGAACACATGAGGGAGATTTCAGGCATGCCTGCAAATCCAAGGAAGACAGAGGTTTGGGAGAAAGGGAATGCAACAAGATATAACAAGTGAACTGTCAATAACGAATTAAGTATAAGACTTATAAAAAGTCAATAAGAAACCATGAGGGTGGATCTTATGAAAGAAGGACTTGATCAGGGACACAGGATCTCCTAAGAGAAGGACTCATTTATCAAATCCTTCAACTGAATGAATGAAAAGCACTGCCTTATGAGGATACCTGCTACACACTGGAAACGTGCGAAAGACATGTCAGAGACAACTTGCTCTCATGGAACCCATTCACAGTCCAGTAGTGGGTCTGGTTTATTCACTTTGTAAGGAAGAGCTCCTTCTGTTTCCTGGAAACTTCACGATGTTAGGGGACATCACTGAGTAGAGCTGGGAACTGCCTGCTACATTCCCTTCCCAAAGGGGATCTCCATTAGGGGACATTCTTGTGGTGGCCAGTTGAGAATTCAAGCATGGAGGTCTCTGAGCTCTATCTAGAAGTGGATGATTATTGTCCCTGAAGAAGTAAGTTGTTGAGTTTGGAACTTATTATATCACATCAGGGGTCAGTTTTGAGGTTTAAAATCGACTACTGTTTAGACACCTACTTGATTTTATTTTGTAAAGGTGACTCAAGTTCTCTATAATACTATTTGCATACCTGTTTCTGTTAAACACCCATAACACTTAACTTTCCTCATGGACTCTCTGGGGTTATATATATATTAAAAAAAAAAAAAAAAAACCAAGTTCTTAAGTCAGTAAGTCAGGAGAACATTTCTAGAGTTCTTAAATCACTTAAATCTTTTTTGACTGTCACCTACAGTAAGAAAAATGTTACACTGTGACACAATATACAAGTTTAAGTATATATGTGTGTATGAAACAAAAGTATATATAATTGAAACAGAAGTTTCACCAAACAATATCTACCCTTACTACCAGAAGTGCATTCTGGCATTTCTGTTCCATCCCATTTCTTTGAAAAATACAGCTCATTTGGAGCCTGATTTCAGGGACCCATGAATGGGTTAAAACTCTTAGTTTGAAAAAAACTACTCTAAAGTCACAGAATTTAACCTATGTCAGAGGAGTTGAATGAAACAGCCAATTAGTGAGAGTAGAGTCAACTGAAATAGTGAAATTCAGGATAAACGCTAACAACTCTGCCAACAGCATATTTCATTGTATTTAATTGCTTCCCTCTACTGTATTAATGATAGGTGCTCAATTAATACTTGATTAACTGATGTTTTTCTAATAAAAGTATAATATAGGTGGTAATATAAATATTTATACATGGAATTTAATTTGATGGAAATAAATTATCTAATATGGGACTGAATAACCTTAACATACAAATTTTAGAGGAAATAAAGATAACAAATCAGGTAGCAATGCAGGTAAGAAAAAAAGCTCCAAAAAATATCAATGTTTAAATAGTGAAACAAATAAAAAGCCTATAGCACTTTTCTTAAGTAAATGAAAATCATAAATTTCCACTGCATAGAAGATGTATACTGCTCTGTCTGATTAATGTGAAATTCAATTTACATCAATCTGCTCAGGAAGGGGGAGTGTGAAATTTACCTGATGTGTTAATTTCATGTTTTTAGAGCATAAACAGCCAAAAGCAGCACTAGAGTTTCAACTGTGATGGAAGAGATTATTTGGACACTATAAAAAGACAAAGAGAAAAATATTTCTGCAACTATAACAAAAAGACTAAAGAAAATGGGTAAAAATTGCATGTTGACCATAGTGCTTAGAGCCCACTCTATAATGGTTACGTAGGGGATTTCCAAGTGTATTTAAGATATCTACATGCGTGCGTTGAGCTGGAAGAGTAGAAATGCAGAAGCTCCAGACGCAAGGCTGGGTTTACTCGGGCTCCTCTGCAGTTCACTTCAGCAGGGCGATAATATTCCAAGTAAGGTGGTTTCCATACTTTTTAAAAGATGACACTAAAAACAAATATTTCTGAAAGTGAAAAATCACTTAAACTTCCTAAAACCTCAATGTGATGCAAAACTTCGGTATGCTAACCAAAAGAAATGGTTTCAGACACAGTTCCCAGATCACGATAAAATGAAGGACAGCGTTCCCTTATGGAAAACACCCTGTCCCAGTATGCTTCCAAGCTGAAATCTGGGAATTTCTGGCAAGAGTATATAAATTGATCATCATAGTTATATAACTGCATGCACAGAAAGGCTGTCCCTAAAGACCAAATATAATGGAAAAACTCCTTTTTTCCTTCCTATGCAGGGAAAAATCTGGTTCTTCCCCCTGTGTTTGTCTCCTGTGTGTCTCCTTTACCTTTTCAGAGAACACCTCGCTTCTGGCACTATGGTCACCAAATGTGTGGAGGTTTTCCCCCCACCAACAAGCAACTCTTGGACACGCAGCAGGTATCCACAAATTCAACTCAGTTCTGATATTATCTACACCAAGGACAGTGTCAGATCCCCCAGGTTAAGGGCTCAGTCCCATAAGATTCTCCCCCCAACCCCACCCCCCAGCTTCAGACGCCAGTCACAAACCCAGGTTATCTATCACCTGTTCTTCTGATCAGTTGGCTACAGATCAGAGGTTCCAACCACCCCATCCACGGGTTTGATTAATTTGCTAGAGTAGCTCACTGAACTCACGGAAACATTTATGTTGACCAGTTTATTAAAGGATATAATGAAGGGTGCAGATGAACAGCCAGATGAAGAGATGCATAAGGTGAGGTCTGGGAGGGTCCTGAGCACAAGAGCTTCTGTCCCCACGTATCTGGGGACAGATGTCAATGTGGATGTGTTCATCTGCCTGAGTTCCTTGGACCCCGTACTTTTGGGATTTTATGGAGGCTTCATCATGTAGCTATGATTGATGTTAACTCCATTTCAGCCTTTCTCCTTTCTCAAGAGAATGGGGGGCAAGGCTCAATATTCTAAGTTTCTGATCATGGCTTGGTCTTTCTGGTGACCAACCCTCATCTGAGAGCCATCCAGGAACCAACCCAGAGCTATCTCATTAGAACAAAGACACTCCTATCAGGAAATTACAAGGGTTTCAGGAGTTCTGTGTGGGGAGCAGAGGTCAAAGACCACTATTAGAACAAGAGATGTTCCTAGTACTCTTATCATTTAGGAAATTACAAGAGTTTTAGGAGCTCTGTTCCAGGAATCAGGGGCAGAGACCAATACGTATTTTCTACTATCTCACACCTAAGAATATAAAATATGAAGGTTTAAATAGAAATTTAAATATGAACTGTGCTGTTTAGAATCAATACCTCAAGTGATGCTTAGCGATCAGTGCATGTTCTAGAACCTGTAAGTCAGAAGAATACTAACTAGACGGGGCACTAGATAAGCACCTGGAAGTTTCTAAGCCTCAGTTTCCTCCTAAAAATGGTATCACCCTAAAAAACAAAAAAACAAAACCTGTATTGCCGGTCCTACAGGATTTTTTTTTTAAAAAGATCTAATTTAAAACACACATACACATATACCCCTGAATATACAGAACAAATTCTCATGGAAGATAACACTATCTTAGGACAGACCACTAGATATCTAAAAAGTACCTAAAAGTTCCTTTTTAAAAGGAAATGAGAAATGATAAATAAATAACCACACACTCGTTATCTGATTGATCACGAGTTCTGCCAAAACGTGACGCAGAACACGACGAGACAGCAGTGCGGACAGCTGCATTTGGGATGAGCGGGAATGGGGATGGATAAGCTAATGCATTCAATAATGCACCAGGTAGCCCCCAGGGAAAGAGTGGAAGCTAACGACATTCTGTTTGAAAGAGTTTTAAGGTGAGCCAGGCAGTGCAAGTGTGGGCCCCCTGCTGGTCTGACAGACCTATGAGGAGCTTTACTGGCTTCGGATGCCATGCAGTTTCTGGTCTCTCTCCTAGATACCTGGGTGAGCATGGAGGGAAGGGCACCGAAAATGATTCCCGGGGGCTTGGGGGGGGGCGCTCCTTAAGTGATTGCCCAAAAGAATGCTAAAATGAGGAGTGGGGATATGGGGATACCTGACCGTCTATTTTCAAGTCAGCCTCCCCACCTCTAGGCTCGCATGTGGGCTCACCCCAGCCTGCTCTCCCACAAGCTGCCTATGTGCTGGTTTACCAGTCTTTTCCCCAAATTAAAAAACGCCCTCTTCTACTTAGCTACATTTCTATCTCTCTCAGAAGATGGGGCCCAAGAATTCCTATTTTTAAAAAGCTCCTCGGGGGATTATAATGCACGATAGCCAAGTCTATGTCACTCGTAAGTATTTTTCTTATGGTGCCTTCTGTTGCAATTATTTTTAGTATTTGGGTACCATTTTTCACTTCACTTAGACTGAAAACTCCTAGAAGGTAAGTGTTTAACACTTTTTTTCCAAGTCCCCCTCTCTGTACTTAGGAGAGAGCCTAGTACCCAGTAAGTATCAGTAAAGCTGGTTGGCTGAAAGAATAAATTCTATCAAACAGAATGAAAGAATGAATGAACAAATGAATGTCATGGTTTGAGAGATGTGAAAGGGCCAGTCTGTCCACTGGGTCGCCACAGTACCCTCGAATCCTCAAATCCCCATCACTGACATTTTGGGCACTGTTTCCAGACAACACCTGTGAAAGTATAAGAAGTTTCCTGAGAGGGATAACACCAATTGAGGATCACAGTAAAAAAAGCATGAGGGGCTTGAGGGACAAAGGGAAAAGATAAAAGCATATTCCAGGAAAGGCCCAGAGCTCTGGTGCAAGAGGGGCCAGGACTGCAGGCAATGTGGAGGTTAGTAAGGGAAGGCCAGAGGCGCTTCTCAGGGAAGAACTTAGAAATCAGGGGCTCAGGAAGGTGGAGGATGCTGAAAACAAACCCTGCTTCTTCCTAATTTTGTCCAGGGCTGGCCATAAATTTGGGAGAAAAAGGGAAAGAAGAGCAACAGAAGAACTCAAGCCAGCCTTGAAGGTGAACATGGTAAGCAAATTAAATATACAGTTCAAATTCCAATACCACCACATCAAAGGGCTTAACTTGGTGTGTGCACCGGGGTTTTGTTGTATTACCTAAGCGAGTGAATTCTCAGGGTCTGGGCATATTTGTGAATGCTGAGGTTGTATTAGGATATTGTATTGAAATTTTATAATACCATTTCCATAACTACTTTTAAAAGAAAAGAGATAATAAAAATAGAAGAGAGAGAGAAAGAAAGGAAGAAAGAAAGAAAGCAATGAAAGAAAATTAAAGAAAGAAAGGAAGAAAGGAAGGAAGGAAAGAGCCAGAAAAACTGGGCCCTGCACAGGGGACAGGCCAGTGAGGTGTAAATGTGGATGCGGGAGCTGGAGGATGAGGACACAGCTGACATATGAGTAATGGGCAGAGCAAATGATTTCCATGTCCAGGTGGAGGGAGAACCACCGTTTTGCCAATCGGATGAGAGTTTAGTTTCTACAGTGAGTAACCCGTTATATTCCTTGAGCTATTAGAAAAAAATGCTTGAAGACACTATCAAGTAAAATTGCTACAGAGGAAGCAAATGAACTCATTTACTCACTGACTCACTTATTATTCAAGAAATATATATTTGTTGTCCACTGAGGTACTAGGAGAAACTCTGATGAACAGAGGAAAGAGGCTCTCCAGACACGCTCAATCCCACTGACATTTCTTGGTTTCTGCTCACAGTATCTACCTCTGAGCTTTTTCCCCACCTTTAATATCCCAACCTTCTTTGAACAAAATCACCCGACGTAATTTCTAGAACAAAGAAAAACATGCAGAAAGGCACGGATTTGCAGGAAAGCAGCACAAAGGATGGTTTGTATTTAATAGCTCCTTTATTCTCATGTGTTTCTAGCATGGCTTGTCATTTGTTAATTACTGCTTTATTTTTCATCTGCAACCATCTAAAGTGAATTGCCATATAACTGAAAAATATGGCTGTCTTCGGGAAGCACCACCTAGATACAATTTAACATTTAACACAGAAACAGGGTGGTATAGGAAAAAGCATCTGACTCAGAATTAAAAAGACCAGACTCTAGTCATAGATCAGCTACTCTTACCTCTATGACCTTGAGAGAGTCATTTACTCTCTCCAGGCCTTACTTTTAACATCTGTAAAATGACAGCAGGATTAGACAATCCTTGAGGTGACTTCCTACTCTGTAATTTTTTTGTTCTAAAGTTTCGTAGTAAAAAACTTATTATGTGTTTTCTAACTCTGGCACTTTAAAAAAATGTAGTACCCATTCTGAACATTTAAAAATAGACACCTGAAAATAATTCACAGATACAAGACAAAAAGTTCTAAGATCTTTAAAAAAATTGGCACATCATGCTATTATGAAATCCCCATTTAGTGATTTTTATATTTAAACAGTTTAATTGGAATGAAATCTCAAGTTCTAAAGATTTTTCTCCTATATGTTTCTTTTGGCATGTAAATTTCACAGGCCACTTTTAACTTCACTCAGTTGCCACTCCCTTCATGCCCTCACTCAGGTTGCTTCCCCTCTACAGCACCTGCAGTTACCTTTCTTTATCCAGCAAATTCTGCTAGCCATTCCTTTTTCAGTAGGCTATTATCCCAATTCCTTATATCAATCACTGGATCCTGAGAACTTTTTCTATGCTGCCTTCCCCACCCCCTGAAGGTTCTCCCCCCTTGGATACTGGAAAGAAAGCGAAATTGACTAGGTCATCTTTCTGCTTACAAATGGTCAAGAGTTCACATTTACTTAACAACCAATCTCTAAACTCCTTGTCTTGGCACTCAAGGCCTTTCACAGGTTGATGAACTTGAGAACCACACGCTTGATGATATAGCCAACCTGGACGGCTACACTACATGCCATTACCTCAGCTCCCCATCCCCACCTAGGAGCGGCCTCCGTATGGTAGAGTCCAGTCACGACGCACCTTCCTGATAAAGCGCTTCCTGGCACTCTGCAGGCCCCTCCTCAACCCGTGACAGTTGCTTCTGCTAAGGTCTCAGCAACAGAGGGGATGCACTACGCAGGTTAGGATGCTGCTCAACACCTGTCCTGTTTCTAGATCTTGCCTTCCCCACAGAACTGTGAGGCCGGACGTCAGGCTCCTGTGTATCGCCCCCAGGGCCTGATGCTGGCACAGGGTTGCACAACTCTAGGGGGCACCATTTCCTTCTACATAAGAATGATTTCACAGGCCATTCATCCAAGTTTCACCCTGAACGGCTAGCAGAGTTGCCGGTGAGAGAAGTGATTACACACAAGAACGTAAACTGTCCCCGGCCCAAATAAGCAAATAGCTCCTTCTAAAGCCATGATTTTGGTTCAAGGGTGCAAAGTTGAACTTGGAAATGAAAAGAAGAAAATGTACTTAATTTTAAGATGATGGGACAAAGCAAGTTTTATTTGAAGACAAATCTATGTCACTCACAAGCATAAGAGGGAGCGGATAGAACATAAAGGTATCAGAAACCACTAAACAACGTGTGGAACAAAAGATGGGGGAGTGGGAGTAATCATCTTGGCAGGTCTGCCCTCCCAGGTGGATGTTCCCTGTGTCCCTAATTAACAGTCTGTGTGCAGACAGCGATTTCTCTCAATGGGAATTACCGGCATATAAACCAAACTGTCTTCTGAATTGTAAGATGGTCCAAGGTGCAATGCTCTGACATCAGAGGACAAGGGAAAAAGCATAATACTTGCTTCCATCAAAAAGGAAAGCATGGACATCAGCATATTTTAAATAAAATTTTTTTGCTTATAATTTTCAGTTACAATTTTCTAGTTTGGGATGTAATATAGAAAAACAGTGATTACCACATTTTATAATGGATGACATAATTTTTAGAGTTTATTTCAGAATTCTTCAGGAGGAAAAACGTCCTAAACACAAGGGTTTTCATGATACAAATACCAGTACCTGTTTGCTTCCCTAAGGTCGTTCTGCATGGCTTGAGTCTCCCGCGCCAACTTCTGGGATCTTGCGTAGTCTCTCCAGGCCCTCAGGACCTTCAGTTGGAACTTCCAGTTGGACAGGGTCCCAGCTTTTCCCAGCTTAATCCTGTGATCAAGGATCAGGTTGTGCCAGGCAGAGAAATACCGTTTTTGACACTGCAACGGCAACATGTGGAAAATCACCACTGATGAGCGCCAGTTTCTCTAAAATCTAATACTGAGAGCTGTCACCTCAGATTCCCCCCTCACGCTTTTTCTAACACATCTAGGAACCGGTGTCTTGAAGGAAAGGGAACAAAGTGTAACTGCTTTATGCTAATAATGACAACAAAAATTCAAGTCATGCAGCTGAGGGACTCTCAGGCTCATGACTTAAACTCCAGTACTTAGTTCTCCTTGTAAGGCATCAGTCCTAAGGGAAGCCGGAGTAACAGTCACATCTAAGACCCGAGTTAAGGGACTTGTTTGAAAAGCCTGAAGCACCTGTTTCCGGTAGGATTGCCAGCTTGTCCTGGAGTTTAAAATACCAACTGATTAATTCATTCCTATTACTAACGATGCTGATGTCCTGCACAAAGGAATGTGGAAGATCCCATGAGGACAGAATGGGGATCGCTGGTCCCTGGAAACAAGATAGCTAAAATAACAGCTTCAGCCGAGCCACCACTGACCATGTCAGAGCTCTGGTGAGCAGGCCTAGAGAGACGAGGTGCTCAGGATGCTTGCGATCTTCCACTACATGCAACTGCCAACAAGTGGGACCAGTTCCACTGAGCCTAAGGACGTCCCTAGAGAAGTACTTTACTCACAGTCCTAGTCTAAGAAAATCTGAGACCCAGCCCTTGCCTACATCTCCTACCGTCGCGGTAAACTTAATGTTCCCACTACATCACATAACCTTCAGCTCGTGGCCTTACATCAACCACAGTGTTTAACACTTTCCTATGTTCATACTAATTTCTCAGCCCTTCCTTTCTGCCCTGACTACTTCAGGACTCACTTCTCTCTGGAAGTTCTCCTGTTACCGACCACTCTCCTCAAATATATGGGTCCTTCCACTGTGTTTCCAGGGCACCTCTGCTTTTTTCCATCAAAACACTCATTACACTGTATTATAATCACCTGTTTCCTGGTTTCCACTAGACTGTGAGCCTCCAGAAGGAAGGGACTGGGTCCCATGAATGGAAATGGCAAATCTGAGAGTTGTACCAAGTGTTGGCAGCAATAAAACAGAAAGTAACCCCATAGAAGGTGACTTTGTGGGAGGCAGAGGGGGTGCCTGATGACCAGCACTTGCTAGCTCTACCAGGGTCAGCTGTATTTACTGCTTCTATCTGTGTAAGAACACTTATCTTTCACTACTTCAACATTTAGTAAGCAGCCACCACTGGGTTTAAATTGGGGAACTCTGAACAAAATTACGATACAATCTCTCCTTTGGAGAGGTTATAGGNAAAGAGGGCATATATATTAAAAGACTAATAACCTAAGGGAGCATATGTTAGAATTCTTAGAAATAGCCCATTTGGCTATGAATGGTTTTTTTTTTTTAAAAGAGTTCCTTTATTTTTGCAAGAGAGAGAGAGGGCACGAGGGGGATGGGGGGGGCAGAGGGAGAAGCAGACTCCCCACTGAGCAGACAGCCTGATGCAGGACTCGATCCCAGGACCCTGGGATCATGACCTGAGCCGAAGGCAGATGCTTAACTGACTGAGCCACCCCAGCACCCTCGCTATGAATGTTTATTTACACAAGAATTCAGTTCTGGAGGCTCCTGGGTGGCTCAGTCAGTTAAGTGTCTGTCTTCCCCTTAGGTCATGATCCCAGGGTCCTGGGATCGAGCCCCGTGATGGGCTCTCTGCTAAGCGGGGAGTCTGCTTCCCCCCTCACTCTACCTCTGTGCTCTCTCTCTCAAGGAAATAAATTTTAAAAATCTTAAAAAAAAAAAAAGAATTCAGTTCTATTCCCATTTGGACAAATTACAAAATCTTCTTTATTAGTATTTATTGGGAGAAACCATGGCAAACTTCAAAAAGCTCTCATTCCCTTTCCATTATGTCAAATGAGGGCATACTGTCTAGACCTTCACCTTAGATCCCACGGAAGGGAGGAAGAAGAGAAGAAGAGAGGGTGGAAGGAAGGGAGATTTACTGAATACAGGACAGGCCTGCAGTCATAAGAACGAAAAGACACACAGCTGACAGGTCGGGTTTTTGGATTATGAGTTGCCTGTCTAACCCACAACATAGAGCATGAAAAAACTATACTGTTAACTTGTGTGCCCTAGTCAAAAGGAAATATCCTCTGTCTACCAGATTCATTTAAGAGACTCCTCTTCACGTTCAGCTATCTCTAATTTTAATTCCCGGAATATTTCTAATGATGAAATAGTATAAACATAATCCACCTGGACAATAGTAACACTCTTAATAGTGTGCTTCTTGGATTTCTACATTCTTTGTCTATTAAGTTCAAGGCATTACTGTAAGCACAATATTACACACACTATTTTATTAATTTGTAGTCCATCGTTACAAAATAGAGAAACCACAGATATTATTGTGATTTCCCTTACCAAGCTGAACTTCAAGTAGAGAGGGTAAATTCGCAGAGTGAAAAGTTAGTGGTACACCTAAGGCTAAAACCGAAACATTCTGGTATCCTGATGGCCCAATCTATTAGGCAAAAAGTCTAAAACTGAAGGGCAAACTCTGCTTCTTTTATACCGAAAGAGAAAGAAGTCGGCACGTAACTAACTATGGTGGGAGAGCACTGCTAGAACATAACTGAATTTAAGAGGGGAAAATTTGAGTTCATAAATGCTATAGTCAATATATTTCTTTAAAATAGTTAAGTTTAGACTTTGAAAGCGAAATGATCAGTTTTAAAGGGCTGTAATTCAGTTTCACTACACAGAGGTTAGTAACAGCAAAGTGACAGACTCATAGCAACTGCTTTCTTGAAATCGACTTACTGGTTTTTCCTGCCTATTCAAAAGAGCAATCCCATTAAAATTGAAATGAAAAAATACAAGTGTGAACCAAGAATAGCCACTTAGTTATTCTTGATTCATAGCAAACGTTATTCAGGCAAACAGGAGTCCCATAAATGTGCTTGGAGGAGAATATTTGGGAAAGGAAAATATTCTGAGTCCTGTCTTCTCTAGAAGATGCTAGCACTCTGCTTTTATTTAGAAGGGATGAGAAGTGGCATACTTCCACAGTCATGATCTATTTATTCTTTCTATTACCTCTCCCCCAGAGTCCCCGCTGTCCCCAGGCCTGCTTCTCCTCCTCAGTATTACACTCTGGAGTGACAACCGTGCTCTACCTTTTTGCTCTCTGAAACTAGAACTAGTATTTAAAAGCACAGCCGGCTTGGAAGAGGAATACACTCTGTTTGATACATTCTTTTTAATAAGTTCTGTTTCAGGATTTAATGTCTTAACTAGCCGGACGACAAGTCTGACCTCCCTCCATTTCTTACCTAGTTCCTTTATTTCGGCACCATGTTTTATTTCTGATAGATTTTTCCAATATAGTCACGGAATCTTAACTTCCACATCTCTTTAATATAGTAGTGGTGGGGAAAATTAAGGCTTCCTCCAGGTAAGTAAAATACTGAAAATCACAGTGGGAAGAATTGTTCCTAAATACATTCTCTCTAATCATTTATAAAATAAAATACTACAAAGTGAAATTTAGGAAGTTTTTAAGGGAAATGCTCTTCTCCTCTCAACATCTTCCACAAGCCATCATTTGATCGTTAAGGATTCCACTCAAGAGGAGAAATGACAGCTCGCCCTGCTAAATTTATTACCTGCACTGGAGTTGCCCTCGTTTGTTGGCAAGAAAAGCTCTTCCCTGAAGTGTAATCACACTGCTGTCACGGAGCATGACTGACGTGAGGCGGAACAGCAATTTGCTATCTAATCTTCATTGTAATTCTAACCCTGTCACTAGAGATGCCTGTTCTGATTAATGAAGTGGGTAACTCATCAAAATTCCTCAGCTATTTCCCTTTTGTCAGAAAGCTCAGTGATAATTGCATCAAAATTCTCAGTCATGGAAAAATAAACAATGCATTGTAAAGAGGACAAAAATGTCAACAAGTTTACAATTTATTTCTGCTGAAAAGAACTGACTGTGGTGCAACCAGGGGTCGAGGGGAGTTGGCCAAGGCTTGCCTCCACAGTAGCAAGAAAGCTACAGGCCCCCCAGGTGCCCCCAGGTGGCTCCTTGCTGCTCCCTTCCCAAAAGGAACAGGCCCTCGGTAGCTACAGAGGAAGTAACTTTTTCCTTTTGGGGATCACTACAGCTAGGCACAAGCCCCACAGAACCTAGGCATCCCTGGGGCTGGGGAGAGGAGGATCCTATCAGGGCCAAACGAATGCCCCTGGGAAGGAGTATCCTGTGACCACCCTACTCCTGATTTTCGTAATTACGCCCCAAAGAAAAGAGAGGAAGTCATTGTGCCCCCTACCCCAAAGCAGAAATACTGTGATAACTAATTACATTAGGGAAAATACATTCAGTTCTCTGCACACAGTGCTAAGACCTGACAATGCCTGGTTCCATGGAAAAGCCCAGAGGCCCAAACTTTGACAAGCACTGCTGTGCGAAATGCTAACAACACCAGTTACAGACAAAAAGCCACTTTTGTCATATCCCGGAAGATGCGATGCTCTTTTAACTTCTGTATTTAAATTTTTTTCCTTCCTTTTTTAAACTTAAAACAAAACCAAAAAACACCCTTATTACAGAAATTTAACAAACATACCCAAAAGTAGAACAGAAGAATGAACCCCTCATTCAACTTTAAAAATTACCAACATTTTGCTGATCTTATTTTCTCTCTCCTTCCTCTATTTTTTTTTTTTCTGGAATATTTACAAATAAATCCCATACATCCGACATTGTATCACTTCACCCACAAATGTGTGAGTTTGTATTGCCAACGTAAGGAGATTTTGTAAATTCTTCTTAATTCTGCTAAGAACTTTAATCAATTATATTGCTTTTATTAATCTAAGTCTGTTTCACTTCAGAAATAATACAATTTCAGAAAGCAACTGCTTAGTCATACCATATAGTAAAGTCTTAAGCAGCAAAACTCTCTGGGATCTTTTAAAGAAGAATGATCGCAATAATGCCTATAACCTGACTATTCATTAGGATAGTGCGCCTTCCCCAATTAAGCAGAGCTTAGACCAGTTTTCAGGGCCTTGTGTCTTTAGGGAGGGCAGACCTGCTGCTTCCCATGACCTCTCTCCTTTCCTCTTTCTTCCTTCCAGACTTCCTTCCCCCCTCTACCAGTCCCCACTCCCTGCCCACTCTCCCCCACCCCCAGCCGCACACACTCAAACTAAGCCAAGAGTAGAGCTCACCTCAGAATATATTAGACAAATGTTAGGTTCCCCTCCAGGGTTAGTCTGACAGTGAGACAATGATGTGATGTCATTTGTTTCCAGGCATAAGGTTCTCAAGATCCTTAAAAATATTCACCTGAAATGTTTAGTGTTTAGGGGAAAATATTCTACGCCGTAAAATTTTATGGAACAGGCTCCGTCTATGCCAAAGGCTCTTTTTTTTTTTTTTTAAGATTTTATTTATTTATTTGACAGAGAGAGAGAGACAGCCAGTGAGGGAGAGAGCACAAACAGGGGGAGTGGGAGAGGAAGAAGCAGGCTCCCAGCGGAGGAGCCGGATGTGAGGCTCGATCCCAGACCGCCGGGATCACGCCCTGAGCCGAAGGCAAATGCTCAACGACTGTGCCACCCAGGCGCCCCCAAAGGCTCTTTTCTTATTTTTTTTTCAAAGCAGAATTTAATCAGTACTTTTTCCAAAAGACAAAAAATTACTTATACATGAATTGGAAACTCTGGCTCAAAAAACAGCTTCGTGGCATTTTGAAAAGCAAAACACCAACACGATGTTTTGGTAAAATGGCCCTCACTATCCCTCTGGGAGAATGGGAAACATAAGTGACTCACAGGGTGAGGGCAAGGAAGACTAGAACAGCAGAATAAACAATCTCCTTACTAATGCCGACAAAATTTTACTTGGAAATTTCCCAGAGTTAGCTGTATGAAGTAATATAGAATAATGTTTCCAACCCCTCCTAAAATGCATACCACATGTGTTCTTGGCAATAAGCTTGGAGGGGAACGTTACATGAATCCCAGTGTCCTTCGCATGTGTGCCCGGCATTTCTTTCTCTGCAGTTTTATTTGCAAAGAGGCTTTTCCTTCATTTCCTTCCTCAAACACAGACAGGATGGTTGCTATGTTTCCACTCAGAAATGGCTTTACTTAAGTGGCATGTAGGCAGTCCCGACAGAACGAAGATCTTTGGAGATGAATCGTGCTATATAAATGAGGTACTTAACTACAGTTTTCATCATCTTGTCAGAAAAAGCCAGGCTTCTTTTCCATGTATCTCCACGTTCCCCTGGTTCAGGTTGGGGTGGCCTTTTGGAAGATGCTATGCCGTAAGCGCAATATTAACAATGATTCCTTTGGGCCACTATGATCTTACTCTCTAAGAGAAAAACCCAACCAAATAAGCAAACCAAAACCTTCCCCCACAGAATTAAGATTTAAGTTAGTATCAACTCATCTTCCATTGTTCTCTTCAACTTTCACAAGCAGCAAAGATCACAGACTTTCCTATCTTCTTTTAAGAAAACATAAAATGTATTTCAGAACAGGGTGAGAATTAAGAAGGCCATTTTCCAAATAGTCTAAGAGTTTCACAGTTAATCCCTTGTTGCTTCTGCTAATTAGCAATGACATGAGGATTGCTGCATCTCCCCAAGAGATTTCACTGCAAGATCAAAGAGAAAATAGGAAGGAAAATGGAAGTAGAAAGTTTCTATACAAAACCAGATGTTTTTGATAAAACAAAGAGACCGGGCAATGAACTACATGGGGAAGATGCACGCACAGGGCTGCACTTGAACCTGGGTTTGGATGAGAGGGCCTGCTCTCTCTCAGGAAGTCTCCTATTAAATAACTGCGCCCACATGGCAATGTGAAGAGATTGTTTGGGGGAACAAATACAAGCCAGAGTCAAAGCACAGAGCATTACAAGAATTAAAGGAGCTTGAACTGGAACTCCTCCTAGAAACAGATGCTTTAAAGTCTTCCTACAAATACTCTATATAGCTTGCCGTTGGGTTTGTGCCAGTGAACCATTCTGAGAGTGCTGACAAGAGTTTCCTGGTATCTAGCCGCTCACTGCAAGCCAGGCATCCCCCTTTTTATCCTGTGGTCATATTTAGGCTGCTGAGTGTTCAATTTCATTACCCAAGGGCAGCTTTAGGCTCCTTTAGAACCAGGCCAGGAATGTGGACTGGGGCCAAGGTAATGAGCCCAGGGGGCCTGCTACTCCGTGGCATTTACCAGAGGACTGTCCTGTCTCCAGCCAAGTCTACATAAAAACCTGAGGAGTCTGGTAGGTGGATTTTCCCCATGTCTCAGTTACACTCATATACACGGGGGAAATCAAAATTACAGGTTCACTAGCCATATTGCAAATGAATAACATAATCACACTGAAGGGGAAGGGGAAGGGGAAGAAGAGAACTAACCTAAGTAATAATATTCTGGCTGAGTAAGACTGAAAATGGACATAATGTACAAATACTGTAGTCTGGTTAGTGAATTTGTTTACATAGCAGTATGGGTTAGCAATTCTGCAACGACTTTTACAGTATATCAGGATTAAAAAAGTAAATATATTTTGGATAATGAGCACCAGGTTTCTCACTGCCAGAGAAAGGAATTACAAGTAAGCAAGGGGGGAAGGGTGCACTAAAACGTGTGATGCTGGATTAGGGTTGAAGGCATAATTATGAATTCATGATTATTTTAATAAACATACAGATAGTTATAGAAATAAATTATAAATAAGGAAGAGGAAAGGATACCATGACCCCTGTGTTACTGCACTGGAATTAGAGATACCTGTATGAACTCATGAATTTTAATATGTATACAGATAGACAAACTCAGAAATACACATAATGTGTATATATGTGTGGGTTAGTATACACACATTTCCCAGCTCTGTCTGCTGAGTAATGACACCCCAGTAGCAGTAAGAGCGGCCAGTATTCATATCTGGGTTTCTAAATACTATTTTTCAAAAAGAAACCAGAGTTTCGTGTAGAAGTGGTTGGTTCCAGGGCTAGGACCGGGAAAACACAAGATGGGCTTGGAATGTCCTATGGTGCCAGAAAGAAAGGAAATGCTCAAAACAGGACGGAAGCATTTTGAAAGAACAAAGACATCAACCTGAAAGATTTCCCAATGGCCAAAGTTAGAACAATTTGAGTAATAAACAATGATAATAATAGATGATCACCCACAGAATAAAATAAATACCCATGAGCCCATACTGATAAAAGGACATAATTAAATAAATGAATAAATAAATAAGTGGGGGGAAAAGGAAAGGTTTTCTTTCTAGAATAATTTTAATTAATAAGTTGAGAAGAAATGAGGGAAATACAAAATCATCATTAGACAAATACATGAATGTTACAGGCAAGATCTATCAATGATGCTGAAATTAATAAGTGAAAGTTTAAGGAGAAACAGGATATTTGCATAGTTTTACAATATCTCCTCTAAGACATTCCAAAGGAGATACAGCAACTTTACAGTACAGGGGCACCTAGGTGGCTCAGTCCTTTAAGCGTCCAACTCTTGGTTTCGGCTCAGGTCATGATTTCAGGGTTATAAGATCGAGCCCTGCATCAGGCTCTGCACTGGGCATGGAGCCTGCTTGAGATTCTCTGTCTCCCCTCCCCCCACTCCCAAAGCTCATGCTCACTCATGCTCGCTCTCTCTCAAAAAGATAAAGAAATAATAAATAAGTAAACACAATAAAAAATAAAAATAAAAGAAACTTTATAGTACAGAAACCCAGCACCCTAACATTGTGTAACCCTGACAGGATCCTGAGAAGGGCACAGCATCACTTCTTGTAGTTATCTTGCCAAGAATGCATAATCTCAATCTAAGCAGGAGAAAATATCAGAAAACCCAAACTGAGAGACATTCTACAAAATACCTGATCAGTACCCTTAAAAAATGTCAAGGTCATAAAAGAAAAGGCAAGACTGAGGAGCTGTCACAAAGCTGGAAGAGGCAAAGGAGACATGACAGCTCTATGAAACAGAATTTTGGACTGAGTCCTAGACACATACTCCTAGGCCTTCTCTAATGTAGAATCATGGGCTGAGTCTTGGAATAGAAAAAGGCCATTAGTGGAAAAACTGGTGACGTTCTAATACGGTCTATAGTTTAGTTAATGGTATTTAATGGTATTGTACCAAGGTTAATTTCCTAGTTTCGATAATTATGCTATGCCTACATAAGATGTTAACATTGGGGAAAGCTGCGTGAAGGGAATTCAGGTATTCTGCGTCCTGTTTCTGCAATTCTTCTGTATGTCTAAAATTACTTCAAAATAAGAACTCAACAACTATAAAGTAGAGGTTTAGATCAAGCAGAATCTGTGAGGAGTGGAGATAATTTATTCATAATCTCGCATTTTTAAGTTACACTGGTCTTTTAAAAACTGAGTAATCTGTTTTAGGTGGACCACTAATTTTGTAAAACTCCTTACAAGTGCCTAAAATTCCTAGCTAGCCACTTCTATCTAAAACATATATTATTTCTTTCTGTACAGTGAACTTCAGTGAAATTTAAAAATTAAGTTTCTAGAAAACACACACCTTATTCATCTCTCACTGGTTGGATAACATATCATGGCAGGTTTTCCTCACTCCTTCTCTAGATGGCCCCCTGAGTACTCATCTCCTTTCCTATTTTCCTTCAGAAATCTGAACTGTTATTGTAGGAGGACACACCAATTCTGTCTCCTGAAGGATGCACCATCTGAGTCCTTGCCAATCTTTCTCAAAATGTTCATCCCAACTCTTAGCATTTCCTCCTGCTACTCTTCCCTCGCTAGTCCTAAAGCCAAAACTCTGACCAAAATTCTTGTTTTATATCTCAATAATTATGCCTTCTTGCCCAACAGTCCAAAATGCCTCCATCAAACATGTCTTTTTTTAAAAAAAGGATTTGAGAGAGAGAGAGAGAGCACAAGGGACAGGGAGGCGTAGACTCCCTGCTGAGCAGGGAGCTTGACACAGGGCTCCATCCTAGGACCCTGGGATCATGACCTGAGCCAAAGGCAGATGCTTAACTGCTTAAATGATGAGCCACCCAGGTGCCCCATATCTCTTTTTAAATTGCTTAGATTTAATTATACTATTACTATTAATACAATATTACTCTCTTGCTCATATCCCAGTTATCAATATTATATTCAAATTCCTGTTACTGATTTCCAGGGCTTCTGTAAGTCTGTCCTATATTTATCAAGCTCCCTCAGTATCATCTTGACATCGACTTTTCTCTTGTTAAATCAGTGCATTCCTGCATTCACTTCACTAACTTTCACTGAATTTCAGCAAAGCCTAAGGCTCTGGGTGGGTGTTGTAAGAAATATAAAATATCCTATTTATCTTTCTCATTCAACCTTCTCATTTTACAAATCTTCCAACTAATCCCTTTCACCTGAAATGTTACAAGTCCCAAATGCTTACTGCTGTCAATCCCACTTCTCGCAAAGAAACTTCTGCTTTAAATGGCCTGGAAAGGATGCTCATTTCTCAATAAAAATTGATCAGTTTTTGTTTTGTTTTATTTTTACAAAAAGTGAAAGTAAAAGAGAGGGAGAAAAGAGTAAAATAAAATGCAGACCATGAAAAGGAGAAGTCCATCATTGCTTTAAGATCCTAGCTACCAGAAGGCAAGTGACTTGTCCAAGTAATTTTTCTGAATAATCCAGAAGACTGTGGAAGCCAAGCTTTCAAAACCTACCAGAGATCTACATTAGTAGTTACATGCCATTCTGAAAAGAGTAATTTAGGAAGCCACCCTAAATTCACACCCGATTTCCCATGATCACACAGAGTATCTATAAGAATATCCCCTGGACAGGGGACTGGAGCACCGTCTCATGCCCTAGGCCAGCTGGGCAGCACAGAACCAGTGGTGTGGACAATTTGGTATTTGTGATGAGGCTCAGTTGGGCTCAGTGTGACACTGGCCCATCTCTGATGGAGCCGTCTGTCATTTACGCCACAGAATGCTGAAAAAAGAGAAATTATAATTCCTACCTGATGATTTTCCTTGTAAGTCTGGATTAATAACTCTCTCAATTTCTTCTTTCTTTCTTTTGCCATTTTTTCTTCATCCAGAAGAATATAATCACTTTGAAACATGCCTTTTTCTGTATTTTTTGGAGAATTTTCTTCCTGCTTTCTCCTCTCTCTGTTAACAATTTTAAAAATACATGTATGAACAACAGACTTAATGATGGGTAATTACAACCTACTATAGTGAATGAACACTGAATTTTCCATCAGAAGACAGATTTTTATATCTGGTTCTAAAACTACATTGTAGGGTGATTTTTTTTTTTAGCCTAAGTTTACTCCTTTATAAAATATAGATTAAATGAAATAAGAGACTGTTATACTCTGAAAAGTAGAAAGCCCTATAAATATTTTCGTCAAGTATTTTTATTGAGTTTATCATAGAGGGATACTTTGATCAAAATTTGAGAGTTAATAACATGTAGACATAAGTTCTCTCTTTTCTTCTAAGGGAGGCACAAAAAGAGGACCCTTAGGTAAGAAAGGGAGGAGATTTTTATCCCAAGGCTTTTACAAGGTTTCTAAGGAGAAAAATAATAAAAGAATCAGGTATTCTTTTATAAGGAGAGAGTGGAATTTATATTAATTCTAAAATAGCTCAGAAGAGAAAAAAATTGAACTTAACAATAAGGAAAAAGTCTTCAGGCAAGTGACAGGAATCACTCTGTAACTTTGTTGGTCATCTCTGGTCCTCCTCTGTCTCACCCATGTATCCTTTCTCGTCCAGGTCATCCCTCTTCCACATGCCAATTCAAACAAGCTCACAGTCACTGCCTTCTTACTGGAGTGTACAAAGAATATGTATGTGTATGTGTGGGAGGTATACATACTACCAATGATACGGTAAAAATAGCACCCAGTCGGGATCAGGGTTCATGGGCTCCGGCCACAAACCAGCTGTGAAAACTCACACAAGTCACCTTGTCTTTCTGAATTTCACTTTATAGTTGTAGGAACTCAAGTTGGGAGGGATGCCAGAATACCCTATAGACATTCTCATATACCTACAGAGAACATGTTATATCTTATTATTTGTGATGTTAACCAGCACTTGGTTAAAGGGGACCTCTCCAGTATAAAGTTGCCATTTCCCCCTTAATTAATAAATTAATAATTAATAAATCTCTTACAGGAGATATTTTGAAACTACGCAATAAAGAAGATTTAGGATAGCTTACAAATGAATTAAAAAGCTCTATCAATAATAAAATTTTACTGGCTCTATCCAAATGCCGTAACAGTGTTATATTAGATAGTTATAGGCAGATCACAGTCAACATTTAAATACCGTTCTAATACCATGGATCTGATTTTCTAAAATAACATTAACATGTGTATCTGTTATGAAGGGAATAGTTGCTCACTGTGAAAAACTGGATATAAAAGCCATCCATATTTCCACCCAGAAAAACAACACTAACATGTCAGTGCTGTCTCATTGTATAACCATTTTCATTAATTTCTCCAGTATTTATTAATGTCCATTATAAATAACATTATATTATCTTTGTGGACAAATCTTTGTCTGGATTTCTGATCATTTTCTTAAGGGTGTTTTCCTAAGACTGGAATTTCCAGGTCAAGCGGTAATACCATTTTCATGGCTCCTGTTGTTTATTGCCAAATTGCCTTCTGGAACCTGAAATCAGTTCATCTGCTAGCAGTATAGCATGTTATCTGAACCACTGTAACCATGGATAAGATTTTAACTTTTAAAAGGAACGAGTGGTCAGTGAGCATCTGCTGCGTGCCCAGGACGAGCAGAGCTTCCCACTACCATCAACTGTTACTTGTTTTCACAATTTATTTTAGGTCAGCCTAGATTTTTCAGGGTTTAAAAGCAATCTGAAAAGTGAGGTCGACCTTAGTAAGAGCTCACTAAAACACCCGTGATTGCTTTCTAAAAGGAATGGTGTCTGGAGGAGGCCTAAGCCTGGCACTTGAAAGAGTGAAGCACTCGTCGGCTGCTGAGCGGTTTTAAACTGGGTAGAATCAGAGCAACCAGGAACACGGGGGAAAGCTGCGTAGGCTGATGGGGGCGGGAGGGATTATCTCATAGGTCTTTCTGGCCTCTGAGTCTGAGTATTCAGTCACTTCAGGCACGGTGCAGTTCATGCCTCAGTGCTGTTTCTCAGAATAAATACATTACTTCTTTCATCTAGAAGCTCATTTTCTGCATGAGGGTACGTAACAGTACTACATCCTGTGAGGACTATTTTGATTTTCCTCTTATGTCAGATATTCCTGCTCTTTATCAGTGGTTGGGAGGCAATGAGGACTCTGTATGATTACCAGAAGATAAGAAGACATAGGCTGAGGCACAATTAGCAAGCAATTTTAACAATGTTCAGGTAACCAAAGAAATGCAAACGAACCAACACAATACCTACTAAAAGTGCAAAAATATTGAAAACCACAGTACCCCCCAATGCTAAGAAGAGTGTGGTAACCCGGCCCACTGCCAGCAATAGTGTAAATAAGTACAACCTATTTGGAAAGCAATTTGGCAATGTTTCAAGAGTCATCAAAGGCCTATACCATCTAACTCAGTAATTACACGCCTAAGAATGTACAAAGCTCTATGCTTAAGGAAGCTCACTGCATTATTATATGGTGAAAAACCTGAAATAGTTGAAATGCTTATCAGACGGGGGGAAGGTCATTACATAAATTATGGTTTAGGAACTCAATGGAGTAATAATATACAGACCTCAGGACTCTGGGCAATGTGTTAATTAAAACAAGCAAAATAAATGTACTTTATGGTTGCAATTAAGTATGTAAAGGGATCAAGATGCAGATGTAAACACTTAATTTGTTAAGATCGTGGAACAGTGATTTCTTCTTTGTGTTTCGTTATCACAATGTCCGTGTTTTTAAACTTCCAAAATGACTGCTTAGACAAAAACAGCTCCACACGGCGCCCCACGGCGGGCTTACATTTTCCATGCTTCTTCCACAGTGCGTCTCCTCTCAATTATCTCCCTCCGCAGCTTTACCATCTCCCTTTGAATCTCCTCCTCCTCTTTTTTGGCCTCCAGAGCCTTCTTTTTCTTCTCTTCCTGCACCAAATACTGAGCCTCCAAGAAGACCGATTTTTTCAGGGTCTTTTCCATTCTCTGGCGCTCCAGTTCTTTCTCACGTCTCATGCGATTTTCTTTCACCTTACAGAGGACACAATGAGGGTGAGATGCAGCCTTTCAAGTAGGAAAGGATACGGAAAAGCTTAGAATACATTTTCAAGTTCACTATAGGCCCAGTTTGAAACATTCTGGCCCAGAAGCTCACTGTTCATTGGAAGAATAGGAAGAATTCATTTGTTTACTTGGGTAAGAGCCAATACAAAAGTCTAGATGAAGTCAGGTAAGGGGGCTCCCAGCACTCTGGGAATGATCTGCGCCATGGAAAAGCTGAGAATCTACTGGGTCGGATGCCAAGTTCTGGATTCTTACTTGGTAATGATTTTCCACTCCTAAAATTTTCCAAGGTGTACACTACTGCTCTTTATTTAGGCTCTATGGGCACGCCGATTATAATTTAAGAAAGAATATGGATATTTTGGGGAGGCTACATCATGAAAGATGCAACAGTGATTTACTGCCACGAGGAACACAACACTACTCATTCTGATCGTTATTTAAATGTATCAGTGATTCTGGCTCATATTTGGAAATCTAAACCATGACTTTCACAGATATTTCTAAATAAGCACAATCAAATTTTCAAATCTATTAATTCTCTGGAGGCTTTCCGAGCTATGAATTAAGGAGTACTCCTTTACCTCCCTCTTCACTTACCTTTACCCTTATCTTACTCTCCACTTATGATAAGACTTCTAGATATTGGCAGTCTCTTATTGAACCTTCTCTCCTCCTTTTTATCATGAACCAAACTTGGATCATACTTCTACCCCTTTTCCTAACATCCTCAGTGCTGATTAGGCACACTTAATACTTTAAGGCAATCAGAAATTCAGGGTTATAAAAAGACAACATACAATGTATAGACATTCATTCTAGTTCAGTCTTAGTTCTGGACATGTGGAAAAGACTTGGTCATTCTGATTTCCTGAAGCTCCCCTACAAAGAGTTGAGACGCATCTTTTTCCTATAACCCACTATTTATCCCCTTTGAAGAAAAGAAAGTTCCCATATGCCTTTCTAATTCAAAACAGCTGAACTAGATTTAATTCAGATCTGTCCTCCCTTTCAAATTATAATCACAAAATGAGTGAATTTTTCAGTTGTCTGGAAAAGAATTATCATTATAACATTCACTAGAATATTCATGATATTAATATTTTGATGTCACAGTTCAAAAATCAAATTCAAGCAAAACCAATCTACATATTTATAATAGTACTATATACAAACTAATAAAGTTTAGTTCACCACTCCATTGTTCAAAATCAATTATTCCTTTTTTGGTTTTCTTAAATAAATTGTTTCCTGTCCTCAGTTTATGAGCATTATTTTTCTTCTGAAGTTCTTATATTTTATTTTTATTCTTTCTAACCAAACCACAGATGGCACTCTTTTTCATAATAAAGCCTAAGTCTTTATTTAAGCTTATTAAATGTGCTACACAAAGATTGCTTCCTGTTACCCATTTTAATTTTGTTTTTCCCTCCCACCTGCTTATGTCTCATCTCCATGGTAAGACGAGGATCCTTCTGCTGCTGCTTGTCTTGGTTTCCATTCATTCCAAGATCTTCCAACATTCCAGAATCCACCACTTTTTTATGGAGCAGATGGTCTATAAATTTTTGAACGGTGGTACTTTCCTCTTCTTCCTCCAAATAGCCACACAACTCTGGGGGAGACAGAGCAACAACAACAAAAAAGGGAAAATTTTAAAAAAATTTAGTATAATTTCCATATTTATATAAATAATCCTGGTATAATAAAAATACGAAGCTGTGAGTGTTCAATAAATAGTAACTGATAATGCCAATTGGATGAGTATAGCCCTCAGCAATTAACTACCTTCAAGTGAGAGGAAAAACAATTCCACTCATAAGGAAACATCCTCACCCAAGTCACTAAAGACTCCTTCACTGCCAAATGTAAACGATACTACTTCAGTCTAAACATCCTTGGAGACTCCATTGTGTTTTTTTTACATGGCTTTATTGAGGTATAACTGACATACGATACACTGTAAATATTTAAAGTCTACTATAAGTTTTGACATATACATCTACCAGTAAAACCATCGCTATAATCAAGATAAAGAACATGTCTGTCAGCTCCAAAAGGGTCCTCATGCTGATTTGCAATCTCCTCCTCCCACTCCTCCCCATGTTCTCGGTCTTATCCCAGGCAACCACAGACCTGCTTTCTCTCAGTATAAATTAATTTACATTTTCTAGAATTTCTTATCAATTAAATCATACACTATGTACTCTTTTTTTGGGGTCAGGCTTCTTTTACTCAACATAATTATTTCTGAGATTCATCATGTTGTTGTATCAATAGTTTATCACTTTTTATTGCTGATTAGTATTCCACTGTATGGGTATACCATAATTTGTTCATTCATTCATGGATAGACATTTGGGCTGTTTCCAGATTTTGGCTATGACAAATAAAGTTGTTATAAACATTTGTGTACAAGTTTTTGTATGAACGTATGCTTTCTTTTCTCTTGGAAAAATGCCTAGGAGTGGAATGGCTGGATCATAGAAGTATCTGTTTAACTTTTACAAAAACTGTCAAACAGTTTTCCAAAGTGGTTACAAAATTTTATATTCTCACCAGCAGCATAGGAGTGTTCCAGTTCCTCTGATCCTCACCAATCCTTAGTATGCTCAGTCTTTGGATATAGGCCATTTTGATAGGTATGTAGTGGTTACTCAAGGTAGTTTTAATTTGCCTTTTCTCAACGACTAATGATATGAATATTTTCCCTGCTGATGTTTAGTTCCATACATTATTGAGAATAGGGTATGAGGTCTCCAAATAATTTGGACAATTGTGCAATACCTATTTCTCCCTTCGACCTTTGTCAGTTTTTGCTTCATGTATTTTGGGACTTTTTTTTTTTTTTAAAGATTTTATTTATTTGAAAGAGAGAGAGATAGAGAGAACATGAGAGGGGAAGGGGCAGAAGAAGGAGAAGCAGCCTCCCCATTGAGCAGGGAGCCTGACACAGGACTTGGTCCCAGGACCCCGAAATTACGACCTGAGCTGAAGGCAGACACTTAACCAACAGAGCCACACAGGCACGCCTATATTGAGGCTCTTTTGTTAGATGTACGTATGTTTATACTTGTTATGTTTTCTTGATAGCTGACCCTTTATCATTATAAAATGCCTGTCTTTGTCCCTAGTAACAATTTTTTATGTTAAAGTCTATTTTTTTCTGATATTAGTAAGCTGCTCTCTCTTTTGGTTACTGATTGCATGGTATATCTTTTCCCATCTTTTTACTTTCAATCTATTTGTATCTTTGGATTTAAATTGTGTCTCCTGTAGATAGCATATAGTTACATCATATTTTAAAAATCATTCTGCCAATCTTTGTCTTTTAATTGGAATATTTAATCCACTTACATTAGATGTAATTCCTGATAAGGTATGACTTATGTTTGTCATTTTGGTATTTGTTTTCTGTATGTCTTCTCTAAATGCCCTTTGTCAGGTTGAGGAATTTATCTTCCATTACTAGTTTGCTGAGCATTTTTATCAGGAATGGATGTTAGATTTTGTCAAGTACTTTTTCTGTGTCTATTGAGATAATTACATGTTAATCAATATTTTTGGTAAACATTCTTTTTGAATGGCTACATAATAGGAATGTTTTAATCTAAAAAAAAAGAAAACAAAAAACTATAAGCATAAGATGAGTGAGGCTTGGTATGATACTAGATGATAATTGCCAATCTAAGAAATATAACTAGATCTATTAGCACCATATGAAAGGAGTAATAGTTTCACTATATTCCATATATGCTTCAGAATAAACATACAGTATGGAAATGCCTCACTTTAATAATGACATTAATAAATTAGAAAACATCTAGAAGGAGGCAACCAGCATGATAAGATTAAGAAACGATGTGATGTAAAGAACTGTTGTGAGGACTGGTATATTTAAGCTAGGAACACTGAAGTATATGAGAGATCACATATGATTATATCACCTGCAAACAAACAAACAAACAAACAAACAAACAAAAACAACAATACTTTTCTTGGGAAAAGGAACACGGTATTATTTTCTCTTGTACTAAAGGGTTATGGAGGTCAGACTCCTAATTCTCCCTGGAGAGAATGTATAAAGCCTAGAGCCCCACAACAGCTGAATGGGCTCCTCCTATCCTGAGAGATGTGCTAGCAGAGATTATCCCATGTGAGGGATACTACAGAAGGATCTCTATCTGAGGGGGTGAAGAGGGGAGATCAGACTAGGTGATCTTGAAGGATTCCTCTAACTTTAAGAGCTCATGACATTGTGATTCCTGGGCTGGGGATTTCATAGATTTTGTAGAGTCCTAAACGAGGGGAGTGCTGCCAGGTGAGTTACCAAGGGCGTATGTGTGAGTTACACATGAGAAGATGCCACTACGCTGAGGAAAAAAATTCCAAATTCTGAGTACATTTGAGGAACCCTCACTCACTAGTTCTGTGTGCAAGTAGTAAACTCTTTTATAAATATAAAATGTTAATATAGCCCCAAAGTAAAGAGTCATCCAGCAATATATGGGAAGAGATATTCAAAGAGCATTAATTGCTATTACAATCATAAGAAGAATTACAAATGGAATATTTTAATTTAAAAAACACCATGAACATACTGAGGATATAGAGAAGTAATTTAAATTGAACCAAGAAAAATTAAAGCCAATTATAAAACTAAGCAAATCACAGAAAAGTCAAATAATACATCATTTATTATTTAAAATAATTAAAAGACTTCTTAGATACATTCATTAGATATTAAAGCTTAAAACAATCAAATACGTTTTTACCATCAAACTTGTCAAATTTCAAATGATCACTGGCTTCCGGCACAGGGAGGATACTTGACACAGTGTCTTCAGCATCGTCTTCACCATCACTTGCTAGTTCTTGCTTAAGTTTGGTGTCTAACCAGTCACTGACCAGCTCCTGAGCTATCAATAAAACAAAAAAATCTTTTTAATATTCCTATTACTTCAGAGACTTTTTTCATTCACTGTTTTCATTCCCTCAGTAAATACTGAGCATCTGTCATGTGTCAGGTACTGGGCCAGATGCTGGGAAAACAGTAACAAACAAAACAGGACAAATAAAACCTATCACCGATGAAGTTTACATTCGAATTGGAGAAGAGAGGCAATAAGTAAATTGGAAAAACAGCTGGCAAAGGAGAAACGGTGTGCAAGAAATGGAAGGTAGGTATTGATAGTTTTAAATTGCGAGTTCAAAGAAAGCCTCATTGAGAAGACATCTGGGCAAAGAAGGAAAGAAAATGAGGGAGTGAGCCATATGGGCATGTAAGGAAATATTATTCCATGCAGAGGGAAAGCAATTGCAAAGGCCCTAAGGAAGAGTATGTCCAGAGTGTTGGAGAAGTAGCAAGGAGGCAGTGTGGCTAGAAAGGAGTGAGTGAAGGGGGACTAACAGGAGATAAAGTAAAGAGGTAACGTGGGGATCAGATTTAGAGCAGTGGTTCTAGATCAGGGATGATCTTGCCCCGCAGTGGACATCTGGCAATGTCTGGAGCCATTTTTGGTTATCATAACAGGGATAAATGATACTAGCATCTAGCAGGCAGAGGCCACATATGCTGCTAAACATTCAACAATGCACAGGATAGCCCCCGCCCCAAAGATAATTCTCTGCTATATCATCAACAGTGCTGAGGTTGAAAATCCCTGGCACACGAGCAGGGGACACCAACTGGGAGACAAATGCAATAATCCAGGAAAGAAGTGATAGTAGCCTGGACCTGGAGAAGAAGTATTAAAAATGGTCCAATTTTAGAAAGTATTGTTTTGAGGTGGAATTGACAGGACTTGCTGATGTAGTGGATATGGGAAACGAGAGAAAGAAGTCTACAAGGTTTCTGGCCTAAGCAACTGAAAAAATGGAGATGCCATTTATTGAGACAGGAAAGGCCGCGGGAGAAGCAGGTTTGGAGGGAAGATGAGGAATTCAGTTTTAAACTAGTTGGGTTTGAAATACTTAGGAGACATACAAACAAGAATGTCAAACAGGTACTGGCTATACCACTCTGGATTTCTGGGGAGAGGTCCAAGCTAAAGAAATAAATGTGGGTGTTGTCAGCATATGGATAGAATTTAGAGCCACAGAAATGGATGCAAGCACCAAAAGAGGAAGATGGATAGAGGACTGGTTCCAGAAATAAGCCCTAAAGAACTCCCATATTTAGGGGTTGAAGAGATAAGACAGAACCAGAAAAGCAGATTAGGAAGGAAAGGTCATTGAGGTAGGAGGAAAATCAAATAGTGTGATATCCTGGAAGCCAACTTCTATTTGAATTTCTTTCTTAGTGATATACAGAAAATCTTCTTATATAGGTATGAGAGAAAATGTCTACTTTAGCAACACCTTCATCACTATCATCATTATCAAACAGCTCTATGGGTAGGCATAGGGGTTTCAAAGAGGAAAAGTATACATTTCAGCCCTGTCTCCATCATTGTTACCATGATCACATAGCTCTGAGGGAATGGAATGTTTCTTACGTTAAGTGAGGCCAAAAGGCGTTTAATATAGAGAATGCAGGACATATAAAATAGAAGACAATGAATCAAGATAGTAGAAACCAAGTGTAAAAAGTATACTAGCAACAAATATTATTGGCTTTCAGAGGAAGGTAGAGAAAGGGGACAGCTATTTACTGAGTAACCCTGTGTAAAATAATTCAGACATTTATACATACAATAATTTATATGTAGAATAATTCAGATCTACTAAATGCCATTCATTGGTAAATAGGGGTTTGCTATGAAGTGCCCCAAAAGAACAAAGAAAGGGAACTGCCCTTGGAGGGTTCAACTGCAGGAACATCTCCCATTGGATGAGAGGCTCTAAGGCTACTTAAAGGCAGAGTTTCTCAAAGTATGTTCCTCAGAACATTGGTTCTTTTGAATATTAATAGATGATCGATGAGAGGAGAAAAAGGATATAAACCTTTGAAAACCATGTTCTGTTCATACACTAGTACTTTCTAATGTGTATCACTAATTCTTCAGGATATGAATATGGATTTCAGGATAAAAAGAATTTCAAGGTATAGGAAGCTTGGGAATTGGGGTAAGTAAACATTATTTTTTAGACAGCATGGCTTCTCAGAAACTTTAAGAGGTTAAAGTATATTGTGTTCCCACGAGTGAGTTGGGAGAGGAGGTGGACAAGATGTAGCCTTGCCAATTTCTGAACCAATCTCCTTTCTCCACCTCCAATTCTACCAACCACCCAAGCCCAAGGGCCTTCACTGCTCACCCAGACCGCTGTTCCGCCCTCTCACTGATATCCCTCTTCCCTCCTTTTCTCCCCTATGATCCACTTTTCAAATATCTAAAATATTGTTCTGTTGTACCTCTGATTAATATCCTTCAATGATGTCTTAGCATAGTCAGAATAATCTAAATTCTTTTCCCAGGCCCATAGGCTCTATATAATAAACCTTCTGCTCACTCCTCAGGCTCATCTCCATTGGGAAGTTCCAGCCACACTGGTCTTCCTTCAGCTCCTGAAGCACACCAAGTTCATCTGTACTTTAACTCTCGATGCTCCCTCCCCTCTGTCTGGGATGCCCTTCCTCCATTACTGCTTAGCTGGCTCCTTCTTATTATTCAGGTCCAAACTTGAGTGCTTGATCATTACCTAATAATTTTAAGTTTTCTTTATTCTCACACTAGAATGTATACCCCATGAAAGCAAGGGCTTTGCCTCACTTGTTCAAAACCTCTTCCTCCAGTGCCTAAAATAGTACCTGGCACAGAGTAATAATTTTATACATACATATATATATGTGTATATATATATATATACATTTTAATTATAAACATGTACGTTTTTATTATATATACTTATAAATGCAATTATACATGTAAATAATTTTATATATATAAATATTTGAATAAAGACATACTATGAATAAATGGAGACATAAATAATCCAAAAGGAAGCTGGCTTCTAGGATATGGCCACTGTGACTTTCCTCTTACCTCTGTGGCCTCTCCTTTCCAGTCTTTGCTGGCTCCTTCTGATCTCTTCATCCCTAAATGCTGGAGTTCCCAAGAGTATCAGAAACTAAAATACTAAATTCCAGAGGAGTAAATGTTTTGGGGAGGTAGGAAGGTAGATCAGTTTTAGACTCTCTTCATAAAGAATAAAGTGGATTTACAAACTAATGGTCAAATGATCTCATTTTTTTTTAAATAAAAATTTTTTTTATTATGTTATGTTAGTCACCATACAGTACATCTCCAGTTTTTGATGTAGTGTTCCATGATTCATTACTTGCGTATAACATCCAGTGCACCATGCAATATGTGCCCTCCTTACTACCCATCACCGGCCTATCCCATCCCCCGCGCCGAAGCCCTCAGTTTGTTTCCCAGAGTCCATAGTCTCTCGTGGTTCATTCCCCCCCTTTCTTCTGCTACCCCCCCTTTCTTCTTCCCTTTCTTCTCCTACCGATCTTCCTACTTCTTATGCTCCATAAATGAGTGACACCATATGATAATTGTCTTTCTCTGCTTGAGTTATTTCGCTTAGCATTATCCAAATGGTCTCATAATACTAGATCAAGCGGCCATGCTGTCCTCCACGTCACGGGACGGACACCTTCACCACTCACCAGTCAGCTGCATCATGATCAAACTGCCTCTGGATGTGGTTCCATTTCGGGAGACAAAATGGGCCTTAAAAATATAGCCTTACTTGTAATATTGGAATTCACTCCGGAATAGATAGTTTCAGGGAGGGAGAGAGACACAAAACTTAAGAGCAAGAGAAAGAAAAGCTTCCATTCTGTACTCTGAAATGCATTATAGGTTATGCTTTAATTAGCTATCTTCTAAAGAACTGTTACCTTTGAAGCAAAAAAATGTATTCTCTTACCTTCTGCATAGACTTCATCATGATCCTCTACTTGCTCAGATGTTTCCAAATCTATGATTTGGCTCCAAAGCCTTCTGGACAAATTGGAATTTGTAGCAGAAAATGCTTTTGAAACTGCAAATTCTGAGGCTTTCTCCACCTTCTTCAGTATCGCAGGAAAAAAAAAAAGCCCATTAAGATGACAACAACTTTGTTGAGGACTAAAGAATTTTTCTCCCACTCAAGAAACTGATTTTCTACCACCTACTAAGATACCTCCACAGTTCCATTTTTAAAGGAACTCTGAGGCTTAAACACCCCAAATAATTTCATTTTTTAAACACGAAATTAACTGCAATATTTTACCAAATTTTAACATGTATTCACAATGTTTATTTTTGAACAAAGGCTTATTTAGACTTTAGATTACTTTTGTTTAGAGCATTAGTGACGGGATCCTGACACGTGGATATTTTATTTTAAATAAAAAATACAATGTTTCATTAGCTCCCGAAGCCACTAGGATCTGCATACGGCTATGCAGCAGAGGAAGAGCAGCTACACTTCCTCAAACTCCTATCCCTGGAACGAACCTCCCATCATACATTCAGCAATAGGCTCAATAAAACTGGGATAGAGTCGCTGAGCTGTAGTCACCCAGAATGTTTTAAATCCACAGTAAAAACATGGCCCAATTCACGGGATTGGTGGAGGTGGGCAAATGGTGTTGGCACTCTGGTTTACCTACACAACATAAAAGAACTTCTTTTACAGTTAAATCCCTGACTTTCTCCCTCCCCACAAACCTGCCTTCCTCCACATCTGCTGTGTTCCCAGGCTTCCAACCAAGGTGACAATGCCACTTTTTCAGTTCTCAGGATGAAAACCTTGGAGTCCTTGAATCTATTCTCTCCCTCTTACCCCATAACCAATCTGTCAGGAAATCTGTTGACTCTATTTTCAAAATACATCCAGGATCTGACCCCTTCTTGTCACCTCTACTGCTATCACCTGGTTCACGGCACAATTTCCTGACAGGTTTTCTGTGATAGTCTCCCACCACAGCAGACAGTCCCTCTGAAATGAAAGCTATACATAACTCCGCTCAAAACCTTTTCATGGTTTGCTGTTTCACTCAGAATAAAAATCGAAGTCCTTACCATGTGCTTCAAGGTCCTGCACCATCAGGCCCTTGTGAGCTCTCTAATCTTCTCCTCTGCTACATCCCACTGCTCACTGGACTTCAGCCACACTGACCTTGTGCATTCCTTCTCAAATATGCCAAGCACAGTCCCACCTCAGGGCCTTTGTGCTTACTTCCCCTCTGCTGGACTGCTCTCCCTCCATAGCCATACAATTCTTTCCCTTGACGCCTCATGCCTTTACCCAAATGTCACCTTCATAGTAAGGCTTTCTTGAACTACCCTACATGAAACTGTAATTACCCTCCTCACGGCACTCCCTATTCCCCTTCTCTGCTCTGACTTTCTCTATAGCACTTAGGACCTTATAACATCTTTTACATATATTGTCTCCCCTTAGTAGAATGTGAGCTGGCATGTTTGTCCTCTTCATGTGTGAAACCCCCAGTACCTATAACAGCACTTGGCATATAACAGGCACCCCAAAAATAAATGTTTGTTAGAAAATGAATACATGTAAAATTATTTTATTATTTTATTATATTTTTTAAAGATTTATTTATTTGAGAGAGAGTGAGCATGAGCGGGGGAAGGGGAGAGGAAGAGGGAGACAAGCAGACTCCCCACTCAGCAGGGAGCCTGACTCGGGACTCAATCCCAGGACCCCGAGATCACGACCTGAGCGAAAATCGAGAGTTGGACACTCAACCAAATGAGCCACCCAGGTGCCCCTAAAATTTATTTTAAAAAGCCGTACTTTTCCACAGTTTATATTGCTGCCTGACCTATTTTGAAAATGATTTTTCCCCTTGACCTTCACGGAGAGACTGGTAGGTCTTCTGCCAAAACTTGCCAGGGGCTGAACCTTCTCAATTCTCAAGGGTTTCACGCATTAAGTTTGAATTAGAAACAGAGGAATAAATTTGAAAAGCTAAGGGTAATTTGAAAAAGATGTAGAAAACAGAACACACAGGAAAAGATATGAATCAGAAGAAAACATGATCTAATCAGAGTTAGAATAAAGAAAATATCATTCACTCTTTATGAGGTCACTCCGGAGAGATCTGTCTTCCACATTTTTTCTTGGCCTCTGATATGCCCAAATTTATGATGGTTGATATGCCATTTATTGGATGGTCACAATATGCTTGGCACATTGTCCTTCCCTTTAAGGTTTTAAAATTCTAAGACAGCAAGAGGAATTTCACATATATCGTGTATGTGTATGTTATATACGTATATATATCAATAAGTACAAATAAATAGATCCTTTCAGTTTTTAAACCAACATTCACAAACAAAAAATAAGCAAAAACAGGACTGTAGACTTAGTTCCCCAGGCTATGAGTGAAAGAAAGAACTCTGTATGATAGGTCATCTCACCTGAATTGGAATTGGTACAGATTCTTAACAAAGGAAGTACAGAGAGCTTGGACATAGGGGAAGACTGATTTGGGCGCTCAGGAAGGACACAGGCTGGTACTTACAAGGAAGGGCGTAAGGAGAGACGTTTGCTTGGCTCTCACAAAGCAGGTGTTTGGGATATCACTTAAAATGAAGATTTTGGTTGAAAAAAATACTAGATATTAAGGATTAGAAATAATCTCTGTATTTCCTTGTTTAAAATAGTACGTCCTTACCATTTCATTCAAAATAAATATGTGAGAGAGAGAAGAGGTCTATCTTAAATTATATATCAAGAAAACAAAGTGTCATTTTAACAACTTATTCTTTAAACAAGTTGATTGAGGACTGAAGGCTAGCCCTGGTCCCACTACCTTAGTGGACATTGAGGGGAAAGCAAAACTAAAAGCGACCAAAGAGTTCACTTTTATCTACCTACCTACCATCTACCTATTTACTGCATCATGTGCCATGTATGCAAGACACAACTCAGGTACAGTTCTAAAGGAACACAGGGTGATTAGAAAGAAACCCCAAATACCTCCAAAAGTTTCCTACTTAGTAACTGTGTTACACGTAAATATATAATTTGTAAAGGAACCATCTTAGTTATTCCCATGATCTTATGAATGCTCAATAAGAGCTCCTCACATCCCATGACACACATCAATCCCATTGTCCACTCAACGGCAGGAACAGCGGCTACCATGTACTCCTTCGTTTCCTCAAGGCTGGGAGGTACAAGCACAAGTTTCCTAAAACACCCTCAAGTGCAAACTGCATGTTTATAAATAATAGTTTTGGGAGGAATATATTTTTGAAAGTGTCCAATTCTTTTTAATAAAATCACTCTGTCTACAAGCAAATGCTGGATGTGGTCTCTGTTGTGTATGAATGTCAACATAATTCCAAGAAAAAGTATTACAAGATGGGTAGGTGGTTGAGCTGGGTGAAGGGAAGTTGTTCACTGGGAGGGGCATCTCAAGCTGAGCATTAAGGGAAAGATCTGGATTGGCCTCCCAGAGAAGAATGGTATTCCTGGCTTGGGGGATCAGTGTGAGTCAAAGTGAAGGGAAGACAGGGGGAAGGAGACTGGCCTGACAAGAGTCACAGAGAGTATCAGCAAAGGGGCTGTTACAGATAGATTGATATTACAGCTAGATTGACAGAGGGCCTTAAATGCCCATCTGGTATTTACAGTTTTATTGGATGGCACACAGAATCCCTGAAAGTTCAAGGATAGAGAATCAATGAAAATGTTTAGAAAGCTTAAGTATCAAAGTAACAGAATGCACAGGAGTACAAAGATGAGTCAGTCTATCAAATCAGGATAAGGATAAATTATAAATCATGGCGAATTGTTGCATTTTGGTTGAGCTGCCCCAGAACTCATAGTTCTACTCAAGTATCTGCCTGATTCTAAGTGACTTCAGTATCCCTGAGGAAGACTCACCAACATTTCAGCCTCAAGGTTTGCTTGATCTCCTGTATTCCAACAGCCTTTCCCGAAATCATACATCTGCAACCCACTGACGTGGTCATCCTGAACCATATCACATGGAATTTTCCATTGTTCAACCCCAAAGCTGATACCCCCCCCGCCAACATCAGCCTCTGTCCATCTCCCTCTTTTGTCCCCCCTCCTCCGCTACATTGTTGTTGCACCTAACCATGTCCTTCGTCACCATAGGTCTCCTCCTCCCAACCTAGGAGTCCTTTAAAGAGTCCCCTCCTTCCTAGTCTGCATGGATATTCAGCTACTCTCTTACGTAAGCCTCAGATCACTTGTAGCTTTGCCTCTCCAGTGAAAACTTTCAAGCCCAGGTCAATCTGATCTACCAATTTTTGGTGCCACATAAGATTTTGGTTACCTGCTTCAGCCAAGTCCCCAGTGCTGCCCCAGTGATCTTTTCTGTTCTGAAGAAAGCCCTTTCTCAACCTTCACTATGCTCCACACCCTTTCCATATTCTCCCCCTTCTTCCATGTAACAAGGTCTAAGCTGATTTTGAGAGGGTGGTGCACTCAAGGGGATCTGGAAGTCTTAGGTTCAGAAGTCCTTTTTAGGACACCACCAGAGTTGGGATACATTAGGGAACAAAATCAGAAAAGAAGACAGGAGTGAACAGAAAAGTAGTAGGAGAAGCAAGAGAAAACAGGGTTATAAAAAGATAATGAAGGAGAAGATTCGTAGAATAAAAAAAAGTGGTAACTATATTAAAAGAAACTTACAAAGTTTGAGGATGAAGAGAACAGTGGATTTGATCAGGAAGTCATTTATGACAACTGTTTCTGTGGAGTGGTGAGAAACAGAAACAGGAGGAAAATTACCGTAGACACCAGAGGATAATAAAAATGCAAGGGCAAGGAGTCTAGGCTATACGCTCAAAGACACTGGATAAGAAGAAGATGTTGTACCATAATCAGAATGGACTGCAAGGTCAAGTAAGGACTTACTGATTTTTTTTTTTTTTTTTAGATGGGAGCTTTGAGGGCATAATGGAGACAGAGCTACCGCAGAAATTTTAGAGGAATGATAATAGGAATGATAAAAATCTAACCGGTCAAGCTGTCTGACAAATGCATAAAGACAGAGCAGAATTTTATTACTCTCTTTCACTGATATTCCCCCCGCCCCCCAGCAGAGGAGACAGTAACTAAATGTACAGTTGAGCCCTGCAGGGGCTTGGCACTGCAACACTCAGCACGGACACGGCTTAGTAGGAGGCTGAGGAGTGGGCTTCCCAGAGGCTGGCCTCCACAACAGCAGATCCATTTTAGTGGTGTTCTAAGTCAGACCTGTAGGAGCCAGAAAGCCTTCTCTGGCCCATCTATATTAGCGTCCCCCACCATATGCTTCTATGACATCCTTAATTCTCCCAAAGGTTTTAAGTTAAGTTGTTTAATCTCCACTGGACTATAAACTCTGGGAAGGCAGGGATGATACCTGCCCCAAGCACGGTTTTATCTTCACTGTTCAACAGAGTGGACTAGTACTTAGAAGGTACTTAATAAATACTGGCTGGATAAATAAATAGTTAACAGTGATTACATCTGGTCTCGGTTCCATCTGGAACTTATAATGCCTGTCAATTAGATAAGTAATAGCTCTTCAAAATACTACCAGGCAGAATGATATTTTCCCAGGAAAATGCTGCATGATTTTGAAACACATGCTGCACAAATGAATTGAGCATGGCAAGTCGCCAAACTGACACTCAGAGGCATGCACCTGAAGTAGTTTAATAGTACTTTCAACTTAAATGGTACTTGGACTCAAAAATACATATCTCAGGCCTGGAAAAGAGCTCAGAAAGTTATCTAATTCAATCCCCCCCTCACAGAATGCTCAAACATATTCTTCATTAGTCCTAACATTAAGTGGCCATTTAGAATCCACTTGAATACTTCCATTGATAGAAAATACATCTCTTTATGAGAATGCCTACTCCATTTTTGGATCCCGCCAGTTATTAGAAAATTCTTATGATGTATGCACAGCTTTCACTTAATGCTCTGGTCCCACAGATCAATGTAACTACAGTACAGGCTTTCCAATATCTGAGGAAGGCCACCACATCCTCTCTTATAGCTTCTCCTTCCCTGTTCCTTTAGTCCTCTTCATGGGATCCTTACAGCATTTGAAAGAGCATGTCAAGGGGTACCTGGGAGGCTCAGTCAGTTAAGCATCTGCCTTCAGCTCAGGTCATGATCATGGAGTCCCAGCATCAGATCAAGCCCCAGTGTCGGGCTCCCTGCTTCTCCCTCTGCCCCTCCCCCTGACTGTGCTCTGTGTCTCTCCCTCTCTCAAATAAATAAATAAAATCTTAAAAAAAAAAAGAGCATGTCTATACCCATTTTCTTGTCATTCATATTTTCATGAGAAGTAACAGAATAATGAAAAAAAATACTAAGGAATATAAAGCTAAAGTAACACAGTTACATGAGAATAGAAATAGCAAAACGTGCAAAATGGAGATCTATCGGTATCCCTTTTCATCAGATTATGTCTGACTCTTAACTTTCTATTTTAACTGTGCAATATCTTTACCTTCATCCAGTGTTCCACATTGTCAGGGTCAAAGGCAGGCTGTAGATAATATATACAGAATATTAATACATAGCAATAACTTTATCGACTTTGCCATTTTAATCTATCCTTCTGATTAAAGCATATGGAAGTGTCCTTTTTCTTTCCCCAAGCCATTTCATGAGCAAGTTCAGCAAGAACACACAATGATGGTCAGAGGAAGAAACATAAAGCATTCTCTGGGACATCTTCTGTCTGTTTTTATCTCCTGCCTAAGCCCACCTGGAGATTCTAATTAAATTGGTCTGGAATAGGGCCCAGGTGTCAGTATTATTATTATTTTTTTTAAAGCTCTCCAGAGGGACATCTGGGTGGCTCAGTTGGTTAAGCAGCCAGCTCTTGATTTTGGCTCAGGTCATGATCTCCGGGTCCTGGGATCGAGACCCATGTCGGTCTCTGTGCTCAGCAGGGAATCCACTTGTCTCTCTCCCTCTGCTCCTCCTCTCCTACCCTCTAATAAATATCTTAAATAAAATAATATCTTAAAAAAATAAAGCTCTCCAAGAGCCAAAATAGAGGAATGCTAGATATATTCCTTATAAAAAAAACCCAAGCAAGCACTGTTTAATGAGCCAGATTATTCATATATCATGGAAGCAAATCTGCTTGGAGAAGGGTATGCCCCTTTCCTCAGGTCCCTCTTTTCAAGAATAACCTGTAGCAAGGGGCTTTCTATCTTACCTACAGCAGGAATATTGTTTGGTCCAATAATAACTGGTGGGGGGGTGGCGGTGGGAGGATGTGGTGGGGGATAATTAATCTTCTGTCTTACAAAGCAGAAAATGAAGTAAAGATCACATATATTTCTAGTCAGGTCAGTCAGATATTAATCTGAAATTAGAAATCAATAGGACACCTCCTTTCTTCACTCTGTAATTCTCAGAAGCTCACAGAATTTCCTCTAACAGTCACTTAACAAATAGAGGTATTTGCTTTGCTAATAATTCAGGTGGGTCGTTAAAGAAGGTAATATCTAAACTAGCATACTGTCACATGGAGGAAGGAAAGGTATAATACTCTCTTTCACTTACATAACACTTCACCTTCAAAGCACCTTAAGATAACTAATGCAGCTGTACTGCTGAATAATTTTGTCACTGCAACAAAGAAAGAGCTGATCCTATTAAAACACAACTGAACTTCAAGAAGCTCTTGTGCTTATTCCTTTTTATCTTCTAGGCAGTAACAAGGAGCACTAGCAGCAAAAAATCCTTCCTTTTGGAGTCTTAAGATAACTGTCCCAAATTTTTACCTTTCATCATCAAGTCTATACCCATAACCTATTTGGGATCCAATCTACTGTGGAGCTAGCACATTACAATAGGTACAGACTCTGTTTCCAACTCTCTCTAGTGCTCCTAGCTACACCCTCTGGTATCTGGGGCAAGATATTCACCAAGTGGAATATGTCCAGTGCATTATTTAGCAGGTATATTTAGAATAAACTGCAAGCACAATTGCCTAGAGCCCTAAGTATGCCACATGTCTGTAGAATTTTTTTTTTTTTAAGAAAGTGTAACTTAAGGGTGAAAACAGCTGGTGAAACTCCTCTGGAGCTGGAAGCTGAGAAGCCACTCCATTTTGGTACTGTCACTTACATTTAAAGCATTTATTTTTGTGACTGTTAAAAAGGTAATCTGTGGAAAGCGCACACCGTGTGACTGTGACTTTGCACATGACATTTATGTATGTTTCAAGTTTAAAATAGGGTTATCAGTTTTCCATGTCTGGATGCTAAGGCATCAAAGGAGGTAACGGATATAAAAAGGAAATGTTTGTTGAATTCAAAAAAATTCAAATGAATCAAGTACTGATATGTCTAATATCCACTTGCATTCCTGAGTTCATTTTTGATACTTTATGAAAACTTAGAAGGGGAGGAATATGAGGCAGAGGACTTAACACGAACATCTTCCCTCTCCAATAACGATCTCAAATTTAGAAAGCATTAAAAGAAAGAAAGAAAGAAAGAAAGAAAGAAAGAAAGAAAGAAAGAAAGAAAGAAAGAAAGGGAAAGAAAAAGAAAGAAATGTGCGGTAACTTCCCTAAAATGGGGGGGGGTGGGAATGGGAGACGAGGGAGCTCGAGAATTCTCTTCACTGGGATGGGCACTACCAGACATCTCCTGTTTAAGAAGATGGAAACACTTCTTTCACGATACTGCCCACCAAAGCCATAAGGTATCCAGACCCCAAAGTTCGTACGCCTCCTTCCCCGGGGTAATGCTGGTTCCAGGGCAGTCAAGGCAAGGAGGAACCACGTAAGGATGCCCCTGGGGGAAGAGGGAGGTAGCGCAGCCCAGCCGGCTGGACTCGGGGCCGGTCCCCGCCCCCCAGAGTTCCCGATTGGGATGGATCACCTTGGCACTCGGCTTCCTTGTAAATTGTTTCCAGCGACTCGGCCCCGTCCTCTTTCTTGAGGAGGAAGACCTTTCCTGGGGCGCCAGCAGCATTTTCCAGGTTCAGGCCCGGACCACCGCAAAGCTTGAACTACCACTCCGCAGCCGAGGCTTCTTCGGGGTCATCTTGGGAGTTGTAGTTCCTCCGGCCGCCAGGAAGGCAGGTGTGGGGCGCCGCCGAACCACCACTCCCAGGAGGCTTTGCGCAGGCGGAACGGGTTAGCTCAGTAACCCATAGCAACCGCTGCGATCCCGGGGCCTCGCAGTCACCAAAGCTCGCTTTGATATTACCTTGCCTATTGCTGGCGCCCTGTGATGACGCAGTGCTCCCTGATTGGCTCTGCAGCGGAGGCGGTGGTTTAGGGGGCCGAGAATTCTGTAAGCCGGACACGTGGTAGCGAACTACGAGGAGTTTGAGGGGTCTCTAGGCCAAAAGAAGTTGCGAGGTGTGCAGGTAAGTGCCCCCTTTTCCTGTTAGAATGCGGGCTACCACGGGTGGATGAGTTGCGTCGCGCCCAGACGCGTACTCGTTGTGTTGCAGTAACAGTAGTTGTACTCGTGACATGTTTCTCTTTCCCTTTTCTGGCTCTCCTGGTCGATCTTGGCTTCTCTAAGTCCAAATTCTCCCAAATCGTGTAAGCTTCACTGCATCTCAGAGAGAGAAGGGCCTCCTCTCCACCAGCCTCTGCCCAAGAATCAGGCTCTTAGCCGGAAGTGTTTTCTGGACTGCACAGGATACTTAGGAGGGTTGCGCCGATCTCCAATCCTTGAGCTAAGGGCTCCGCGAGGTCTGAGGCCAGTGGAGGGGGCCCATGGAGTGAAGAAAAATCGTCCTTATCGACTGAACTTAGATGTTCCTGGAGGCAGTACTTTCTAGGATACGTGGGTTTGTAAAGCAGGGTAGTGGTTTACAGTGGGAGCTTTGAACCCAGCTTTGTGGCTGTATGACCTGAGGAAACTTTAATAACGTGGACCCTGGATTTACTCAACCTAAATCTGGGAATGTTGTAACGAAGAAAAATCAGTGTAAACATAGCGCTTTGCCAGGAAACATAAACTAAACTAGACTTGAGGTTGGTGAAAATGAGATCAGGGAATTTGCGTCTTCATCCTATTGCATAGATCATAGGACCTGCTTTGTAACTTGAGTGTCCATCAGAAGGGTGATGGTTGAGTAAATTGTGTCACATCCAATTTATGTAATATCATGAAGTAGTTACTTTAAAAGAGTAAGTTCTGTGTCTCTTCTTCAGGAAAGATATCCATTTCCTCCTGGGAAAAAGCAAATTGTAGGGAAGTGCATACAGTGTGGTATGTTTCCATTTTTAATTAAAAAAAAAAATCCCCTCCCATATAGGAGTATGTTTAAATGTTTGTATGAGTATGGAGAAATGTTGTAGAGGCTGGGAGGATGGATAGAGGCAGAGAAGGAAAATAAGGGAAACAAGAAGAATAGCAACAACACTATAGCAAAATGGAAAATATGATTATAAAATTGTGTCTTAACATTACAGTTAATATGTAAATATTGCATATGTGTATGGACAAGATGGGACTTCTAATAGGCTATTGGTCTATTAGAATACAACCTCTAAAGCCAGACTTCCGTGATTTAAGTCCTGGCTCTGCCACTTCGCAGACAGTGACTCTATTACCCTCCATTTTCTCATGTGTAAAATGCACTTAATAATAGCATCTGTCTTTCGAGGTCGATATGATGATACATTTTAGGGTTAATACGTAAAAGACACTAAATGCCCAATAAATGTTAGTTGCTACTATTGTCAATATGTGAAATTGTTGACTTATATTGTGATCACTGACGTATTTAGGTTTACTTCTACCATCTTATTTTGTATTTTCTATATTTGATGTGCTTTTCGGTCTCTTTTCCTCTTTCTTGCCTTTTATCGTATTAACCAGTTTTTCTTTATCATCCCCCATCCCTCACCAACGGTTTCAGAAATTATGCATTCTGTCATTAATCTTTTAATGGTTACTTTAAGATTTTTGACACACGTACTTAACAGTTGGACATGATTCATTATCTCTCTCGCCCTCCCAAATAGGGTAAGGATTTTCGAATATTCTACCTCTGAATAGTCTCTGTCTCATCTTCTGTTATTATTTTCTAGAATTTTAAAGTCTATCATTTCTGTGTCTTTCTGAGTCAGCTCAGTGCACCATATTGTTTAGAAGTCCTTCAGACTTTTTTCTATGCATGTACAAACATTGTAGTGTGTGTGTGTACGCGTGTGTTTATAAATATGTATAGTTTTTCTTTCACAAAAAATGTGCTCACCTAAGCTTCTTCTTTTCCCTTAACATATTACAGTCTTGACAGTCTGTAGAGAATTCATCTAAAAAACATTTAGAAATGCCTTCTTCTGAGGGAATGCTGGGGAGGCGGGGCGGGGCATGGTGGCGCTGGGAGTGTTAGGACAGGTACAATGCTACCAGAGGTTCAGGGAATCTGTTAGCCCTCCTGAAGGCATACATCCATTGACAGCTTATCACTTGCCCTTAAATTGATAAAGTTTTTTCCATGAACCATTTCCAGGTGGTTTTTTAAAATGGTTTTTCCTTAAGACTTACCCAGGAACTCCGTTTGTAAAAGTGAAGTGTGAATGTATATTTTGAAAAGCGTAACACCGCAGATCTTAGAAGATTCCTATGGTGCGTGACCCACAGGGGAGAGGGTGATGACGAAGGCAAATAAAAGTCAATTGATATTTTGGAGACTTATGGTTTGTTTCTTGAGAAATTTGCTTGGTTTAGATTATATCCTTCCCACAGCAAGTTTTTAAAAAACGTGTAAGTGAGTATGCATTTGTGTGTATTTATGTTTACATTACTCCGTAATAAATAACTCGTATTTGAGCCCTTAGAAAATGGGTGCACTTATGAAAATTACCATAAACAGAAAGGTGAATGGGGAAAGGGAAGTGTGGTTCTTCTAACTCTGGGCAAGGTTGCATTTTTTTTTTAATGTTGATTTCCAGCTACTTTTGAATGAAATGAATATTTGTATTCATTCTCATGATACAGAGAATCACTGACAATAGCAGTTTATCTGTTACAATACTTTTTCTTAAATGCAGCCATCTACTTTTCCTTGTTTGCTTTTTTCTTTGGTGACACGTTGATTTATCATCATTAGGATGGGACTCTTAAGAAGCCCAAACAGTGGATGTGAGGACATAGCATCAGAGTCCTGCACTGCAGAGAGAGCCAAGTGGATATTCCTCTCTAGCTGACCTAGTGGGTTCAGTATACTAAGCTGAGGATTTTGAATTTTATCTTTAAAAATATGGGGATTAGGGGCGCCTGGGTGGCACAGCGGTTAAGCGTCTGCCTTCGGCTCAGGGCGTGATCCCAGCTTTATGGGATCGAGCCCCACATCAGGCTCCTCTGCTATGAGCCTGCTTCTTTCTCTCCCACTCCCCATGCTTGTGTTCCCTCTCTCTCTGGCTGTCTCTGTCTCTGTCGAATGAATAAATAAAATCTTTAAAAAAAAATATGGGGATTAAACTTTTGTGCATTGTATCACAAGAGAACCTATCTCCTCATCTAAGAACATGGTGGCCAGTATCTTCTAGAGCTCCCAAGGACCTAATGACAGACCTTGGGTTAAGAATGAAGAAATCGGGGTGCCTGGGTGGCTCAGTTGTTAAGCATCTGCCTTCGGCTCAGGGCATGATCCCAGCGTTCTGGGATCGAGCCCCGCATCAGGCTCCTCCGCTGGGAGCCTGCTTCTTCCTCTCCCACTCCCCCTGCTTGTGTTCCCTCTCTCGCTGGCTGTCTCTCTCTCTGTCAAATAAATAAATAAAATCTTAAAAAAAAAAAAAAAAGAATGAAGAAGTCTATTTCTTCAGTTGAGGGAACAGTGGGAAAGGGAGATAAGAGAAAATGCTTTCAAAATTGAGTGGATGATTAATCACATTTGAAACTCTTCTGTTAGAAGATGGGGACTCCTGGAAGGTGTTCATAACCTTCCACAAGCATAGGTCTAAGAGGTCCCCAACAGAAAGCTAAGTCTTGGAAGCCAAGAGTCTGGGCTTCCAGATCTAGCTGCTGCTTCCCTCTTGGAGAGTCCCTGTGTTTAACCTAGGGGAATCTGACTTTGGTTGTATCTGACTTTGGTTGTATTAGAGAACCAGTGGGTTTCCTTTCAGTTATCTTTACGTATTTAATCATTACTTACCCTTCCTATTCCAGATAAGGTGCTCACATGGCATTTGGATTCCTGTGTGGTACCCTATAGGGCATGAATACAGTAATTGGTCCTCCTTCCTTTTTTGGTTCTCAGATTAAATAATGTGCATTCTGATTTTGTTGTTCCTTCTTCAAGATTGATTTGTTTGAGCCTGATCTGTCCATCAGGTGATCTGTGGATGGATCTGTGCTAGGTGTATGGACAAGAGGGCGGATCTGTGCTAGGTGTATGGACAAGATCAGCCTCCAGGGCTTGCTACATAAAAGGACCAGGGGCTAGTCCACCAAGATCCCTGATAAAAAGTAATACAGAATTGCTTGTGAATTTCATGGATTCTCTATGTGGTTTCTTACTTCCATTTGGACACTATATAAGAACAAATTGGAAAATAATCTCACCTCTCAGAGATAATCTCTATATTTTGATGTATGTTTTTCCATATAGTTTAATAAACACCAGAATGCTGTTTTGGAACCTGCTTTCTTTACTTAACAACGTATTGGGAGAAATTGCTATGTTGCCTAGTATTCTTTCAAATTGGAGATAGGAAAAATAGATCAAATCAGTAATCAGTATGGCCTAAGCAGTGTGACCTTCTATATACATTTTCAAGGCTGAAAGCTAGTATTTGGCTCTTTCTGTGATTAGTCCTTACTCCTGTCCTTCCATTTGTTTGATTTTCATCAGTGCAGACAAAAATTCAACGACTGAATTTAAATGTGGTTGATGTCATCATTTTGCTCTGGGCCTTTGGGGAAAGTTATCTTATTCTCTCTGTGTCTTCTCCCATTTCCTTTTTCCTGATATCTAAAACAATTGTAGACTGGAAATAGGAATAAACATGTTGTCCTTCATCATCATGTAGGTTACTTTCTTTGTAAAATGCTTAGCCTTTAGATGTCATGGAGCTCCTGAATTGACTGTTCTTTTCTTATCAGGACCTAGAGGAGTCTCTTAGAATGAAGCTGAATCTTACCAAGGTAGTTAATGGCTGTCGCCTAGGAAAAATAAAAAGCCTGGGCAAAACAGGGGACCACACCATGGACATTCCAGCCTGCCTTCTGTACACCAAGACCGGCTGTGCCCCACACCTGACCCATCAGACACTGCATACCATCCACGGGCTTCCTGCCATGGCTCAGCTTACACTGTCCTCGTTGTAAGTGTTAGACCCGATCACTTAAGTGTCAACTCTGGAAGCAGCTCAGATAAGTTAATAAGGCGCAGTAAAGAGAAAGACTTTTTTGATTATATGCACAAAATTTACAGATTTTTAGAATGAACTCAGGAGATGTCAAGTGTTAGACATCATCTGGCCCTAATCTGGAAGCCATAGGCCAGACCTACATTTCAGAGCTGCTTCACTCTTCCTCTGATCCAACTGTGCCAGGATGGTGGCCCTCATTGCCACCACTCCCAGAGGTGATAGGGCAGGGAATGCTCTGTGAGAACTAAACTTGGACTCTAGAGGCAGTCTTCATGCCCCAGCCTCAAATGTTTCCCTGTATCTGCACAGGTACTTGTAGGTTATGAAAACAAAACTAATGGAATTAGTGCATTTTATGTAATGTACGTACTGACTTCATGCTTAATTGAAGAACCCGCTGTATGATGAAATAACTCTGCAAATAATAGTGATTTTAAAGGGGAGAGGGGAGGAAGAAAATCCGGGCATTTGGAAGCAGTTGATCTTTGTGTTTCTGTTCTCACAGAACTACTTGTAAATGGAAGACCTGTACTCTGGCTGAAGAACACAGCCTAATGAGTCGGGACTCTTGAATAATGGTGTATTTTGTTGTTCAAGACTACGTTTACCGTCACATAGCTTGTTTGGGTGCAGAGAAGTGGGTTTCAGTGTTGCATAGAGTGTCTGTAGAATGATTCATTATTATGTGTTTTTCTGTTTTGCTTACAGGGCAGAACACCATGAAGTGTTAGCAGAATATAAGGAAGGGATTGGAAAGTTTATAGGTAAAGATTAAGTTATTTGTGGTTGCCTTGTGATACATTAATATATAAAAGTTTGGAGGTGCTATTGACTGATCTTTCATTCATACATTTATTAATTTAATGAGCATTTACTGGGCATCTAAGAACTACCCATTGGGGATTCAAAGATGAGTAGGAACAGTTGCTTCCCCGGTGGAACACAGAGCCTGTCTGGAATAAAGATAAATAAGTAATTCGAGTAGGATGCAGTGACAACGTTTGCAGGATTAGGAATATGCACATGTACCAGGAGAGCCCAGAGGGAGGAGCACGTAACTTGCTGTGGGGCTCATGTGGACAGAGGTCAGACTAAGGGAAGGATTCTTGAGAGAGGGAGGAAGAAGGGGTATCTCATCTGAGTCAAGGAAAAAGAGGACTTAGCCAGGTCCGGAGGTGGGTGCGGTGGTGGTGGTAGACAGGTGAGGGCAGACATCCCAGGCACAGAACAAAGACCCAGAAGTAAGAGATTGCATGGGACATACCTAAGATCCAAAGCAGTCTAGCCATGTTTGAGCCTAAAACATAAAGCAGAAGGTGAAGTGTTTATCTATAGCTGTATTCTGGTATGTTAATATTATCTTTTGTTCCAGAAATAGGATTTTATATGCAGATGCATGTGTCCATTTGTTTATAGGAAAAGCTTTGCAGTAGCAGCTTGAGAATCCGTTCTTCTGTAGACCACTTTCTCCTGAACTTTCTCCCAATATCTAAGACTCACCTAAGTGAATGAAAATTCTGTTTCCATTGGTTATTCAGTCCTCTGCTTCTGTGGGGAATTGCATGGTGACTTGTTGGTCACAAGGCCCTGTTTTTAAGTAGAGGGATTTACGTAATGTTTTCCTTGGACTGAATCCAATTTTAAAACCAGCTTTAAAGTATATAAGCATATAATTAAGTGAAAATAGCTTAAAAAGCTTTCTAGAGATAACTGTAATAATAGAAATTATTGAAAAATAGGTGGTGAACTGCAGGGTCGTTTTTTGTTTTTATTTTTTGCTTGCTTTGTTTTCTGGGTCTTTTCAGTGAAATCCTTTTTTTTTTTTTTCTTAATGAAAATGTAGGGTAGCATAGGAAATTTAAGCACATATGGTTTAGTAAGCAGTTTTTTTGATTTTTTTTATATGACTATATTTTTGACTAAAGAACCTAAGAAATTGTCATCTTGAGTCAATGAAACTTACTGAGAATTCGATCCATTTTCAGTATCCTGCAGCTTCCCTGTAATTCTGCCCCTAGGTGCCATGGTGTGGAATAGCTTTATTACTAATGAGATTACCTTTTGACCATATCATTTTGTCTTTCCAGTAGCTAGGTTCTTTGAATGGTACCTAGAATGAACATACTTGATACTTTATTTTTCTTCAAAATGAATCAAGTAGAGTCAAAATGCCACTAAACACTTTTATTGTATTTCATACTTTAAGATACACTTTTCCTTTGTAGTAACTCATTAGTCATTAGATGTGAACCTTTAATTCTTTTTTCAGATGAGTAGGTTTTAAAGGTAATCTCTTCATTCATGTTGCTGGGCCTCTTGTAATTCTAAGATCGGGTATGAACAGTTTACTACGTCAGGAGATACTTACTTTATCCACAGTACACATATGAAGCTGCTGTCTGTTACAACACAGTGTAATTGGTGATGTAAGTGCTTTCAGGAAGTCTGTTTTATGTTTACACAGGCATGCCAGAATCGCTCTTGTACTGTTCCCTGCATGATCCAGTCAGCCCCTGCCCAGCCGGTTACGTAACAAACAAGGTGTGTTCTCAGAAGGGCCTCTAAGGCTGCAGCTTTGTCCCAGAAAGTTAGCCTATTGTATCCTTCCAGTTCTAGATCCCACTGCCTGGGATGCTAGCCCCTTCCCTACCCCTTTATACCTTCTTATGTCAATGGATATAGTGGGATGAGTGGTTTATAGGAATTAGAGTAGGGCTGCCTGCAGACGGGGTTAAGGTAAGGAATATATTCTCAGCATTTTCATTGTTAGGGATGAAGGAGGGTCAAGTACATGGCAAAAAAAGAAATTGCTATGATGGTAGAAAGCAATAGTTTTTTTATGCCGTGCTTTATTTGCAGTTTTAACCACCTCAGGAAGTGCTAGGAAAGTTGCTGATGAGTGTTATCACATGTATAACTATATATAGTGGAGTCTCAGTGTAATCCTGCTTGCTTTTAGAACAGCATTTGCAAAGGCTGGGTGCACAGCCAGAGATTTTAGCTAGTGAAGAGCAGTATCAAAAGGAACTGTGTTAAAAGTTTCCACCTGAGACATGGCACATTGAGGACTTCGTGCTGGCGAGGCCTCCGTATGTGCTGCTGCTTTACAAATGCACCTGCTTTTCCTGCACCCACTTTACTGATGTCAATGATATCTATTAATCTTACCTAAGATAAATATTTTAGATTATTCTTCTGCTTTAAACTTTTTTATTTTGTAATTTTAATCCAAAAGTGAATATTTTTACCTCTGTTATCTACCCCATTTGTAAGGGAGAGACGATTCATTTAAACAGTGTTCTTAAGCCTTAGGCCAGAATAAAAAGACTCTATGTGGCTTCCCCATTTATGCCCTTGTCAATCTCTTCTAAGAAGAAAGATACGGTAGGGGAAGGAGTAACCAAAGAAGGAACATTACAGAGAGAAGCTTACGTCCTGTCTGACTTCCTTATGTCTGTATCTAACTCAATCCAGTAGACACTTACTAACCTTCAATAATGTGTGAGGCCCTAGACGAGGCTTTTGGGGCACAAACATGAATTGGGATACTCTAGTCGGACAACTATACAATGGTGCGATAAGTACTATCGTTTCTATAAAAGAAATAAGTACAAATTGCTGTAAGAGCTTAGAAGAGTGAGTGATGGATTATGCCTAGATAGTTTTGGGGGCACAATAGAGTAGATGATATTTGAACTTTGTCTTGAAGGATGCATGGTCTTTTACCAGGCAAAGAAGTAGGGGGAGGGCATTCAGCAAAAAGGAACAGTGTGATGGAAGACACCATGCATGGGGTGGGGTCTCGGAGAATGGAAGACTGGGCTGGAAAGGTATAACAAAGAATTTTGGGGGCTAGCTCAGAAGCTGGCTGTGTGGCCACTGATGGATTCTCCAAGAGCTATAAGGTGCTCGGAGAATTGGAATGTAGTACAGGAAGCTGCTTCTACCTACCGTGTCTAAGATAATGAAATAACACCATCTCTCTATTTGTAAAGAAGAATTAAATTCGGTATTGCTTTATCATTTTACTATTTCCTTTTGATTTGCATTTTACTCTTGCTGATTCCTCATCATTTTGTTCCATGGCAGTCTGTGTCCGTGTGGGGTCTTGGGGGACGAGTGGAAATGACTGCTTCCAAGTTCATGGCAATTCAGCAGGCCCTTCAGCCAGACTGGTTCCAGTGTCTCTCAGATGGAGAGGCATCTTTCGAGGAAGCAACTTCCATGAAAAGAGCCAGAAAGTCTGTTGATCGGTCGCTTCGATTCCTGGATAATTGTCTACGGCTGCAGGAAGAGTCAGAGGTAAGGCTGCACTGCCCACCACTCCTTTCTGTTGGAAACTCTCGCTTACTGACGTTCCATACTTACTGACGTTCCATACTACTGCTTTCTCTTCTCCTCCTCCTGCTTCTCTGCTTCTCACTTCCTGGTACCTTTTACTGTCCTATTTTCTTTTCCTGAACCATCAGTATTCTAACTGTCTAGAATTCTTAGGCTCTCTTTTCACCCCGTTCTGGATGTTTTCCCTGGGCAGCCTCCCCTGGGTTTCAGTTGCTGAGTAATTCCGAAATTGCGTGGGTAATCAAGCTCACTCTGCTCAGCTTCAGAATTATATAAAGTGGACTTCATCTGGGCTCTACTAGAGTATCCCTCACATGCACCTCAAACTCAGTATCTGATCTCCTCAAACCTATTCTTTTCCTCTCTTAGTTCATAGCAGCCACCAAGGTCCTCAACCCAGATGTTTGAGTCTTTCAAGACTCCTTTTTAAAAAAACTTCATTTAAAATCAATTAACATATAATGTATTCCTAGTTTCTGAGGTAGAGTTTAGTGATTCATCAGTTGCATATAATACATAGTGCTCATTACATCACATGCCCTCCTTAATGCCCATCACTCAGTTACACCATCCCCCATCTCCCCTCCAGCAACCCTCAGTTTGTTTCCTATAGTTAAGAGTCCCTTATGTTTTATCTCCCTCCCTGATTTCATCTTACTTTATTTTTTCCTCCCTTCCCCTATGTTCATCTGTTTTGTTTCTTAAATTCCACATTCAAGCCTCCTCTTAATACCCAATTTAATATCCAGTTGTTTGCTCCTTCTAGATTCCATCTCCCTAAATGTATCTAGGATCTGCTCCCACCTCCCCATCTTTCTTATCACCACCTTGAGGCATAATAACCTCATCATTTCTTATGTAGACATTACCTTTTAATTATTCTGTCTCTTCTCCTTTCCATTCAATCCATCTTCAGCCCTGCTATCTGAGAGATCTTCATAAAACACAAATAGGAGCCCATATCCACTTCCCTAAGAAAATTTAATGACTGTTTCAACTCTTACGTGACATGGGCAGGCTGCTGTGACCTGGCCTCCGCCAACTCCACCAGCTCAGTGCCGACTGCTTTCTCCTGTGGCTGTGGCCCTTCTGAGTCACCCGCAGTTCCCTAAGGTATTACCCTGTTCCATTCTGCTGAGGCTGTACGCGGACTTCCTTCCAGACTGTTTCTTTTTTTCCTTATCTCCAGCCATACTGCTTCTCTTGCTTCCAGATCCAGCTCATTCCATTCATCGTTCTAGGGAACTGTCCCTGATCCTTCCAGGAAGTTCTGTTCATCCTTTGCCACTCCTTTAATTTGTATGTGGCTCTGTTACAGCCCCAGTCATATCGTAGTGCGATGATTTCTCTATGTGTTTGTCTTTATTAGATTATGACCTCCTTAAACTCAATTTCTGAGTGTCCTTTTTGTATCTCCGTCGTGTAGCAGAATATCTGCCATAAGTAAGCCCTCAGTAAATGCTTGCTAGTGGTGGCTGGTTATGACGGGGTGGGGAGGATGACGCTGTGGCAGTGGATCCGAGATCCTGGTAGGAGAGTGAATGAAGCTGAGAAAGGATGCAGTCACTAGGAGAGAGCAGAGCTGGTGAGAGAAGAGAAGGTGCGACTGGAGGGGACAGTTCTGTGTTGAGATCACTTACATGGAATAGTCCTGGGCAGTGGTTAGGTCCCACTGTGGCAAAGTGCGTTCAGGTTGAGGAACGTTGTTATTTTGAGTGTACCAATAAAAAACATAATTGGCTGATAAAGTTAGTAGACATAAAATGATTAGAGGAAACGTAGTTGTCATGCTGAATGGAACTCTCAGTATCTGCAGTAAGGGTTCAGCGTGGGGACATTGCCGTGGGTCCTAATTGTTAGTGTTGCTCACTAGCAATTGTTTTGAGCCAGTAATTATCCTCGTAGGATGAGTAGTGTTTACGTGAGTAGAAAGGAGGACAGGGAGTGTGACAGCATGATTATTAGAACAGCAGGATGAGCCTCAAGTCCCTCTTCCATGCTAGTCAGCCTTACCGTTTCACATTACTGCTGTGTAGTGGTCCCTCTTTCTATCCCTGTGATCATAGCTGTTGTCTTGATATGATTATTAGTAGCGTCCCCTTTTACGCTTCCACGTGTCCCATATTTTTTTTTGAAAGAGAACTATTTATTACTTTTACGTGCAGAAAATTCAACGGCTCGCACTTAGCCCAGTTTGGTGGCCAGTTCTTTAGCCTCTGCCTTTTTCAGCTTGGCCATGTGAACCACCGACTTTGGACCCGGGACACTGTCTCCCCAGTGATAGCAGCAGATCTCATCATATCTGTCATTGTAATTGGTTCTAATAGCTTCTAGCAGCTTAGCCCGAGCTCCTTTGTCTTCCAAGTTAACCTGTGTGACTGCAACAGCAGTGCAGGTCTTCCTGTGGACCAGACACTCCAGCCTGGCCTTCCCCTTGATAATGCAGTAGGGAACCCCCATATTATGACACAGCACGGGCTTGAAGACAGTCAGCTGAATGGGATCCACAGCATGTGCGATCACTACCAGCTGAGCCTTCTTGTTTCCCACCAATGTGGTGACCATTCACCCCAGCTGGAAGGACAGGCGGCATCTTAGTGGAGACATTCCCTTTGCTGGCTGCTTTCTTCTCAGCTCAGGCCATAATCTCTGCTTCTTCTCTTGCTTTGTCTCTGGTCTGTATTTGTGGGCCAGCTTAAGTGGTTGAGTAGTTGTTTGGCGGTGCAAGGCCAAGGTCTTGGGTGAACTGGTTAATTGCGGGAGGTACTTTCAGACGTTTATAGAGAAAAGCCCTTTGCCGCTGCAGCTGGATGTAGTAGGGCCATTGGACAAAGCAGGTGAGGTCCCTTTTGGGCTGGATATCCTGTCCAATGCCAGAATTCTTGGGCCTTTCCTCAGGCAGGGGATTGATCACCTTCTTGGCCTCCTGCTTCTTCGTGACAGCAGGGGCCGGGGCCGCCTTCTTCCCCTTAGCCTTCTTTCCTTTTGGCATCTTGAGTGGCTGGCGGAGAGAGCACATGTATTCCATTTTAGACAATAAATTAGATGATTATACTTCTTAGTCCACGAACGGGGGTTTCCTAGATAGGGCTGTGACAGTCACGTAAAAGGGCAGGCCCGTGTAGCTACCTGCTTTGTATGTCTGCACACATCTTTCCCTTTTCCTGTGATTTCTTCCTTTTTTACTCACTAGATTTTCTTATGCTGAATGCCCTTGAATACTGAAGCTCCCCAAGGTTCTGGTGTCAGCTTTCTTTTCTTCTCCATATATTTCCTAGGCCAGGGATGGCAAATGGGTTTCATCCCAAGGTGCTTGGAGCTGTGCCTGGGTGCAGCAGGAAGAGAGCATCTGCCAGCCATGTCTGCCGTGGAGAGTGGCAGCGGTGTGCCAGGTGTCCGCTGTTCCAGCCTGGGTAGTCACATTTGTATCACACATGTCCTCAGTGGCTAATGACCTCCAACTCAGAATGCACAAAACAGAATGATCCTCTTGCCTCACCGACCACTATCTTCCAAGGATTCTCTGTCTTTGCTCTTCCCATCATCTCCCTGGACTTCCAAAACAGGAGCCAAGAGTCAGCCTAGACTTTTCATCCTCTCCGTGGGCAACTAATTGGTCGTTTGTTGATTACAACTTCTTTTTTTTTTCCTTTTAAAGATTTTAATTTATTTGAGAGAGAGAGAGCCCGTGTGTACGGGGGGGGGGGGGGGGGGGCAGTGGGAGGGGAAGATGCAGACTCCCCACTGAGTGGGGAGCCCAGTGTGGGGCTCGGTCCCAGGACCCTGGGATCACGACCTGAGTCCAAGGCAGATGCTTAACCAACTGAGCCACCCAGACACTCTTGTTGATCGTACCTTCTGATGAAGTTTTGGATCCTGTCCCTCCCCTTCACCCACTGCCACTGCCTTAGCCTGGGTCTTCTTCGTTTTTCACTTGAATTACTAAACTTGCCTCCTATGTAGCCTTTAGCCATACTCACTCTTAATTCATTCTCCACACAGCGGCCCAAGTGTTCTTTCTGATTGTGTCCCTCCTGCTTAAACTGAAAAGCAAAATTCTCTCTTCACAGCATTCCAGACTCTCTCCCCATTCCTCTCTTCTACCAGAGAGCCACTATTGATTTGCATTTTTATTTTTTAGTTGCATACACATAGTTTTTACATATGTGCATTACTGTATGGGGTTTTAATTACATGAGTATGATCATATGTTCAGAAATGTGCTTGTTTTTGTTTAGCAATATCTCAAAACTCTTTCTCTGTCAGTGCATATATTGCCGTATTTTTAAAACACCTGTGTAGGAAGCCGTATTATGAATGTATCATAATTCATGTAAGCCTTTACTCTGTTGATGTAAAGAAGTTGAAGTTGTTGAAGTTGTTTCCAGTTTTACTTATTGTAAACATTTTCTAAGTATACCTTAATGCATATGAATGAATATATTCGTCGGAATGATTCTTAGAAGTGGAATTTAGGACATAAAGATAAAGCATTGGCATTTTGAAAAGTGTTGCCTACTTCCCCTACCAGGAAGCTGAACTAAGTTTTACTCTCTCTAGTTATCAGAGAAAGTCATTTCTCTAACACTTTTACCTCCACAGTGTTGCTATCTGTCTTTTAACTATTTTGTCAGAGTGATGGGCAAAAGTGGTATCTAACTGTTTCCAATTTGTATTTCCTTCCTGGTGAGCGTTAGTTACTCTCCATATGTGTACAGGGCATTGACATTTACTTTTCTGAAGTTCATATTCACATATCTGCCCAGATTTCTATGGGGTTGTCACTTCCATAGAAGATTTGTTAGAGGTTTTCTATGGTGTAAGTACTTGTCTATTCCAATAAGCAGTGAGCTCTCCTTTGCCTTTGTTGAGAGTGTATTTCACTAGAGAAGTTTTGTACTCAAATACGTTAGCCTTTTCTGGTAAGCTTTAGCTTGCTTAGGGAGGCCTTCCTTACTCCAAGATTATAAAAACTTGAACATATCTTTTTGAGACTTGTATAACTCTTTAGTATGTTTAGATTAGAGGGCCATGTGGGATTTATTTTTCAGGATGGTGTGCGGTGTAGTTTTATTTTTTTCCAAACGGATAGTCAGTTATCCCAACCACAGAGTTCTTAAAGTTAAATCTAACGGAGAGACTTGGAGGTAGCCTAAAGCAGGCCTGGATAGTCATTTAAATGAACGAAAACTGATCCTTTTGTCCTTCCCCTCTCATACTTGCTCAGTGTGTGTCTAATTTAACCTAAGCTCAAACATGACTGCATGTATTGATTGCTCCGTTTTCCTCAGTCTTTTCTTACCTATTTGGGTGGCTTTCAAGTTGTGTGTTTTGGAGGCCCTAAAGGTCCTCAGGGAGGAGGGAGCCCCATCCCCCTTTCATGCTTCAATTGTAGAAGCTGCCCTGAGATCTCTTCCATGTGATGTCCATTTAAACAAAGGTCTCCACTACTGGAAACAGTTAAAAGCATTCAGTCCTTTCTCCCTTTAGGTCCTTCAGAAAAGTACCATCATCGGAGTGATTGAAGGTGGAGACGTGATGGAGGAGAGGCTGAGGTCAGCACGAGAGACAGCCAAGCGACCCGTAGGTGGCTTCCTTCTGGATGGCTTTCAAGGGAATCCGGCCACCCTGGAAACTAGACTGTACTTGCTGTCATCAGTCACTGCAGAGCTGCCGGAGGACAAACCAAGGCTAGTGTTCAGTTGGGATGCAGACCACGCCTCCTGGGCCACAGAGCCAGAGTGCGGGTGTTCCGTATTACGCACAGTGTCTACACGGGCACGTCTTTTGATGAACTGATGATGTCCTTTCTGGGCTGAGGCAGACTGGGGGGGGAGTTTCCATCACGGCTGTTGTGCCTTTGATGTCAGAACTAGAGGAAGACAATTGCCATGTGAATTAGTTTATTTGATCCATATAAGTGAGGGCAAGTGTTGTACTGTTTCTACTCATTTTTGTGCCAAATGCAGATTTTGTTTTCTATTCATTATAACACGGTGCCTGGGGACAGGTAGAAAATTATGAGGAACTCTGGCCTTAATCAAGGAAAGTTGAGGACAGATGTGGGGTGCCTAGCAGAATGAACGTGGGCTGTAGTAATAATAAGGACGTTGAAGAAATTCTTAGACTGGAGGCAGGTAGTTAAGTCACTTCAAAATCAAGAGGACTGGCAACACTAATGGGGCTGGTTCTTTCCATAAACACAGGATTCACTATGTAGTAGTGTAGAGAAACGATCTGCAAGATTCAAAGCTCAAAATCCCAAGGTTCTGAGTGCAGCTCATGTCTTATTAGACTACCACATTTTTCTTTTTTTTTCCTTCTCTTTTTTGTTCTAAATCCTTAGTCTTTCATCCAATTTGGTATGAATATTCATGCTTTTTTCCTACAGATCTATTAAGAGGTTTGATTATAGGATGCTGCTTTTTATGCTCCTTGGGCTGTTGGATGGTATATAGTATATGTAAATTTTACCATTTTTAAAAAAATCTAGGTATAACTTGCAATAAAGTGTGTGAATCTTACGTACAGTCTGATGACTTTTTCCATACGTATACAACCCTGGAAACGTCAGCCAGAGCAAGATACTTCCAGCACCCTGGGCAGCACTTGCCTCACAGTTTGAACCTAGCTGTCTGTGTTCATTGCTCCGCATCCTGTGCTGATTTCGTTCCGGTGCAGATAACAATTCAGCACTAGTATTTCTAGTCATTTTCTAGACTTCTTTGAGCTAAGTGCTCACAGATGTCTGTTACTGGATTTGAGAGCTGGGATTGTTTTTACATGCGTAGAAATGCCAGCTTCAGTTGGAGAGGAGTTCTAAAACATTACGTTAGTTGAAGGAAACTGTACTCAGGAAAACCGGCATATATTTAAGTGTTCTGGTTGTTTAATATTACATAAGCCTTTTTTGGACTTCTCTTAGAAATCAGGGAGTCGGTAAGCTTTTCTCTGCCAGTTCATAAAAGGGACTATGGGTAGAAAAACAAACATAAAAAATAGCAGCCAGCCAGCCAACCGTGATCTAGGGCACCTCCCCCTCTTGCTTTAGTGGCAAAACCTGGTGAAGTGGTCTGATCACTCCCAGAATGCCTTATCAATTACCTCTGAAAATACCATCTCATTCCACCATGCAGACTTTTTATTAATGGAGAAAATAAAAGAAGAATAAAGAGAGTCAAATAGAGTCTCAGATCCGTATGGGCCGAGTTGAAATTCTGAGAGCAAGAGTGGCTTTGTAAATGAACCTATGAAGAATACAGTAGATAAAAAATGTCTTTCTTGAGCCAATTATAAAAAGGAATTCTAGGCAAAATACAGTTAAAACATGGAAAGTGTTTGAGGGGGAAATAAAGCACACAGCTTTGCACTCTTTAAAACAATTTTTTTAAAAAATTGACGTATAGTTGACATAGCTTTGCACCCTCAAAAAAATCTGTGTAGCGGATGGATAGGCTATAAATACAAAGTTGAAGACTAGGGAGGTTGTTTAGAAGACATGGGTGGGGAAAGGAAACTAAACTTTATTGAACTTCTCTTTGGGACCCAAAACTCCACAATGTGCTTTTTCAAATATCTCCTTAATCTTCACAACAAGTCTGTGAGGTATGTATTACTACTCTTATTTTTAAGATTAAAAAACTAAAACCTGGAATGGTTAAGAAACCTTCCCAAAGTAGCACAGTAAGTAAATAAAGGGCAGAGCTGGGATTCCAGCCCGGCTCTCTCTGCTGCCAAAGCCCTATGTTCTTCTATCATATCTTATTATCTGTTGCCTGCCATGCAACTGTGTTTGGTGTGTTTCATTATTATTACTTTTATTTTTTTTAAAGATTTTATTTATTAGAGCGCACATGAGCAGGGAGAGGGGCGAGAGGGAAGAGTGGGGAGAGGGAGAAGAGGACTCCCTGCTGAGTGTGGAGTCTGACGAGGGGCTCGATCCCAGGATCCTGGGATCATGACCTGAGCCGAAATCAGATGCTTAACCCACTGAGCCACCCGGGCGCCCTCATTATTACTACATTTACCACCTTCTGGAAAGAGTCTTTACTTCGTTCCTGGCATTGTCCTCACGTCACTGTTCTTAATGTTGTTTTCATAGGCTCATCTGTGGAGTCAGCCGGCCAGATGAGGTGCTCGAGTGTATTGAAAGGGGAGTGGACTTATTTGAGAGTTTTTTCCCTTATCAAGTGACAGAGCGGGGATGTGCCCTGACGTTCAGCTTTGATTACCAACCGAACCCTGAAGAGACATGTAAGTCTTCTGAAGTTAGTCTCTGTGTTACCCTCAAGTTTCTATTTCTTCTCCATTACTGGCCTTGAGTCACAAGCCAGAAATACGTGCGTACTGTAACGCCAGCGTTTGATAAAACTACCACATTTGTTTCTTACCTGTGTGCTCCGGCACGTCGGCCTGCAGAGCCGGGTACTTGGTGCCGTGCCCGTAGCTGCTCAGTATTAGGAGGTGATCTTAGAGTAAGCAGAACCAAGAAAAACAAAACCCTTCTGTTAACAGTCTGAAAAAAGAACATCCAGAGTGAATAGTGATGAAAATCTAAGAACAGAAAACCTTTGAACTACTTAGTAGAAGTTAATTCAGTTTTTCACAAAGGAGTTCTTGTCTGCTTTTTACAAACCCCATGCTATCAAAATACAGGGAATCTCTCACCCCCTCTGATCCTAGTGTCACTTTTCCTTTTTTTGTTTTTTTTTTTTTAATACACAGAGATGTGAAAGCTAAGATTGCTTTGAAGCACCACCATTTTCTTGTATTTCTTAGTTTCTCAGAAGTCAAGAATATCAGTTTCAGAGTCTGACACTTGACTGACAGAAGAAAAAAAATTGGGATATGGGCTTTGGGCTGGGGTCCCTTAGAGCATCTACCCAGTTTTTCTGGAGAATGTTACATGCCAGGTGTGCCCTCTGGCTTTCACAGGTGTGATTTCCTTTCCTGCTTCCTGCTGTCCTTTGAACTCTTCCTCTGTCACCGCTGGTCATACATTTAACTCGGGCCAGAGACTTCCTTGAAGATTCATTTTATTCCCCACAAGTTATTAACATTTCATCCAGAAGATGTTAGAGTTTTGTAAATCAACCTAACTATTAACCTAAATATAATTACTTCTGGAAACAAAATAAATCTGATTGGTCAAGTTCTTATATATAGGTCAATTTTGCTGTCCTTTTAACTGACTAGAACATAACGTATATGGATGGAAAAGCATACCACAAACATATGTTCATTTACAAGCTTAATTATTTCCACAAGTACATGGGTAACTGGTAGTCATTCTGTACCATGAATATTCAGAACTTAAGAACCTGATATTGAGTTCTCCGGAACAAACAAATTCCTTTTTGGCTAGAGAAAGCTGTTTCTTTATGATTAGGAAAACTGAAATAGTTCGAACGTTTTCCATTAAAGTGTTATTATTAATCATCTTTGTGTGTGTGTATATGTAGTAAATTAAAGACTTTTGTCAATTACAAAGTGAAAATTACAAAGGAATAAGTTGCCTAATACAGGAACTAATAAAAGTTCCTCCCAGTGATAAGGATTTTCCGGAAAGCCAGGGCATTATTGTAGTTTACCACGTCAACATGCAAATTCATGGCAGCAAAATTATAACAGCCCGCTGCTCAATGCTCAGGTCACTTCTCTTTTTCCTTTGATCTGGACAAAATTACCTTCTTAGGACTGTCTGTCCATTCTCCTTGGCCATCCCTGAGTTTGTTACTACTCCTCCCCAATAATGCTTCTCTATTTGCCCCTGTTCAAGATAGCTGGCTCTTTGCATAGTAACTGGTGTTTCCCTTATATATCCAGGAATGTTCTTTGTTAGAGTTCAGGGGCACAACTCAAGACCCCATTTAGTTCTGGATAATCTGAGTTCCCTGGAAGGCTAGGGTCCCGATACAGAATACATAAATTAAAACCATATTCTACTTTTAATCTATTTGTAACATAAGCAGTTGCAAAACACGATTAATTCGCATGTATATGATGATGCGACATGACTCTAATATACACACACAATTTTTTTTTCTTTTAAGATTTTATTTATTTATTTGACAGAGAGAGAGACAACCAGCGAGAGAGGGAACACAGGCAGGGGGAGTGGGAGAGGAAGAAGCAGGCTCCCAGCAGAAGAGCCTGATGCGGGCCTCGATCCCAGAACGCCAGGATCACGCCCTGAGCCGAAGGCAGACGCTTAACGACTGAGCCACCCAGGCGCCCCTACACACACAAATTTATCTCTCTCTCTCTCAAACACACGCATACTCTCCCCAGCTGTTTTTTTAAAGTCACTCCTTGACAGTATGATTATATATTATGTACCTGTAACCATAGTTTGCTTAGACATTGTTGAATCTCCAAGTTTTGATATTATAGAGAATATGTCAGTGATCATCTTGGTCCATATTACTACTTTTCTTGTGTCATTTCCTTAGGATAAATTCTTATGAGTGGAATTACAAGGTCGAAGAGCATAAAATAGTAACTAAAATAATCTCCCAATGGCCAGTCTTTATCTGATTTTCATTCAAGACTTTTTATTGTTTTGTCCTTCAGTATTACAACAAAATGGGACACAGGAAGAAATAAAATATGTGGCTCACACAAAGAAAATTAAAACGACCAGTTACAACCAAGAAATGACATCATTTGAAATTAATCTGAAGGAAAAAAAGTAAGGTTTTTCTTTTAGATTTTGATTTCTGACTTTTTAATTTCAGTCTCTTTTAAAAGTTTATGTAACTGTTCCCTTTTCAGTTTATGACTTCATAAAATATTTATAGTTGGATATTATTTGGGTCTTCTTAAATTCAGTTCCAGAAGAACTCTTTTTTTCTGCAAATGAATTTGTATACTTTATTTTGTCAGAAAAGTAAGGCTAGATAACTGTTGTTTTAGAGAGCCGTCAGAAAGATTAGACCAAATCCATTGTCTGGTGTCTTTTACTCTTTCCATTTACTTTAAATAATATCAGAGCAAAATAAAGATTTCAAGATAAAAAACAACAAAGTGTTTCAATTCTAAGGAACTTAAGTCATCTTGGTTATATACAGGTTATAAATCTTAAAATATTTCCCTCTGTGGAGAATGAACTAAGAGATCTTATAACTTTGTATTTGACCCAAAGTAGTAATTATTAGTGAACCACTGAGAGGTTTTTCTGTGAGTTTGGTATTCTCACTTTAGTGCTGCGGTATTTCTGGGCTTATGTAAAGGAACATTCTAGGGATTCAGACTTAATTTATATCTATCTAAGAATAGTACAGACTTGAAAATTTATGAAAGAATGTGAAAATCCTAGGTCTAATCTGCATTCTATAGGGGCTTTTTGATTGTAGGTCCGAAATGGTGACGTTTACTACATTCAACATCTTGAAAAATAGCCAAGGAGATTCATTTCTGTTTTTAAAATGCTGGGATAATATAAATGGGTGACTGCTAAACTTCCCTCACATTATAGATTTGACTGGAAATTTTAGTTTTCTTTTTTTTTTTTTCTTTTTTAAAGATTTTATTTATTTATGTGACAGAGAGACAGCCAGAGAGAGAGGGAACACAGCAGGGGGAGCGGGAGAGGAAGAAGCAGGCTCCCAACGGAGGAGCCCGATGTGGGACTCGATCCCGGGACGCCAGGATCACGCCCTGAGCCGAAGGCAGACGCTTTAACGACTGCGCTATCCAGGTGCCCCTGGAAATTTTAGTTTTCTTATTGTCAGCACTAGACTTAAAGTTCAGATCTAGCACTACTCATGGCTTAGTGACCTTGGTCAAGTCATTTAACTTCCTTTTTTTTTTTTTTAAAGTAAGCTCCGCACCCAGTGTGGAGCTTGAACTCACAACCCTGAGATTGAGAGTTGCATGTTCTACTGACTGGGCCAGCCAGGTGCCCCTTAACTTCTTTTCAATAGCTGATAAAAAGTAATACATATATAGTGCGTATTATGTGCCCAGCAGTGTCCAAATCCTTTGTTTTTTTTTTTAAGATTTTGTTCATTTATTTGACAGAGAGAGAGTGCAGGGGGAATAGCAGGCAGAGGGAGAGGGAGAAGCAGGCTCCCCACTGAGCAGGGAGCACGATGGACCTGAGGCTCGATGCCAGAACCCTGGGATCGTGACCCGAGCTGAAGGCAGACGCCCAACAGACTGAGCCACCCAGGCGCCCCTCCCTGCCTTTTTAAAGATTTTGTTTATTTATTTGACAGAGAGAGAGAATCCTTTGCTATATTAACTCATTTAAATCTTGTAAGACGCTGTTATTATACTTATTACCATTACAGATGAGAAAACAAAGACACAGAGGGAAGTTAAGTGCCTTGCCCAAGTGAGTTGTGAGCCGGGCATTAAACGTAGGCCAGGTAGCTCTGGAGCCCTTTCTTTCGACCCCCTTAGTAGCCTTCATTGGGAAATGACAATAAAAATGCCTGTCTTCAACGGTGGTCGCAGAGATGAAGTGAGAACAGTGTATGTCAAAGTGCTCTGCAGTCCACACACACACACACACACACACACACACGCAAAGCTCTGCAAGTGGAAGGTCGTACCGTGTCTTCTGTACTCGTTTTGGTGGCGAGTGGGAGAAGTGTGTCATGCATCAGAACAGCATTTACTGTCATCGTGTGCCGTTACAGTGTGACTAAGAAAGCTCGGCATGAGGGAGTGAGCCCGTGACTCTTGATGCTCTTGTGTAAGGCTCAGTCCAGGAGGTTGTGTCTGTCGGGGAAGACTCCCGAGTCTCCTGACTTATCGTGCTCTAGGTTAACTTCTCACCACATTGTCATCCTAAGCAGGTGCCCAGCACTACATTTGCCGGGCAGGTTATTGATGATGGGTTATGTACCAGCGGAACAGATAGCCTAGGCTGTGATGTCTTGTATTCCTCGCTTTCTGGACTAGCATTGTAACTTCCTTTCTCAGGTACCAGGAGGACTTTGATCCGCTTGTGAGAGGGTGTTCCTGTTACTGCTGTAAGAATCATACTCGTGCGTACATCCACCATCTGCTGGTGACCAACGAGCTGTTGGCTGGGGTCCTGCTCATGATGCACAACTTTGAACACTATTTTGGATTTTTCCACTCCATCCGGGAAGCACTAAAAAGCGACAGACTGGCACAGTTGAAGGAGCTGATCCGCAGGCAAGCATCTTGAGACGTGGCATCCGCGAGTCTGACTCTTCACGCTGAGCCTGTCCCGCTGTTGGAATGTGGGAAGAAGAGAACAAGGAATGATCTTCGCTTTAATCATTTATCTTCGAGGATAAGGTCTGCTCATAAATAAGGAACGTTTGAGCAAACTCTGCCGACTGGAGGCTAAAGAGATTTCTTCTAAAGACTTAAGTGACCCCGACTGATCAGAAAGAATCGAACCATGACCCTTAATATTTCCGTGCTAACTCTTCTAGTCAGTGGAGCTTCGTTTAGTCAAAGACAAAAGCTTTAGCTGCGAAGGGACAGCCCTGAAGCGGGTTGATGAGGTTGTGTGGGTTCGCAGAGCTGGATCAGAGCTTGAAGAGAGATGCTGGGTCACGAGCAGCATGACTTCTGTAGACACGTGACTGTTGACTGCAAAAGGAAGCTGGCTGATTTAAGAGTTTCCTAGTTTTAATCCTCACGTTCTCAGGAGCCGCTTGGACACTTCTGCCTTCCAAGCCGCCTCACCGCTGCAGTCAGTCAGGAAAGGCTCTTGTGACTTGACTAGACTTGCATCTTCATGGAATGTGGGGCTCACACATTGCTCCTGGGATCAGTTGGCCCAGGGCACACGCCTTCATTTGACCACATGATCTTCGTGTGACTTGTCTCCCGAGAGCCCATGCAGTTGCCTGTTAGGAGCCAAAAGTTCGCTAGATGCTTTCGTCTGCTGATGCAGATCCGCAGTGGTCTGCCCTTCAGGCTCATTCATAGTCTAACCACATAGGAACTGTAGCCCCATCACTTGGGGTTTCATTCACCATGTGTTCACTAGGATGAGCCCCGGCCTGGCAATTGGAAGCCTGGGTTTCAGTTCTACTCAGTGACACCGGGCAAATCACTTAGCGCCTCCATGCCTATTTGCTCCTCAGCAAACAGGGACAGGCATGGGGGTAGGACTACAGGAACTTCCAAGATTCTAGCTAGCTGTAACGTTGGGGAACCAAAAAGTTTTAGATTACTGTCGTAGCCATCTTGTGTCCTTGTTTACTGATCTCTGTTGGCCTGGTGAAAGATGCAGTGGTGCCGGGAATCAGGTAACAGTGGAGATAGTTGAGAGCCTAGGAAGAGGTTTGGCCTGTGACTTTTGATGTGGTTGGTGAATTGGCATCAGCAGATCCTGAGGCTGGGAAGGCCTTCCTGGATTATCTCTGATTCTATGAGTTTTTTCTGCTTTCACCAAAGGAGTGCCAATCGTGTTGATGGTGTGACAGGTGATTTTTTTTTTTTTTCCTTTGGGCTTTTCTGCATTTGTCATGTTTTCTGTAAGAATATATACACACACAGTTTTTGTAAAAACAACCAAGAAAACCAAAAAAATGCCTTTGTTTTTGTAGGAGCGTGGAACATATTTGTTTTACATTCTTGGGCTATATTTTGCTATTTTTTCATTTCAGTGGGCATTACTGAACATTGTTTTAAATTATTATGTTGTTACTATACTTTTATGTGTTAGGTATCTGTATGTTTTTCTTTTATTGTTGGTTTAAGAATGTCCATGACATTCCTATAATCTCTCCTCCATGAATCGCAAGGGTATTTGTGAAAGATTTTCTGCTCTCAAGGATCTGCTTACTTTGAAATATATTGGACTAGACTTGCTCATATGTTTATATTCCTGTTCAATGCCAAATCCATTGTTGGAGGAGTATTAATATCCCAGAATCCATATAAAATTTATGAGTTTTATTTATGTTCAAAACACTGAATATTCTGCTCAGCATTGTTCATTTTTCTGGGTCTTTTTCTTATTAGCACATTTGAAAAAAATGTTTTTTTTCCATTAATGTAAGTCTATTAAAGTCAATAGCCAATAAACATTTTTAATTAAAAAAATATACTATCTTATTTCCTGTAAATAGTAGTGAGTCTGTTAAGCAAACTATTAAATTTCCATGATACTGGAAATGTTCTCCATTGGAAAGGAATTTTTTTCTACATTTACTTCATCTCTGGTCTTTGTTTTAAGTGCACTCACACTAAATGCAGAATCCAAGGAGATTCAGCAATGTATCTGTTTAAATTATATGTTGTTTAAATTATATGATTAGGGGCCTTAAGGCCATGGTAGCACATAATAAAAATAATAATAACCATAACCTATGGAGAGCATTTTTAAAGTATCAGGCACCTGAGTAAATGCTTTCTTCATACATCTTGACCCTTAGAGCATGGCAAGAGGTGTTGCTATTATTCCTCTGTTAAGAACTGGGTTTCAGGAAGGCTGAGTAGCCTGCCTGAGGGTGTACCAGGAATTTCTGGAAGGTTGAGTGGTCAGCTCCCAAGTTAAACTTCAGCTGCATCTGACTAAAACTGTGCAGTTAAGCATTGCACTAAATAGCTTCTTGTGACTTGCCCCTGGCTTGAAGGGGCTAAGAGAAGGGAGAGAACTAGAAGGGCCACGTGACCCCGAGGCTCAGGGAGCTTCCGGAGCCTCACTGCAGCGTGGCCTGGCTCCCACTCCTGCCATGGAGAAGGGCTGGCGCTGGCCTGGCTCGCCCCCCGTCCCGTGCTGGCCCCCGCAGGTGCTCCACAGGAGGTGCCATTCCGCGTCCCCCACTTCCTCCCGCCCCCGGTCTGAGGACTATAATCCCACCCTGAACGCTGTGGAAAGGTTAGGGTCTGCAGTCAGTTCAAGCTGACTCAGGGACTCCGTGGGAATCTGACGTGTCCTAAATGCCTTGGAGGAGCGCTACTCTATTCTTCTCTGGGAGTAAAGGGAAAAGATTCTTCTAAAATATTTTTTAAGCCGAAGACTTGTGTAATTAAAGCATTTTAATAAAAACTTCAAACAAAGACCATCAAAAGGTCAAGATTGGAGTGTGTAAGCAACGATCTTATCCGGGATGGTTTTTTTCTGTCGTGGCAGCTTGGAGCTCGCTGAGAAACCCGAGTTAAGTGATGATCCTGTGCCTTCCTGATTAGGAACCGGCTGCTCTCTGCAGTTTGATTAGTCTCGCTCGTAGCTGTGGGATTACAGCTTATTAAAACTGGCAGTGCTGCGGAGGGCAGGAGCCAGGAAGGTCAAACTCACATGCTGAGCCAGCCACAAGCCAGGCCCTGCCTTTAACTGAAGGTTTTGTGTAATTGGCATTTGTTTTAATATTCTTTTTCGTTTCTTTCCCTGTTTTTCAATGTTCAGGTCTCATCCTCACTTTACACCTTTTCTCTCCCTTCCTTCTCAGGAGAGTCCCTGATTTATGACCACATAACCCAAAGAACAGTGGACAAAAAAGGAAAGCCAGCCCAGCATAAGCAACGTGAATTAGGGTAACTGTACATCCTCATTGCCCGTAATAGCCCTGGTTTGTGTCTGTGCATCCAGGCATCATTACAAACAGCACCCTCTTTTACTTTCAAAAGTGCCTTAGTTTGGATGACGAATTATATGGTCACCATGATGAGTGGCAGAGATGGTCCAACCAGAGAGCAGGTGCCTCATGTAAACGGGACAGTCGCTACCCACCTCTCACCACTTGCTGATGTGGGGCCGGTGCCGTCCGATCTTCCAGTCTCTCAGCAAAGCCCCAAATCTGGATTTTCAGAAATCTCACACTTTGTAAACCCTGGTTCAATTTTTTAAAAATACTCTGCTAGCCAAACAAAACCTAGGTGCTCCGAGTTTGCAGCTTCAGGTTTAGAATTTGGAGGGAAAGCTTTGTGACATCTTTAGCATTTTAAGTTTTCGCAGTGACTCATCGAAACATACAGAAAAAGCACCTCTGGTTTCTAGTGCCTGCAGCTGGTTACAGAGTCGCACATTAAGATATCCCCACGTTGTCCCAGCTCCATGGCACGCTCCCCAGAGAACTCCCAGCACCACTTTAAATCTGCTCAGAGGGTAGAAATGCATCATCCTGTTAGCCAATTTTATGGAGGACAACTGGTAGGCCCGGGAAAGGAAGACCGGCGTCGGTGGGTCTTTCCTCTCCAGGACTTGAAACAGACACATGTTTCTTTCCAGTTACCACTTTGGCTCTCCTACACTTCCCCCATTTTCTGCTGAGCTGTGCCCTTCCGGGGTCAGCAGTGATTTCCCGGTACTCACTTTCCAGTGATCCTTTCTGACTCACAAAACCGGTTGGTACCAGGACATAAGGGCCCCTACTGCACCTCCAACATTAACAGCAATAGTCCTGGCTGATGCAGTGAGAGCTCAATTGTGGTTTGTCAAGTGAACGAACATTCTTGGAGCAGCCGAGGCCTTCTCTTCGGATTGTAGCCAGCTGAGCACTGGTTAGAAGTGACTCGCACAGCAGTGCGTGGTGGGACCTGGGCTGAATGTCTTGTCAGTGGTGGTTTTATCTCGCCCTACGCCAGGCAGGCTCCCAGTGACCTGGCACATTTTTTTTCTTCTTTTACTTGGTTCACTTTCTACCATTAGCATCTCCTAGTGCTGGCCTCAAAGCAATTTCCCCTGCTTTGACAAGAGGAACTCGGAGTGAACTTTTCTTTTGTTCTCCTTCCTCATGATGCACTTTGAGACCAGGCTGAAGCTGCCAAGGAGTTCAAACGCTGCTACGATTCAGAGGGATTAGCACGTCTCTCTGCACACTCTCCCTGATGGTCGCCTCCTTCCCTGAGCCGCTGTCCCCTGCTGTCTGCTCCTTTGTCTGAGAAACACATTTTCTCTTATTATCACCTAGTTCCCTGCCTGTTTCGGATGGCTTCAGCTCGCCTCCTAATGAAATCAAGATGTTGCTATTAATGGTCTTCTCTTTCCTAACAGCTTAGGGTCACTTCCTTTTATTTAGTCCTTTTCCCTTCCCTCCCAAGCCACATACTCATCTCTGCTTCAAATAAAGATTTCCTAACCCTTTCATAACTACTGCTTTACAGCCGCTGCCAATAAGGCACGAGAGGGAGGAGATAAAAGTAAGGGGAGAGAACCCAAAAGGTGGGGGAGGGGGGGCGGGGAGGGATCCTCCAATAATTGAGAAATAGGGCAAGCATCTTCAGGAGGCTTCTTGAGTGAAAAAATTAGGCAACACTCCCCCCCCCCGCCCCCAGACTGAACATTATAAGCCCAGTGGTCTGGCGAAGTTTTCCTCTAGTTTTTGCAGATGGAATGGGAAGACGGTTACCCCTCTAAGGAGCTGTCTTCCTTCCAAATAGTTAAAATAATGCTTAGCACCATCCTAGTATCATTTATATAAGTCACAAATCCATTTATAGGATCTGGTGACATAATTGATGTAAGAGTTTTTCAAATCGTGCCCCCCAAAAGTTAAAATATTTACCCCCATAATCCAGCATTTTGCATTCCCTACTTATTTTTATTTTGGTTTAAGAAACTTATATAACATTTCCATCATAATTCCGTTTATCATTCCCCAGGCTAAAGAAAATACAAGCTATGCAAATATACTCAGTTCCCCCACATGGTAATTTACACATCAAAAGAGAAAAAAAGAGAGTGACAGAGTATGTTCAATTTTTTCTTTTTTTACCCTATATCTGATTTTGGTTAGACTCTCCAATTTCATGTTGTTTGAGTAGAAAAGTTGTTTCTAGTCATGTTGAAAAAGTCAGTTCAACTTTAGTTTTCACTTGAACATTCAGCTATTACCCCAAATCCCAAGTGTCAAAAACCAGATTTATTCTCCATCGTCAATCACACTGGTTCTCCACTTCAACTTCCTTGCCTCTGTCAGTGGCATCTGTCTTCCAGTCAATCCAGCTGGAAAACTTGTTCCTCGGATGAACGATATAGTTCATAGAAGGGATGGGGATGAAATATTTCAAGGGAGAGAGCAACAAGACTTGATGACTGGCTCAAAGGCATGATTCAACGCAGATTACCACCTGTCCTACCCTCATCCCCTTCCTGGCCTCCTGCTCCTCCCTTCCTCCTTTCCGTTTATCATTCACTGCTACTAGGCTAAGCTGTCATAAGTATTATCTTCCATAGGATACTCTTTGACTCAAAACCTTCAATGGCTCCCCAGTGTCATCCAGGGCAAGGGCGGGCTGGCCGATGAATTCCTAGGCCTGTCATCAGCTGACCCTATCCAATCGCTGTGGCCTCTCCCACTTTTTCCCAATGGTCATATTGTTATCGTACCATTCTTCAAGGTCCAGCCTGAGAACCAAATCTTCCGTAAAAACTGGCTTTTCTAGAATCCTAGACTCTCAGGATTGAAAGAGGAGAGGCTTCTATTCTGGTTTCCTTGGTTCATCAAGGCACCAACAACCAGTGCTCTCTCTAGGCATTTGGTTTGCTCAGGTCTTCAATTCTGTAAGCCTCATCTCCCAACCAGACTATCAGCTCTGTGAGGGAAGGCTAATTCCTCACGGAGGAATATTTTCGCTGTCGGCATCCTCACTGCTGCCCTAGCTTGCAACAGTTGTGTCCACTGAAATTATTAAAGGGGGAGCGTGTGACTAGTTTCCTTCCCACCACGCATCTGTGGTGAGGCTGCCACTCCCGTCTTAACATATTGCTTGTCCCATTCCTCTTTGCATTACGAAGACATTTGTTCCACAGCTCCCGTGTTTTAGCATATTACTTCTTTACTGCTCCCGGCGGACCTCCGAAGTGGGTATTCTCAGAGAAGAAACTGACTCGGAGAGCTGACGTGACTTGCTTGAGCATAAAAGCAGGAGGCCCAGGATTTGAGCTGGATACTAGGACTCCAAACCCAGCATTTTTCCATTTCCCTCCCTGACCTCCCCAAACTGTGTTTTTCTTATACGGAGCATCTGCTCTGCTTCAGAACAAAGGCCGGAGGTAGGTGAAGGCCTAGGCCAAACAGAACTTCCTCCTGCGATCCCTCATCTCTCCTGTTGTCCTCCGGGCTACCCCCATAATTACTCCCTGGCACTCCAGGAGTGGAAAGTCAGGACGACTTAGTAACTGTTTTTCTTTTCCCTTTTTTGTTCCCGGCAATCTGCAGCTGCATTTTAATGATGAGAGGGCTGAGGAGTGACCCAGAGATCATAATTTTGTTTTGGTCAAAGGCTCATACATTTACATATAAATGAAAAGCAAAAGGACATGTAAATTGTAGAAAGGGGGGGAAATTAGCTTAGCCTTTCTCCTTTTGAGAAAGGAATCCTTTGGTGGCAGAGCGAATATAATTTGAGAACCAGAAGGAATGTTACAGATCATTTATAGGACTCCGTCATTTTACAGGGGTGGAACCCAGGCCCAGACAGAGTGTGACTAGCCCAAGGTCCAACAGGACATGAGCGGCAAGGCTTCCTTTCTCAGCCTCAGCAGGTCTCCCCATCCCTGTCTCTTGTTCTGCTTGGATGCGGCCTTCCTATGCCACAGCTCCTGCATCATGTGCGAGGTGCTTGTGACCGTTAGTTTTCTATGTTAACTGGACTGGGCTAAGGGATGCCCAGAAAGTTGGTAACACGTTATTTCTGGCCATGTTCGTAAGAGTGTTTTGGGGAAAAATTAACTTCTGAGTCAGTCGACTGAATAAAGACCATGCTATTACCAGTTCACTGGGTTTCATCCAGTCTGTCGAGGGCCTGAATGAAACCGAAAGGTGGAGGAAGGGTGAATTTGCTCTTTTGCCAGAGCTGGGATGTCTGTCTTTGACGGATCAGTGCTCCTACTTCTTGAGCCTTCAGAACTCATACCATTGGCTCCCCTGGTCCTCAGTGTCTCTGGGCCCCCAGCTTACAGATGGCAGATCTTGCGACTTCTCGGTCTGTATAATCGTGTGAGCCAATTCTTATACTGAATCTCTCCTTCCCATCTCTCATCTGTCTCCTATTGGCTCTGCTTCTCTCGAGAATCCTGACCGATAATATTTCACCACTCGAGCAGTAGCTCTAGTCCTCCCAGCTGCTGGCAGAATAGTGATTCTTGAACACAGAGGTTGTTAGGGTGGCCGGTGATGCGGGCAGCCCAGAATTGCACAAAGAGGGGAGCAAAAAACAGGACAGAGTTTATTCTCTCTCCAAGGGAGGAGAGGGGCCAGACATCTAGAGAAATGCCAGCGAGTTTCTGTCCAGCTGGGCCTTTTAAGGGGTTTTGAAGGATGCGAGAGGGTCGCAGCTGTGCTCATGGGGGGTGTGGGGAGGGGTCGACTCTTGGCCAGGTAGAGCAGGAGGTGGCAGGTTTCTCAAGGGGCTCTGTCTGGGACTTGTCCAGGATGTGGCCTGTGGTCAGGCTCAAGAAGAATATATTTTGTAGTTGTGGTCTATTCTCTGAGAATGTAGGGCCCCGTGACCTAGAAAAAGAAAAAGTTAGGGCTAAGCGCAGACATCTGTGAGTTTTGCCTGTCAGCTTGGCTGGGGGGTGGGGAGTGCTTTTGAATAGATTCCTTTCAGAATTTCAGAGGTTATTCTGTTTGTAGATACATTCTTAAAAGACTTCATTGACCTCATTATGACTGGGCAGCATGGAAGTTGGCAAAGATGTCTCAAGCTCTTTCCAGTGTATGATGCCATTTATAATCTCCTTTGCCCCTCCCATAATTATAAAGGGCCCACCGATTTTTGTGGGTTGTTGGTTTGTCTCAGGGGAGGGGAAGGAGGGAGCAATGGTCCTTCTCTTCTAGGACCCCATCAGGTGATCCTATCTTTTTCTCGTGGGTTCTTGATGGCCTATGAAACTTAGTCCAGCCAATCAGTACATAAAAACCCACATCCTGATCAGGGACTTCCCAGATTTTGTCACCAGGGATATTGCTTGGTCACATACATCCTCCTTACCCTAATTCTCTTTAATACCTTGTATTCATTCTTGCATCCAGTCAAGAAAAAGTTGTCCGCTTCCAACAAATGTCAGGCACTCTTGACACTTGGGATTCAATGACAAACATCCCACAGAGAGCACCTGTCTTCTTGGAACTTTCAGACCAGGAGCAAACTCCCAAATTGCACGTATGCTACAGAATTAGAAAGTTTACTTCGCACATGTAATCTACTAAATCATATCCCACCTCCGGAAGATTATAAAAGTGTCCTAAGAGATGAGAAAACGTGGGAAATCACTAGATGACAATATTAGTAGATAAAATCAGCATGTTAGAGATTTTTACTATTCATCATCAAAGGAATAGAACTATGGGCCAAACCAGTGAGCTGAGTTTGCCTCTGAGCTGGTGGCTGGCTCACTCACGCTAATTCGGTCTGCGTAGTCTTCATGGGAAGGCTGCCCACAAATCCATAATCCCTCAAAAAAGTATAATCGTTCCCATTTTATATTTGAGGAAACAGGCTAAAACAATCAAACAACTGCTTAAAATTACTTTGATTTCAGGAATATCTGGTTCCGAAGCCTGTGCTATTATCTCTACCCTCATCCCCTCCTTGCTTACCTGCCCTTGCACCCAGGGTAAGCCTCTGCAAAGGGTCTAAAGATAATATAACCTGCCTACTCTTAACAAGCGTGTTTCGGGGCACTTGACTGGCTCAGTCAGTGGAATGTGTGACTCTTGAGCTTGGGGATGTGAGTTCAAGCCCCACGTTGGATGTAGAGATGACTTGAAAATAAAATCTTTAAAAAATGAATAAATAAAAAAGTGCGTTTCTGTGGAGCCACGTCACTGATTTTTTTTAAACAAAATGTTGAAAACACAATTTAATCTTGATGTCTAAGAAGATAATCATGGGAATAGAGACCTTTTCTAATGATCCTGCAATTACTCAAAACCTTTTGGGAGCAACATCTGGAAATCGAGTTTGGGAAAGGAGTTCAGACCAGAAAGCCTATCAGTGAGTACTTATAATGATAACAATGTATACGTGCTGTAAGTTTTAGAAAATAACACAAGGTCATTGAAATCCATGTTCCATGAGAAGGTCAAGCTAAGTAATTCTGGTTATGATTTTTTAAAGGGTGTGGGTATATGGGTTGAAGTGACTGCGAAGTAATGAACTGCTGCTTTTCTTGTGTGCTTTTGAAGTCCTTTAACGAGATCCTAGCCACGTAGCCACCTTCGGAGCGTTCATTTGGAGATTAAAAAAGCAAAAAAGCTGCCATTTCATAGTATTACCCTGTTTAGATGCTCCGTGGGATCTGTTGATGATCGATTCATTCCACAAACATGTGTTGCCTGCTTATATAGCCCACATTTGCTACACGGTGGAGATTCAAAGGTGAAAATGTCAGGGTTTTTGCATCTGAAATCACAGCTTACTGGAGAAAATAAACGCTTCATTGCAAAACAGCACAGCAACCGCGTTGTGGGTGGGTTATACAAAGCACCATGGTATGAAAGTGTGGAAGTTTTTCTCACCATGTTTTTGGAACCAAAATAAGAGCATGTGGTTTGTGAATCTACCTATGGGGGCCAGAGAGAGCATAGTTGACTTGGCAACTTATTTAAAAAGGATGTATGGAGTTTTACCAAAGGAAGAAGATTCCAGGTCACCAATAAAGTGGTCTGAGAATTCCTGCCAGACCTGCCTTGTGTTCTCCTCACAATGCCCTGTTGCCTCTGATTATCATTCTGTTACTCATCACAGACTCACTTGACCAAAATTTGCTGACTGACGAGGCAGGCAGTGTGATACAAAAGAAAGGAGCATTGCCTTTTTTGATCAAACAAAACCCAGAACCTCCAAAGTTTAGCACTGGAGGAAGGCGATGCTCCATGAGGGGATGGCGAGCTAGTAGTTCCAGCATCCTCCCTCTGAGATGTCACGTCCTCTGGAGGTCTCGGGCTGTCACCTTCCTGGGAGCATCTCCCAAAGAAACACTCTGGCTCATGCTGAATTTGAAACATTTGTTTCCTTCCCAGAAAGCAGTTGAAATTCCATTTTCTTTTTTTTTTTTTTTTTTTTTTAAAGATTTTTTATTTATTTATTTGACAGAGAGAGAGACAGCCAGCGAGAGAGGGAACACAAGCAGGGGGAGTGGGAGAGGAAGAAGCAGGCTCATAGAGGAGGAGCCTGACGTGGGGCTCGAACCCGGAACGCCGGGATCACGCCCTGAGCCGAAGGCAGACGCTTTAACCGCTGTGCCACCCAGGCGCCCCTGAAATTCCATTTTCTTCACATAACTGAGCAGATTTAGACCCACAATCTTTTTTTCCCCTTTAGCACTGGGGATGATGCAGGATGGCAGAGGGAACCCAGGGGGGTCAGTGCCAACAATTGGATGTCTGCTTCCAAGCCAGGGGAGGTGTTTTAGCCAATGTTAGACACTCCTGGAGTCAGAAGTATTAACAGCTGATTCTACCTTCATTGTCTTCCTTGCAGTGGGCTCGGTAAACAAGACCCTCTTCATTCTTTGACGGTAACATTAAACAGCAAACGGGTGCCATTTTCTTAGTGGTAGCCAATCAGCTCACAGCCACTCACATCCCTTCCCCTTACTCCCACCTGGATTAGTTTGAAGCAAATCTCAGACATATAACAATTTCACTTGTAAATATTCCAATATGTATCTTTAAAAGATAAGGACTCTTTTATTTATTTTTATTTATTTTTTATTTTTTAAAAGATTTTTTATTTATTCATTTGAGAGAGACAGACAGACAGACAGGCAGAGCACAAGCAGGGGGAGAGGCAGAGGGAGAGGGAGAAGCAGACACCCCAGTGAGCTGGGAGCCCAACACGGGGCTCGATCCCAGGACCTGGAGATCATGACACGAGCCAAAGGCAGATGCTTAACCATCTGAGCCACGCACGCACCCTAATAAGGATTCTTTTTAAAAATGTAAACACAGGGGGCACCTGGGTGGCACAGCGGTTAAGCGTCTGCCTTCGGCTCAGGGCATGATCCCGGCATTATGGGATCGAGCCCCACATCAGGCTCCTCTGCTAGGAGCCTACTTCTTCCTCTCCCACTCCCCCTGCTTGTGTTCCCTCTCTCTCTGGCTGTCTCTATCTCTGTCGAATAAATAAATAAAAAAATCTTTTAAAAAATAAATAAATAAATAAAAAATAAAAATGTAAACACAGTACTATTATTTCACTTAAAAATTAATAATACCTTACTATAACCAAATACCCAGACAGTATTAAAATTTCCTCCATCATCTCATAATTTTTTGCAGTTTTTTTGTTTGAATCAGCATCCATACAGCTATTGAGTGTTTGAAATGTGGCTAGTCAAAATTGTGATAGGCAAGTATAAAAGATACAAGGGATGCTAGAAACTTAACACATAAAAAAGATGTTAAACATTAATAATTTTGCATTGATAGTATGTTTCAATAATAATACTTTATATATATCGGGATAACTAAAATATAGTATTAAAATTAATTCCACCTATTTATTTCTACATTTTAGGTGTGGCTAGGAGAAAATTTTAAATTACCCACGTGGCTTCTGTTCTATTTCTATTGGATAGTGCTGATCTAGAAGCTTGATCAGTTTCAGGTTTGATGGTTTTTTCGGCAAGACGATTTCATAGGTGGTGGTGTGCTCTATGTGGAGGCACATAATGGTTGGTTCAGTTTTTGTGCTGTAGTCCCAGCCCTGCAGCCTGATCCATCTGTTTCTAGTACTCCATTAGCTCTTCACCTAGTGTTTCGAGCAGCCACTAATGATCATTTCCCAGATCCACTCTTTCATTAGAGGATGCTATGGACTGAATGTCTGTGTTCTCCCCCAAATTCTTATTTATTTATTTATTTTTAGGATTTTATTTATTTATTTGTCAGAGAGAAAGAGAAAGCACAAGCAGGGGGAGCAGTAGGCAGAGCGATGCAGACTCCCCGCTGAGCAAGGAGCCCCATGTGGTACTCGATCCCAGGACCCTGGGATCATGACCCAAGCCAAAGGCAGAGGCTTAACCAACTGAGCCACCCAGGTGTCCCCTCAAATTCTTGTTAAACCCTAACATCAATGTGGTGGTATTTGGAGGTGGTGTCTTTGGGAGATAATTAGGTTTGAGTGAGATCACAATAGAGTCCTCTTGATGGGGTTAGTGTCCTTGTAAGAAGACAGAAAATGAGTTCCCTCTCTCCACCCTGTGAGGATACAGGAAGAAAGTGGCCATCTACAAACCAGGAAGAAGGCTCTCAGCAGGCCCTGAATTTGCTGGCCCCTCCAGCCTCCAGAATTGTGAGAAATCAGTGTTTGTTGTTCAAGGCTATGATACTCTGGTACGGCAGCCTGAGTTGACTAAGACAGTCTGTCATTCTTTCTGCCTTTATTTATTATAAAAAAACTTTCCATCATCAAAGATTTTTTATAGTGAAGTTCAAATTATATGGGATGAATGATTCTTTCCGGTGTTTATCAGTTGTCAAAAGAATGGGTTGGTTCTTTGCCGTCCTCTAAAAGTGACCAATGAGGATTTGAAAAAACTTCTGTTTTAAGTGTTATAATGAACTCACGAATTTTAACCATTTACTGTTCTAAAAACCATTCCATTTATCTTTTTTTGATGCTCAAATTGTTTCCATTTTGGCCAGCGGAAGGACCATCCTGTAGGCTTCTGATTCTGACCCAAACTCAATCTTTTTATTTTTTTTTCTTTCTGGTGTAAAAAGATGTTCCAGGATCACATTTTAAATTTCCTGTCCCCAACCAGAAATTAATTATTTTCCGAACAAGTTCTGATTCCTTTTATTGGAAAGCTTTTTCAGAGGCTCTAGTCTAGGTTCCAGGAGTATTTACTACAAACTTATGGTCATTGCTTCTAAGTTCTTTAGTGGAAAGAGAAAGGAAATACACATTTTTTTAAAGGAGAAAATACACAGTGAATTCTGGTTCAAACTTAGATTTTGGGGTTTTTATAGAACTTTCGTATTTTATATTTGTATCTCTTTACACTAAAAACTCAGGTCCTGATGACAGCAGTCTAAATACTTATTTTGCTTCAATCACACACAGACATATGTAATATTGTCAGAATAACAACTTCGGTGTTATTACTGACAAGTAATATCTCATAACAATTTTAAGGTTCTTTATAATTCTTCATGCTCTTGGAGAGATACATGTCCTAGAGAGGTATAGTCAAGTTACTGTGTTTTTGAAGTCATTTGAAACGACTCCTCTCTGTGTGATTAAATTGACTCTCTTCACAGATTCATTTATTTCATTCTGCTTTTAACTTTTAGAGGTTGCTTCTTATCATGAATATTTAATCCAGGTAAGGGTTTTTTTTTTTTCTTTCAGGACTTCAAATTTTCCATTCCATTCTCTTATTGCTTTCCTAGTTTCTGAAGAGAAGTTTGTTGTAATTCTTATTCTTGTTCTCTACAGATTAAGTTGGTTTTTTTCCTCTAGGTTCTTTCAAGGTTTTTTCCCCTCCTCTTTGTCTCTGGTTTTCTGCCGTTTGAATATGATATTCCTATGTGTGGATTTTATTTTTATTTATTATTTAAAAATATTTATCTCGTTTGATGTTCTCTGAGCTTCCTGGATCTGTGTTTTTTTTTTTTTTAAGATTTTATTTATTTATTCGACAGAGATAGAGACAGCCAGTGAGAGAGGGAACACAAGCAGGGGGAGTGAGAGAGGAAGAAGCAGGCTCATAGCAGAGGAGCCTGATGTGGGGCTCGATCTCACAACGTCGGGATCACGCCCTGAGCCGAAGGTAGACGCTTAACCGCTGTGCCACCCAGACGCCCCTGGATCTGTGTTTTGATGTCTGTCATGAATTTTGGACAATTCTTGCCCATTATTATTTCAAATATTTCTTTAGCTCCATTTATCTTTCTTCTCCTTCTGGTATTCCAACTACTGATATGTTATACCTTTTGAAATTGTCCCACAGTTCATAAATATTCTGGTTTTTTTTTCTTTCTTTTCTTTTAGGGGGTGTAGAGAGGGAGAGAGAGATTCCTAAGCAGGCTCCACACTCAGTGTAGAGTCCAATGAGGGGCTCCATCTCAGGACCCTGAGATCAGGACCTGAGCCAAAACAAGAGTTGGAGGCTTAACCGACTGAGCCGCCCAGGCACCCCTGTTTTTTGTTTTTATTATTTTTTCTCTTTGCATTTCAGTTGAGGAAGTTTCTATTGACACATCTTCAAACTCACTGATTCTTTCCTTGGCCATGTCCAGTCTACTGATGAGTCCACCAAATGTATTCTTCATGTCTGTTATTGTGTTTTTGATATCCAGCATTTCTTTTTTATTTTTTTTAGTTTTTATCTCTGTTTCATTTCTCCCATCTGCTTTTGCATCTTGTCTACTTTTCCCATTAGAATCTATAATATATCAATCATAGTTATTTTAAATGCCCTGACTGATATTTGAAAATCGTCATAGCTGGTGCTTACTTTGTTTCTTCAGACAATACTTTTTTCTTGCCTTCTAGTATACTTTGTATTTTTTTGTTGTTGTTGTTGTTGTTGAAATCCAGAAATGATGTATCAGATAATAAGAACTCAGGTAAATTGACCTTTAGTGTGAGGCTTTATGTGAATCTGGCTAGGAGTTGGGCTGTGTTTAATGTTTGTTATAGCTGTAGGTGTTGAAAACTTCAAATTCTTTCGGTGTCCTTGTTTTTTCCCACTGTTGTTTTGAGTTTCCTTAAGAACTCCTTCTTAGATAGAGCCTGTGACTTGCAGCTCTTTCAGTTATAATCCAGTTCTTACATTGGGGCCCTGTTGAAATGGCAGTAAGGTGTGAGGGAGGGGAAACATTCTAATCTTATCACTAAATCTCAGTTTTTTTAGTGGGGCTGTGTCCCTGAGGTGACTTTCAGAATGTTTTTTGGTTTTTTTACTCCCTGCCTCCCTGCCTCCCTGCCTCCCTGCTCCCTGCGGGGTTGGTGAGACAGAAAGGCTAGAGAAGGATTTGGGTAATGACCCTTCCCACGAGGTGATGTAAGACTCCGGTAAAAAGTCTTTCCTCTGTAATATAGGCCTTTGCTATGAAGAACACTCTGGGCATATTTCAAAATGGTTGTACTTACCTTCTGCTGCAAGAGACATGAAGAGATTTTTCTTGGTTCTTCATCATGAGAAGCTGGTGTGGGTTCTCCCAATACCACGGCCCCTTGGAGTCTCCTATTCTCACACTAGTTCATACTCAGCCTCCAGCAATCTGTTAAAATGACCGTTTAAGAGTTCCTCCCGGGGCGCCTGGGTGGCACAGCGGTTAAGCGTCTGCCTTCGGCTCAGGGTGTGATCCCGGCGTTACGGGATCGAGCCCCACATCAGGCTTCTCTGCTATGAGCCTACTTCTTCCTCTCCCACTCCTCCTGCTTGTGTTCCCTCTCTCGCTGGCTGTCTCTATCTCTGTCGAATAAATAAATAAAATCTTTAAAAAAAAAAAAAAAGAGTTCCTCTCAGCTTATGGCTCCAGAAGCTTCTGCCCCAGGTGAGCTGGTTTCAGAAAAGCTGTGCTTTTCTGGATTTGCTTATATTGCCAGGTTTCTATGTAGTGTTGTCCAGAGGCCTCAATTCTCTAATGGGTCCAAGAAAAGTTGTTGGTTTTCAGTTTGTTTAGATTTTTTCTTGTTGTAAGTATGGGAGTAATGTCTACCAGCTTTTTACATGTTGGAGCTAAAATTATAAGTCCTTACACATTTATTTTAATATGTTTGGGATCATTCTTTGTCCTGGCTTGTATACTGATACAAAAAAATCCTTGAACTTTCATTTATCATAAGAATGTTCCCATGTTATGAAAATCGCATATAAATATTATTTAAAGTATTTTCTAAATCCCTACATCTGCTCTGGATCAATGCTGTCCAATAGAACTTTCTGTGTTAATGGAAATGTTCTAATATGTGCTGTTTCTAGAGTGACCGCTAGCCACATGTGGTTACCAAGCACTGAAAATGTGTCTAGTGCAACTGAGGATCTGGAGTTTTAATTTTACTTAATTTAAATTTAAATAGCCATATATGGCCAGTGGCTACTGGATTGAATAGCACAATTCTTGACACACTAGCTTTCCTTCAGAGCTTCTTTTTTTTTTTTTTAAGGTTTTATTTATTCGACAGAGATAGAGACAGCCAGCGAGAGAGGGAACACAAGCAGGGGGAGTGGGAGAGGAAGAAGCAGGCACATAGCGGAGGAGCCTGATGTGGGGCTCGATCCCACAACGCCGGGACCACGCCCTGAGCCAAAGGCAGACGCTTAACCTCTGCGCCACCCAGGCGCCCCCAGAGCTTCTTTTAAAGCTTGAACTCACAAGTGTTTTTTTCCCTTCTGGGACCCTCACGTATGTTCTTTGGTTTGCGTGGAACAAGCTTCCCCAGACTCATTTCATGGAAAAGTTATTTCTATCCTAGAAGCTTCTCTATGTATTGCTTCCTCAGAAAGGCCTTCCCTGGCCCTTCAATCTATAGAAGGTTAGTTTCCCTTAGTATTCTTGCTCATAAAAGCCTCCTTGCCTCTTCCATAATATTTACCCAACCGATAATTATACACTCATATGTATGCATCTTTATGTAATGTCTGTTTCTCCCACCAAGTTATCTGCTCCATGAAGACAGACATCACACTTGTATCGTTCATCATTAGGTCTCTGGGGCCCAGCACAACTCTTGGCACATATTAGAATTTCAGCAATCAAAGGCGAAACAGTGAGTGGGTTCTGTTCGTGCAACTTCCAAGGCAACACAACAAAAACCAACTATTTATTTGGTCTCCTTATTTTTTGTTTTCTTTGACAGGAATTAGAACACACATTCTGATCTCAACTGCCATAATATTGCTTATGGTTAGACAAAATTAAACAAATAATTTAAGAACTTTAGAATTTCTCCTATGTTATCCCAGGGTGGAACCTGGTAAAGGTTTGAAGGAGATGGTGATAGGTGTGAGTGGAGAGGTAGGTGGGATGGAGTTAGCAGTCACGCTTTCGCTTTCTTCTTCATTGAAAGGATTTACTCCTCCCAATATTCCAGCTTTGTTCTAGAATTGTCACTGAATTCTTTCTTTCTTACTAACATATCTCATGACTGGTCTTTCTTGTTTCTAAACCATCATTTAATTTATTTTCTCTTGATAAAGCTATTTTCCTCCTTCCTTTCTATTTCTACTCTATTAGAACAACTTCCTTTATCTCACAGGAACTTGGCTCCTTCACTTCACCTCCCTTTGCAAATCCTGAGCAAGCCTTGCCCTTCTCTCCATTCCCCTCTCTCTATATCAGTCTTCTAGACAGCTTTGTCTTTATAATATTTTCAAAAGTGAAATAAATCATCTAGGAGGATCGTCACTTTGTTATCTCATGAAACACTCCTACTTCTTCAGCCTTTTCTCAATCCCCATATATGTGGGGACAGGGCAATTCTTGATTTAAAAAACTCAGTACTCCTTGTTATGATGAACACCGGGAGTTGTATGTAAGTGATGAACCACTGAATTCTCCTCCTGAAACCAATATTGCACTGTATGTTCACTAACTAGAATTTAAGCAAAAATTTGAAAAAAGAGAAAAAAAAGCCTCTGTGCTCTCTATGCTCAATGTTCCTTGCTCAAAATCCTCCCTCAAGACAGTTCATTTCTACTCAGTTTCACACTCAAAAATCTCATCCTTGACATTTTCAGACAACATACCTATGATTAAGCACAAGTCACAGATATTCGTTTATAGCTAGATCACACTTCCCGATCTAAATGTTCTCACACGTGATTTCCCCCTTCCCCCAACGACCCATAAAGTAGACAGGACAGAGATCATTGCCCTCATTTTACACCTCAAGAAGCTGACGCATAGAAAGATTTACTCTTTAGAGTTTGTCAGCAGAAGAAGGTGGACTTTGATTGAAGTTTATAGAAGCAGGTCAGTGAGGAAATGGAAATCCCCAGTTGTCAGGGGTTACAGAGATAGCCACTTCCTTCTAGAAGGGCTTTCTTCCCTTGGCTCCACTCATGAACTTCTCCGGAGGCAATGGCAGGTGAGTTTGCCTGGTACCAACAAAAGCTTGCTCCAGTATATGAAACGGAAAGTATTAAAGCCCAGGGGGCTTACGAGCATCCTGGAAGGAAGTAGGAAAACAACCAGAGGGGAAAAGGACAAGAGGACAGTGGGAGGGGGAAGGAGAATAAGTGACAGAGGAGGAGAAAGGTGCTAAATAATTTGCTCCTAATTGGTCCTTATGAAAATTTGATATATGAAAATTCCTACTTGAAAACGAGATAAATAAAGAGGTAATTATTTGCATTACAAATTAACTCTTCACTTCAAAAGAGTATTTACCACAGGTGTGATTCTGTGATGTGAGAATTTAGAAAGGAATATGACTTGGGGGAGGGAGGAGATTTAAACAATAAAATGCTGATTATATAATATAATAGGAAGTAATCCACAGAAAAAGGGGGAGACATCTAAAGAAAGAGGTGGTTGTACAGGGAGCTCTCTGCAGAGCTCAGGTTTTTTAAAAGGTACATGAACAAAAGACAGAGAGAGGGGATTATAGATAAGCTTGAACACAAAAGGCTATCATGCACCTTCAAGAACAAAATAAAGGAGGCTAAAGTCAGGAATAAACCAAGCTTTACAAAAAGTGCTAAAGACTGCCATAGGATGTAAAAGCTTTGCTTAGAGTCGAGAGAACAAACGTGGGGCAACTTGCTCTTTGAGTAAGTGAGGTGGTGCAGTGTTAACAGAAGTTAGGTAGTTCTTATGTTTTTCTATTATTTATTTTGCTTCTGTCTTTTCCAAGGTGCAAAAAAGAGAGGAAATTGGATTTTTCTTAGAGAGATAGCGTGGAAGGAGTGTATTGATATTAGCCCACCTGGGCAAGGAATGGAGATTCGCAGGGTCTGGGCATCAAGGACAGGAGAAGATGTGGGGCCCCAAGGCCAGATTTGGGAGAAAGGTGGTGAGAAGGCATAGGAGAGGGATAAAGCCAGGAGAACGGTGATCTGCCCCTTCCCTCTTCCACAGTCTGCTCAGATCTTGAGTAAATTCCACTAAAACTTAATTGCTTAGTGTAAGTCAATTTGTTATGGAAATAGAAGATGAAACTCAGCTTGGCTCCCAAGGGGACCTGGGGAAAATGAAAACCAACTTTCAGATACTGGGGCCAGAGGAAAGGGACGGCGGGATATACCACCTTCGATTTTGAAAGGAAGGTGCAGTGAGAATTGAAGTCCCACATGGGTGAGAAAGTAAGAAAACAGGGAACCTCTCTGAATGGATTTAAGTTTCTAGCGCTGGAGGAATTAAATGCCAGGAAATTGAAGTCACGTGCAGCACAGAGGGATTCTCAGAGCCTTTATCAGTAATCTATTGGTGATTACAGCTAATGGAAGAAGTGCCTTAAGGCTGAAGGCTTTTCACAAAGGGGAACAGGTTAGATTCTACCAACTGTGGATGGGTAAGCCCTGACATCCACTCCACTGCAGGTGATTAATGTAAATTTAAGCCAATTGTGGTATTCCATTCCCTTTGCCAGGATGGATTTTAGAGCGCAACAGTGACTTACTCCTTGTTCATGATTCATAAGCAGAAGTCTGCAAGGGGTAACAGGCAAAGAAATGACGCGAAGAGGAGGGGAGTGGGTCTGCTGCTGGTGGACATCGTTGGGTGGGATAGGACTCCTGGAACCACCCCATCATGACCTCGCACTATTGGAGGTGGGGGTGAGGAGCCAGCTTGAGCTCAAAGCCAATACAAGATTCCCCCAGGATCTGAAAGTGGACTATTCCTAAGAAGTCTTTTATAAGCCGACGTGGAGTAATTACCATTAATTTATATAAAAACATTTTGAGCGTTCCCTAACCCCCAAAATAATCTCCCGGGGGGCCCTTTCTGATACCTTAGGACACATCTTGCTAACAGATGCACGAAAGAGATCAAGATAAAACACAGACGCTCACAGGCACCATTCAAAGCTCTGCCGGCTGGATGCTGAGATGCGGTGCAGAGTTCCTGGGGAAGGGGCTTGGCGGGGCCATTCCGGCGGCCCTGAGGGCGTGCAGCCTCTGTAATGGCTGGCTGCAATGCTGTTTCCACTTTTCACCTTTTTTTGTATAAGAGAAAATCTTCTTTGGGTTTTTTTGATTAGCAAAAATATGTACTAACGTAGGTCTTTGTGAAAGCAAAGTGGTGTAACTTGAAGTTTCAAAAAGAGGGGGATACCTGCACTCTGAGGTGAGCAGAGAGGTGAGCTAGAAAGAGCCTAGATCCATGACAACATTGATAAGCCTCTGAATCTGCCAACCTGAAGCTCATACTATTTATAGTGTTCTTCGTAAGTGATAATAGTAAACTTTCTCCTTAAGGCAATTTGTGATAGAGTTTTCTGCCATCTGCGGCAAAGAAATCCCAACTGGTACAATGGTATATATTGAATTCAAGAAAACATTTTACAGATATTTTCACAGCATCCTTGACAGAAAACTAACTTGGGGCTAGACAACAACGGCAGGTGTATTTGTGGATGGCCGTAAGAGTGGTGATAACCTGTGCATATCCTACAAATATTGTTTGAGTCTGAGCATTTGAGCCTCGATGTTTTATCAATAACTTGACCACATTCCCTCTGATATCTTCTTCCATTTGGAGATAATTCAAATTTCAAATCCAGTCTAAGGCAGATGATAGAGTTACAATTCCAAGTGACTTTGCAAGCTGGAATGCTAGGATACAACCAACAAGTTGAATAGATGACAAATACAAGATCCAGCACAGGCTCTAAAAACCTAGGACACATCTTAGGACACAGGAGTTCAAGATGAGGGAGACTTGGTTTAGTAGAACTTTAATGGAAGACATCTAGGAACTTTAGGTGAGTACGGATCGTGGATGTTATTGTCTGCTGTCTAGATTTCTCTTTTAAAACTAAGGCAACAATTCCCGCAGCTGTGGATGTATTGGTGGCTAATGGCCAGTGGCTCTCAGCTGAGTGTCTTTCCGGGCACAGTCCTCAGCTGAGGAGAGCCATGCTCCACAGTCCCCAAGTTGGGCCTCCTCCTTGGAGATAGCTCCTTTTCATACTTGATCAATATGGGTGTATAAAGGCCTGGTCCATGTACTTAAGTGTGGGAGAAGTCTGAAGGGCCGTCTCAGATCCAGAGAACTCTGTATGTGATCTGCTAAAGTCCTTGTTACAATTGAATCGGAGTGACTTGGTTCATATGACCTGGGGAACTCTATGATATAGGAAATATCACTGATACGAAAAATGCCCTATAGATTTTATGGTAAGCCTCAACAGGAAAACCCAAATAGACCTCTAGGATTCAGAAGTGAGGCCAGCTACCTGTAGCAGGGAACTATATACCTTTTGAAAAATAGCTCCTGGGACCCTACTGGTTCTTGACAGAATCAGAGAAACTGACCATGTGATACCAAGCGTTCATGCAGCCAGAACTGCCCACCATAAGTTCTCAGATCCCCAGCAACAATCAAAAGGAAAGAAAGTCGTACGTCTGGGGTCAGGTATGAGCAGAGCCAGAGAGCGATAACAAGCTGCATGGTAGGTGGCCCGGACTTCCATGTCATTCACCACTCTTCACTAATGCTTCATGCTTAGCTCATACTTACGGCTACCTGGGGTGAGGGGAAAAGCTGCATTCGGTTTATGAGTAGGTAAGCTCAGTATGTGGTTGAAACCAAAAGTAGCCTATTGCTGTCCTTCACAGGTGCAGCTCTACTCAGGGATGTCTCTGAAAGATGGGGATGAGGGGGATTCTTTCTAATGGACAAAGCCTGTCAAGAGAGATATTTGAAGTAAGAATGTATACCACTTGTGGGCAGTAGTGAATGACTTGTCCAGTTAACTCTACACAACCTAGGAAACGGAATGTCTTAGCTAGTTGATACCAGCCAACTTCTATCGGTGCTGACATAGTAGGGACATTAAGGGAGAAATGGAGTCACCATCCTAGCAAGGTTAATTGACCTGGATCATCAAGAGAAGGTAGTTCTGCTCTTACATAACAGAGACAGAAAAGAATACTCTCTTGCCCAATTTTGATGGTAAGGGACAAATACAACAAAAATGGCCTGAGAAATGGTGACAAGGATGGAGGCTATGTGTGGCCCAAAAATATGGGCTCCTGCTTGCTAAGGCTGATCTAATTACTACTACTGTTGAATATCCAGCCTCCTAGCAACAGACACTTGCACTGGGCTCCCAGTATGGCTCCCGCTCTTGAAAGATCAACCAGCTTCTTAATGGCAAGTTAATTACAACGGGTGCTTCCATATTGTGATTCATCTTGATAAGAATTGACTGGAACTGGCTAATATTCCAATATGGACTTGCCCTTCCTACTCATACAATCTCAGCCAGACAGTGCTTATGTAACATTTGATCCACTGGAATAGAATCCTGCCAGCCATTGCATCAGACCAAGGTAATTGCTTATGTCAATGGAGGTATGGCCATGAGCACATGACCATGAGCTCTACTGCTTCTATTACATGTTACACCTCCCAGAAGCTGCTAGCCTGATGGAATGTGCATCAGCTTTTTGGATGCACAATGGAGGCATCAACTTGGAGATGATACTCTGATGATGCAGCACCAGCCTTTAGACACAGGATACACTCTAAATCAAAGACCATTAATGGTGCTTACGCCATCAGTAGAGCACATGGATCTAGGAAACAAGAAATGGAAGTAGAAGTGCCCCTGCTTAACATTATTTTCCCTGACCCACTTGAGGAATTTTGAACTTCTTGTCTCTGTGCTTTTGGACTCTGCAGATTTAGAGGTCCTTGCTTTTTTTATTTTTTAAATAACTTCATTGAGGCATATTTTACATAGCATATAATTCACCAACTTGAAGTATGTAATTCAACGATTTTTAGCTAAGTTTACCAAGTTGTGCAACCAGTTTTTAAAATGTTTGTATTATCCCAATAATATCCTCATGCCCATTCACTGTTAATCCCCATTCCCACACTCTGCCCTAGGCAACCACTAATCTACTCTCTGTATAAATTTGCCTTTTCTGGACATTTCACATAAATGGCATAATGCAATATATAGTCTCTGGTAGCTTGCTTCTTTCACTTAGTAAAAGTTTCTGAGATTTATCTATGTCATAGTATGTATCATTAATTTGTTACTTTTCATTGTTGAATAGTTTGTTATATGAATACACCACATTTTGTCTATCTGTTCACCAACTGATGGACGTTTGGGCTGCTTCCAACTTTTGGCTATTGTGAATAATGCTATAAAGAATATTAACGTACAAGTCTTTGGGTGGATATTTGTTTTCACTTCTTTTGGGTAGATGCCCAGGATCAGAATCACTGGATGATATGGTAAATCTATTTTTAACTTTCCAAGAGACTGTCAAACCATTTTCCAAAGTGACTGCACCATTTTGCGTTCTTACCAGCAATGTGTGAGGATTCCCATTTCTCTACCCACTTTCTAACATTTGTTATTCTCTGTCTTAAAAAAGAATTTTTTTTAGCCATTCTTGGATTACTAATGATGTTGATCATGTTTTTTATGTGTTTATAAGTGATTTTTATATCTTCTTTACTAAAATGTCCATTAAAATATTTTGCCTTTTTTCGGATTGGGTGATTGGGTTGTTTTGTTATTATTGAATTGTAAATGTTATTTGTATATTCTGTTCTATCTTTTCTTTTTTAAAGATTTTTTATTTATTCATTTGACAGAGAGAGAGACAGCCAGAGAGAGAGGGAACACAAGCAGGGGGAGTGGGAGAGGAAGAAGCAGGCTCCCCGCAGAGCAGGGACCCCAATGTAGTACTCGATCCCAGGGCTCCAGGATCGCGCCCTGAGCCGAAGGGAGACACTTAATGACTGAGCCACCCAGGCGCCCCCCCCCTTTCTTAAGTAAGCTCTATGCCCCAGCATGGGGCTTGAATTCATGACTCTGAGATCAAGAATTGCATGTTCTACCGATTGAGCCAGCTAGGCACCCCCTATATATTCTGGATGCAGTCTTTTATCAGATATGTGTTTTGCAAATATTTTACAAGCTAGTCTTTTGTTTCTAAATGGTGTCTTTTGACATGCAAAATTTTGAGTTTTCATAAGGTCCAATTTATCTTTTCTTTCTTTTTTTATGGTGCTTGTAGTGTCATATCTAAGAAATCTTTGCCTATGTTAAGGTCTCAAAGATTTTCACTTAAGTTTTCTTTTAAAAGTTTTATTGTTTAGCTCTTGTATTTAATTCTATGTTCCATTTTGAGTTAATTTTGGGGTATGGCATGAGGTGGGGTCTAAATTTGTGTTTCTGCATACGAATATTTAATTGTCCTAGCATCATTTATTTAAAAAGCTTTCCTTTCCTCGATTGATTGCCTTTGTTGAAAATCAATTGACTATAGATACAAGGATTTGTTTCTAGACTTTCAGTTCTGTTCCATTGATCTATATATCTATCCTATGCCAATACCATACTCTTGATAACTGTAGCTTTATAGTAAGTTTTGAAATTGGGAAGTAAACGTTCTCCAACTTTGTTCTTCTTTTAAAAACTTATTTTGGCTATTCTGGATTGTTTTCATTTCCATATAAATTTCACAATCTGCCTGTAAGTTTCTGGATGAGGGAGGATCTGTTGGAATTTTGAAAAGGATTTCATTACATATACAGATCAATTTCAAGAGATTTACCATCTTAACAATATTGAGTCTTCCGATTAGAAAACATGGAACCTCTAGGTCCTATTCTTTTTTATTTCTTTTTAAAGTTAAAAAAAATATTAAGGCAAAATTCATATAACATAAAATTAACCATTTTAAAGTGAGCAATTCAGTGGCATTTAGTATCTCTATTATGAGACCACTACCTCTATCTAGTTCCAAACATTTTCATCACCCCCAAAGAAATCATACACCTATTAAGCAGTTACTTTCCATACCCTCCTCTCCTATCTTTGAAAACTACCAATTTACTTTTATCTCTATGGATTTAACTATTCTGGGCATTTCATGTAAATGACATCATACAATCTGTGACATTTTGTGTCTGGCTCCTTACACTTAGCATAATGTTTTTGAGGTTCATCCACATTGTAGCATGTATCAGTACTCCATTCCTTTTTAGGGCCAAATAATATTCCACTGTATGGATATACCACAATTTGTTTATGCATTCATGTGCTGATGGCCTTTTGGATTCTTTCCAAACTTTGGGCTATTATGAATACTGCTGCTATGAACATTTCTATGCAAGTGGTTTTGTTTTTGTTTTTGAATCCTTGTTTCCAATTATTTGGGATATACACCTAGGGGTGGAATTGTTGGATCATGAAGTAATGCTAGGTTTAACTTTTTGAGATAAAGATCCTTGTTCTTCAAGGAGGAATATATGTAGTAGGGCGTGAAAACCCCATTAAGCTCTAAGTTATGACTTTCACCTAGTCATTTGGAACTCCTCGTGCCAGGAGACCAACAGATAAGTGATGGAGCCTCCTGGCGAGGATAATTGAATCCTGATAATCAGGAGAAGTTAAGGATGTTGTTACACAATGGGGACGGGGAAGAATACATTTGGTGCCCAGATGATCCACTGAAGTGTCTCTTTTTTATTCCTTTTTTAATTTTACCAGTACATGGATAAGTATAACAGCCAAGGCCTGAGAAGGGCACCATATCCCTCAGGGTCACTTCATCAGATTTGCCCCTTGACCAGGAGAGTGCTAATCAGTAGTGAAAGGAATCTAGAATAGATGACAGAAGAAGGCAATGAAGAGAATTATTTTGGCATTGAGACCAGTTGCTTTGACAGAGATTATAATCCATCCCACTCAACTTCCACAGGAAGAGAGACCAACAAGATTCCTGATGAAGCTGTTTCTAGAATTTATTATAGTAGGACAGTGGAGCCAAATGGCATATGTGGTGTGCACCCAGATCCTCCCTTCAGAATTGAGGAATTTGTTCCCTCCAGTTGCCAGGAGAGTTGACAGTGAAAACTTTCAACTGCACAGAGCTTCCTTGCCTAAGGCAAGACACCTTCCCAGGGGTAGTCCACCTCCATTTACTGGCTAGGGCCATAAAAGGCCCCGCCCCCTGAGAAATCCCAGTGAGATTGTCTGAGTTCCTTGTGTGACTACATCACATTTCAACTCCTCCCTCTGCTGAATCCTATTTCCTTCACACAGAGGGGCCGATTCCTAAGGTTTATCCCATTAAAATTACCCATTCAGTGTGCAAATCTCCTTCTTAGGGTTTCAATATGAGCCCTAAGAGTCTGTGTAATTTGTTGGGTCATTAAAAATTGAATATTCCAATCACGCAGAAATAAGTCCATGGTACTCTGAACTGGTTAAACAAACAACGTTTAGAAGATTATATTCTATCTGGGGCCTCATATTTTAAGAGAAACACTAACAACATGGCTACATCCAGAAGAAATCAACAAAGATGGAGAGTGTAAGAAAATGTTACTTGGCGTAAAGAAAGAGGAATTGAGACTTTGGCAAACTGTCTTAATCCCAGAAAGGCTGTCATTGGGGAGATGGAATGGAAGTTTCTGTGCTGGAGGAGAGAATAGGGGCGCAAAGGTAGATTTTATAAGAAGGCAGATTTTGGCTGAAAGGAGGGAGGGATTTTCTAAAGGATAACCTGTCACAAGTCTTGGGAAGATGTAATCCAGTTTTTTCATACAGCTGGATGATGATCATGGGTCAGGGATGTTAGAATCTCTGCAATGACATGGAGACTGGGCTAAAGTCCCTTCCAGCTTTCAAATCCCATGATTTCAGGTTGTGATAAATTGCAAGCTTTTCAAGGGTCTTTAATATGCAGGATATGGAATCTGCTCAAAGCATAATGCAAGTCTCCATTACGTAAGTTTTTCTTAAAGACAAAACACCATCCTTCACCTTTGCCCGTCTGGAGTGATGCTACTTGAAGTAGGGGAACTACATGATAATTCCTCAGCTCCAATGAGTTTGCTGTTGAGTTCCATTTTATTTTATTTTATTTTATTTTATTTTATTTTATTTTTTTAAGACAGAAACAACTAAGAATGGTCTTTGAACAGTTCTGACTTTATTAATAAGCATGCTTGTAGGTTTTTAGGGCTCAGAAGATAATTTATGTCCTTCTAGAATTATTTTTAGGTTGTCTTATCATAGCTTAAGAATTCAGACTTATCACTTTTACTGATGAGAAAGTTGAGGGCCAGGAAGTTTGCACACTTAACTCAAACCACTAAAAAGACTATATGCCAAGTCTGGAATCTGACCTCTTACATTCTGAATGACAGAAGTTTTGTGCATTTTCCCATGTCATCCAATTTCCAAGTCCTCTTGCCTTCCAGATTGCTTTCACCATACTTTATGGACTGATTTGTGTCCCCCAAAAGTTACGTTGAAGTCCTAACCCCCAGAATCTGTAAATGTAAACCTATTTTGAAATAGAGTCTTTGCAGTTGTAATCAAATTAAGATGAGGTCACGGTAGATCAGGGCAGGTTTTAATCTGATGATTTATAAGAAGAGGGAAACTTGGACACACACACACAATGGGGGAATACCATGTGCAGATGGAGGAGAGATTGGCGTTATGCCACCCCACTTAGGGACACCAAAGATTGCTGGCAACCACCAGAAGCTAGGAAAGAGGCAAAGAAAGATCTTCCCCTACAGCCTTCAGAGAGAGCATGGCCTTGCCAACACCTTGATTTTGGACTTGGAACTTCCAAAACTAGGAGAGAAGTCTCTAATGTGTTAAGCACACAGTTTGTGGCCGTTTGATACCACAACCCTAGGAAATGAATTCACTATATCCTGTGCCCTTCTCTCAGGAGCAAGAGGAAAGGTGTTAGGCTCAGACATCATGAGGAACAAAGACAGAAAGTCTTGAGGAGTACGTGCATTCTGCTCCCCATTCCCTGGCCAGGAGAGGAACAGAGACCCCCAGGTCCCTGGGGAACAGGTCACCCTTAGCAAGCACACATCTGCCATCAGCCTGGCCTCGGATCATGTTATATTTGGGCACGTGGCTGGGGGAGCAGGGAAGGGGTGTGCTGTTAGGGACTAGCCATTTGCCTAACAACTTCACTACAAATTCAGCCAAGCATCCTGGGCACATGTAGGGAATAAAAGACAAGAGAAAAATCAGATTTCATGTGGGAGGCTGAACAGATTGTGCCTGATAACATGAGACAATTAGAGAATCAGCAAAGAGAAAGAAAGATGGGCTGTGAACCAGATAGGAATAAAAATAGCTGCTTAGGGGGATGATGATGATGATGATGGTGATGATATCAATGATAACAATCTCGCACATTTGCTAGAACTTTATAGTTGGCAAAGCACTTCTAATTCATGACGTCGTCTCATTTTTGTCTAGTGAGGAAGGCCACTGGGGTGTGTGGGTTAAGAGGTCCTGGGACTTGTGCTTGCCACCGACTCCCAGGTTCTGCCTCTGTCAGTGTGTGCGACAGAAGGGAGCTGACACTGGCATCACCCTCCACTGAGTCTCCGTGTCAGGAGGTAGTCATGGAAACCCACTCCCTTCCTAAGCTGATGAGGAGAGAATTAGGTAGAAAGGAGGAATCAAGTTAATTGCCTGTCATCCCCTCTCTGCTCTTTGTGTGTTGATTCAAATTAAGCTTTTTCAGTTTTCTGATGTCAGCAGATACCAAAGGATGAGAGCATAGGCCTGGGAGTCAGGACCTGCAGGAAAGAGCCAGTTCCGAGCAAATCCCTGAGCCTTTCTGCTTCTCTGTTTAGCTCTGACCCAAGCATTCAGGAAAACAAATCTCTTTGACTGACTCCCCCCACCCCTCGATTTCTGACCTAAACTCTCTGCACTGCCTTCATTTTAACCGTTTCTGACTCTACATCCATTCAGCCAGCCATTCCTCCTCTGGCAGAGAAAAGAGCAAAGAATTCAAATTGAATTCTGCATTTATTGAAATTCACTGTAGCTCAGAGGGAACTAATTAAATAAGTCAGTTAAGTAAGTCGTCTGTGATATGTGTTGCCCACATGGAGGGAAGCGGAGGAAAGATCTAGAGGTTTTCTGCAAGTGGTATCACCTCTAGGTCAGTTGTTACGTGAGCAGAGCTGGAGGAGGTCTCCAAAGATGAGGCCCTTTCCTTTGCTGTCCTATGGTCTCTTGTCTACAGCCAGATAGAATTATTTGAGATTCCTTGCACGCTCCTCCCTTGTTCACATCTTCAGCTCTTCAAAGGTTTTCTCTGTCCGGAGCATCCTTCCTACTTTTTAATTATGTCTTAACCCTGACAATACTTGTCTGGGAAGCCCTCTCAGGGCTGAATGTAGGACTTCCAAAAACCATGAATTCCCTTTACTATAGACAAAAAGCAGGTCATCAGTGTACACACAAATTCAACCTCCCACTGTACCACAAGCTTTGGGGGCAGGGACCCTGTCTCCCTCGATGATGTTTCTCAGCACTAAGTACCATGCCTGGCGCATAGAAGGTGGTAAATCAATATTTATTGAATAAGTGGTTGATTCAGTAAATTGTCGATGAAAGGAGTTTTAGAGGATGGTGTTCTGGAAGAAGGAAATATTTACTCATGATCTAGAGTTGAATGTTGGTTGTAATCTCTCTGGATTTCCATACTACTTGCATTTCACTCAAATAGTATGGTCAGCTCTGAGGCTTCTTTAGGCCCCAGAACAGGTTTGCCCCAAGAACTCTGCCCTGCTTCATTCCTGCCAATGTTTCTCCTGGAAGTTTTGGCCATGCTGGCTCTGAAAGTAGCAAGCTCTGAGGTTAAGTGCTGATTCATGGTGGGAATTACGGAGGTAGAGATGACAGAATGAAGAATCCCAGGATGAAAAGGCTGAAGATAGTGTTTGGAATTCCTCTAGAAAGTTCTTTCTGGATCAGAAGAAAATTCTGGGAAGGGGATGTTGTCTCAGATTAGGGATAAGAGGCTCCTGTCTAGGGAAAAGATCCCTCTCAGTTTAATGGTGAAGGTGACTGGATGACTTTCTCCTCGTATCTATCTGGAGTTTATAGTTTTTATAGAAGAGGTCAGTATATTGGCACGCTTGTCTGTCGAGCGCCGATGGGGACAATAGTAATGGACTTCAGTTTCCTTTTATGTAAATGAAGGAGAGAGTAGAACCAAATACTCTCTAAATTCTGTTGCATGATTCTATACAAACAGATTATGAATTTGCTGTGTGATTCTTCTAGAAGTTGAACATGGCAGAAGAATGAGAGCAGGGCCTTGGGCTGTCTGCTTTAGAAAGTTTAGCGGCAGAGGCAGGTCAAGTAGGCTGAGGCTCTTCCAGGAACCTTGGCTCTGTTTTTTTCTCCCCATCTTTTTCTCCCACCGCTTCCCCTCTCTGGTGGAAGGCAGTGTGTCATGGACGGTTAGTTGCACGGGCTTGTGAATCAGATAGACGTACACTCGAATTTCTGCTCTGCCACTTACTGACTGGGTGTGACCTGGGCCAAATTTCTTGACCTCCCTTAGCCTGTTTCCTCATCTTGAAAACTGAGTTTATCTTCTTAAGGTTATGCTAAGGTTTTAATGATTTGATGTAAAGGAAGGATACACAATATTTGCTATCCTTCCTCCTCATAAATATATTAATACTGGCGCTGTCTATGTTTTTATTTTTAGAACTCTCATTTTGACATGGAATTTTATTAATTTTAACCCACTGTCCTACTGGTTTTCTGTTTATTTTGCATGGAAAAACCTAGGAATCATGTACTTTTACTTCTTCAGATATGTAACAGTCTCAGTCCCCAGTTCTGCTTGCCCTATAAACCTCTTGAGCTAGATGGCATTAGGTACAAGAACTAGTAGGCACACAGGATTTTTCCACTAGAATTACAATATAAATACTGTTCTAGGCAATAAAATTTTTAAAATGCTGGCATTTAAAGCATTCAGGAGTAGCAGGTAACGAAATTGCTGGGCGTATATATTTCCTTCTTACACACTAAAGGGTTAGAGGAGTAAAGATGGGGCAAAGCAGCCTTGGATTCTTCATAAAGTTCTTGTGCACTTTAAATTTTATCAGCATCGCAGTGGGCTTCTGTCACACCTATGCACTAACAGCTCTTAACAGTAAATTTATTGAAGTTCAGGATGATAACACTTCATAAATTATCCATAAATTATATCTGGATTCTCTAGTCAATGAGAAATAGCTTCTGTAGGTAAAAAGGGAAGGGGTGAGAATATTCAAGTTCCTTCTAAATGCAATTTTGAATGACATCAGCACATTATTTTTATTTTGTCTTTCATTTCAGTTGTTGGAGTGGTCCTGTTCGGGTTCTGCGCTAGGCCTTTATGAAGACTGTCCATGCGATGTCTTTGGACAGCAGCTCTGCCTGGTGCCCTCAGTTCTGAGGTCCTCTGGCAGTCTAGGGGAGTCTCTCCCACCCTTACAAGTAAAGGAACAAACACAGGAGCGGGTGGTGGGCTCCTTGAGGGCAGGAGCTATCTTCTTCATTGTCATCAGTCTAGAGACTGGGAGGTGACTGGCACTTTGTAGACACCAAAGACTTAATGGGTTTAGGGTCTGAAAGTATTGGGTCTCTGTGAAGCAGGAGATGAAGGTTCCTGGGTAGGAAAACCTTGCCACGTTATGAAAAGCGTGTCTAAGGCATGTTATGAACCATACGGTTTAAAGTGATACTACAGTGGGAGCCGCCATTCCTTTTTCCCTTAACATTCTCATCCTGAATTACTCTGGAGTTGAGTCTCCGAGAACATGGGAATGGAGCCAGAGTGCCTTCTTAGTGAGAGCTACAACACAGGGGTAGCAAGGTTTGAAAGGAAGCCCAGGTCCCAATGTGGGACCATGTCTCCCTCAGGGTGAGGAATTTCCCTCACCAATTGCAGCCAGATTCAACAGAGAGGTAGAAGCATGGGCCGTGCCTTTACAATTCAGCAGAGCGTGAACAAAAGGAATGACCAAAAGGGCCCACAACAGTACAAGGTCAGCCTGATAGTTTAATTAGAAGCTTGAAGGAAGAGAGACTGGCTATTCTGCAAGACAGTTTACCGGCTGAGATTCCAAGGACCCCGGCGAGTTGACAGTTATGAGATCTGTTCATTTTTCCTTCACTGTGATGAATCATGCCTCTGATGACAACTTTGCGTGTGTGTGTGTAGAGTCATGTTTTATCAGCTTCTTTCTGAATTATTGCTTGTCACTCGGGGACCTCCCAACCACTTGAAGACTGCCAGGATGAAGTCAGATTTTAGCTGGGGGGCTGGGTAGAGCATTCTGTTTAGGAAGAAGCAGTTGGTTACACCTGCTCCTCGGGGAGGTCCTGGCTCCAGGAGTCTTCTTCCTACCCCACGCCAGAGAACACAGCACAGTCGTTCTGAGCAGGCCCTGGCCAGTGGCTCAATGGCCTGGCAGCTAAGGGTGGGCACAGGGAGTATGCTTCCCTCTCCTTCAGCAAGACAGGATCTTGAGGAAGGCTTTACGGAACTCGACATTGAAGGTGGTATAGATCACGGGGTTGAGGGCGCTGTTCACGTAGCCCAGCCACGTGGTGGCGCTGTAAAGCTCTGGGGACACGTGGCAGGCTCCACAGTGGGTATTGAGAACGTGGGTCAAAAAGAAGGGCAGCCAGCAGACAATGAAGGCTCCTGGGTTGCAAAGGAAGAGAGAAACTGGATAAAGGGTTTGCTTACTCCTTTTGTTGTAACATGAAAATGACTCACTGTTGTTTGCTTTGTGCCAGCCGCCATGCTGGAATTTTACAGACCCATTTAATTTTTACACCAACCCTACGAAGTAGGTGTGATTAGCCACTTTTTTTTCCTTTTTCTTTTTGGATGAGAAAATTACATGCTTACATCTTTGATTCATCTCAGGCCTTTGTTCCTAAATCGATTTTCTAGTTTGATATTTAGGTAGCTCTTTACTAGTCTTTTCTACTTCTCAATTCAATTCAAATATTTACTTAATGTCTAGCTGTGCAAGACATGATCCTAGGCACCATTGGGAAGAAGACCTTAAAGACATGACTGACAGTTCCTCCTGTTGAGATTACATCCAGGTGTTCTCATAAAGTCCCTGAGATACAAGAGCGCGAGGTTTGCCAGTGGCAGTGAACAGGAGGAATTGCCTTCACTAACTCTATATGCTCTCTATGACTTATCAATTTTTTTCTTTATTTAAATAAATTTTCTCTTTTTCTACTATAAAACTAACCCTGACTTTGTACATTATGGAAAACTTGGGAAATGCAAGAAAGTAGAAAGAAGAAAAATAACCACCCACCACTCAAAGACAATCACTTTTGACATCTTGGTGAATTAATTTTCATGTTTTTCTTTCTCTGTATTTGAAATAATCTAGATGTTATCACACCATATGACAGCAGTTTTTTGCATCCTTATTTTTTCACTTAATATTTTTGAATAAGTAAGCCTTTATTACATATCCAATATGTGCCAGACACTTTTATTTAATTATTATCTTATTTATTATTTGATTTATCCATTATACTTTCACGTGATAGACAACAAACACAATGGATAAACGCAATTCACTTAGGTCACTTGTCCAATTTTATATTTCATAATTTCAGCCCAGGTCTTTTGAATTTTCACCAGAGTTAACATGGATATGCAAACCCTTCTCAACTGAATCGCAAACATTTATAAATATCACAGTTATTGGATTTCCATTTCTGCCAGCTGCACCAAACTCAACCTAACCCAACCAAATTCAACCCAACTCAACCCAACTCAACCCAACTCAACATGACCCAAACTCACCAAGCACAATGGCCAGCATCTGGGTTGCCTTCTTCTCCCGAAGTGGCACTCCACGAGGCTGCAAGGGCCCCAGCTTTAGAGATGTTGACAACCTGCCATTACTGAGTTTTCGAACCTCTAAGCTGAGCTTGGGTGCCATGGTGGGGCTGAGGGAGTTCCGAGTCCTCCCTTCCCTTTTCAACTCTCCTCCAGCTTCTTGGAAGCCTGGTCGCCCCAATGCAGTATCTTGGCAGATGCTATAGTAGCGTTTCAGCTCCACGTGTGCCTGGCTAGGGGAGAGTGGCTGCACGTGGGACAAGAGGGGGTCCTGACATTTCTGGGGATACTGTTTATCTTCCGAATGCTCCTGAAAAGGAAAGAGCATGCAAAGAAGTTTGAGGAAATCATCATTTTGTGAAATCTACTGAGGGCACATCTGAGAGTAAGGGGATCAGGAAAAGTTAAGGTACGTGAAATCTGCTTCTGTCTTCAAAACTAAAAAACACCTACCAGATATAGAACAGTTGAGAATCACAGTAATCCCTTCAGGAGGGTAGTATACGATTATAGCCTGGCCTTTTAGACTTAGAATGAGCTGGATATAGAGAGGAACACGTGAGATGATTCTACTAAGATATAAATCACAAAATCTGGAATGTGGGAAACTCTGTAAGACAAATGACTCAGTTTTTTCCAACAAATAGATTGCGACAACAACAACAATCCCATTTACCAGCTGCAAAGTATGGGTCTTATTTGAATTTTGATTCATATAACCAACTATGAAAAACTTACAAGACAATTGGGATAATGTGAACATTGATTGGATATGTAATGATATTAGGGAGTTATTTATTTGCTTAGGGTGATGTATTGTGATTATACAATTTATGAAGAGTCTTCCTTAGAGAGCGTCACAGAAATATTTTTGCTGAAATGTTATGATGTTTGGGATTTGCTTCATACGAATCCAGTAGGCATGGATGAGGGTAGGTGGGAGTGCAGATGAAATGAAATAAGATTGGCCACAAGTTAATCGCTGAAGCTGGCTCACGGCTACTGAAGGATTTGTTATATTTGTCTTTCTACTTTTTTATTTTTGAAATTTTCCATAATAAAAAGTAAAAGAAAGAAAGGAAAGGAAAGGAAAGGAAAGGAAAGGAAAGGAAAGGAAAGGAAAGGAAAGGAAAGGAAAGGAAAAGAAAGGAAAGGAAAAGAAAACCCAGGATTTCCATCTCAACTTTCCTACTTATTAGATGGATCCTTGGACAAGTTAATTAAATATCTTTGAGCCTCATTTGTAAAACAGAAGTTGGGAAAAGAAGAAGTTGGGAAAAATAGGTTTAGGATGAGTAGACCCTGTGAGTATGTGGACGTTTCTGGTATTTGGTGGGGATGTGTGGGTGCTCAACACCTGAACTTCTCTCCATGTTTGAAGAATCAGACACTGTGTCAATCCTGAGTAGCGGGCAGGACCCCTTAGCTCCTATTACTGAAGTCATAAAAGCCATATATTCACTCTCTGCACATCCCCACCAGTCATCTAGAGCTCTGGCACATAAACCAAGCCTAGCCCATTGGAGATTTGCACCTAAGACCTTGAATTGGAGCTGGTGAAGCTTGGACACGTCAGAATTTGTCTAGCAGTGATGGTAGGTCTTCCAACCAGATTCTTCCTTAGGCATGAACAACTTCATCTGAAGTTATTCTCCAGCCTTCTGACTGAGTCTGAGCTACTTGGTACCCTTCCAGTAAATTCCTTTGTCTATATGTTAGTGTCAACAACCAAGAATGCTCACTACTCTCTCCTTAGTTCCAGGAATCACAGTGCTAGTGCACCCTGCACACTCAGAAACACTGTTGAATGAATCAAAGCAATGGGCCTTTTAAAACGATATGACATTTTTAAAATACCATATGCTCTACAGAGGTATTCATTGGGATTCTAGTATAATATAATTTAAAAAATTTTTTTCATTTTGATGGGGTTTTTAAATAATTAATACAAGCATATTGTGTTTTACATGAATGGCCATTTATAACCAAGATTATGATTGTGCTGGCATCTAGTAATCTTCTAAAAGTGTTGATATTTAACTTCAAATGCATTCTTTCGGAAACTAAGGGACTGGAGACAAATTCTTGACTGTCCTTATGAAATCTCAGGTTTAAGAACATTGATCTAGTATAACTTGTCTCTATTTTACAGATGTGGAAATTCAATCCTAAAGAAGAAAATTGATCCTTCCCAGACTATACATTTGTGAGTGTATTTTTCAGCTCTCTGCAAACCTTCATCACTACCTCCATGACTGGCATGAAGAAACACTGGATTCTTTTGGGTCTGGCTGGCAGAGCCCTCCAGTCCCAGATGGTAGGACAGAACCTATTTCTCCAAACTCCTGGCTATGCCAGTCTCTTGCTTCTCTATTCTCTCTTTAGTAGTCTCCACTTTTTTCCTTTTGGCCTCTGCTATAGGCAACTCGAAAATTCTTGCCTATTAAAAAAATTATTTACAGTAAGAATCTCGAACTGCTATAGTGGGCCTGTGTAAAAAGTGGTTAATTAGCTATACAGAGATTGGAAAAAGCTCAGACCTTCATGAGTTCTTAAAATGTTATTCCTAACATTTTCTTGGAGTTCAGGGAGAAGAATATTGATCTTCTAACACTTCCATTCTGCACTCAGCTTGCTTGGGGATGCAGGGCTGGCTTGAATTGAAAGGACAAGGATAAGGGTGACCATGACTTTTTTTTTGGTTTTCCTTCATATATAGTGGGAAATAGAGCACTTGAAAGTCTCACATTAGCCTCTATTCTCTGCTTTTCTTGGCTCTCCCATGTGTGTTCCATTGACACCCTGTTCCCTCTAGGCAAGTGATTCTGGATGGCACCCTCACACCATGTCTAAGAGTCACTGGCTCCAGTCGTTGGGATCTAGCTCAATAGTGATATGCTTTCTGCATATCATTTGGTGATTCCTATTCTGAAGCTCAAATCAGGATCTCACATTTGTTATATACAATAGATACAAGTAAGGGATTGGGGCCATTGCATTTTGGGGTAGAAGTGGAAGCAAGTCAAGTCAGAGTGTTGAGAAAAGTTATCTTATTTTTTTCCTATAATCAAAGATGGCTTACTTACCATTTGCCCCGTGGCATCTGAAGGAAATCTGTCCCTTATTGAAAACTGCCGAATGGGGTGCAGCCTCAGACAGGAAGACTAGGGTGGGTTGAAGGAGAAACAGTGGTAGGTTAAGGTCTACATGGAGGAACCATACAGATGCCAATGTTTTGAATATCCTCAATGTTTGTTCATAACCTCAGTTTCAGGTCCTTACCTCCTGTTTCATGGGAACCAATATTCTAGTTCTACCCAAACCGTGGGACTTCAACTTTGAGAGACTGACTCTCACTCAGGTCATTATAAATTAATCTAGCCATCCAAACTAGACCTGCCTTCAAGATCAAATTCAGTTCTTACTCTGTCCGTGAAGCCCTTTCCTGAGCATATTGACCTCTTCTCTCATAACCTCTATGGCACTTCTATTTCGGTGCTTAATTGTCTTCATCTTATTTCACAAACATCCTGGGGCTGTGAGTTAACTTTGGGTAGAGGGCTGCTTTATCTGCCTGTCTAGATTCTCAATGCCATGAAGGCAGAGGCTGTATAATACTCCTGCTGTCCCTTCCCTAGCAGATTGCAAGCATGTGCCAGACACAGACTTTCCAGCCCAAGCAAAGGGAAGATTGGTGCTGAGGCAGCTCTCCTTCTCAGAGCCTCGAAAGGCCCAAGAACATGCATCATCAGCATTCCATTTCATAAGCTGGTCAGCACTTTGACACAGGGGCAGACCTAGTAAGGAAAAGAGCTTTCCATGGACCCCAGTGATTCTTGGAATAAGTGGTCTCCTAAAAAGCTAATCCTGGGGACCTATCAGCAGTGCATGGTACAGCTGCCACCCTAAAACTGCAAATCCGGTGTGATATTTGTACCGTCGGCCCTTTGGGGGCAATGAAAAACTTTGCTGGAAAGCAGAAGAAGTCCAGAAACTATCCTATCATCTTGCCAAGCAACGTGAGCTCTAGGGAAGACTCACGATGCACCTTTTGGATTTGATTTCCTACTCTGAAGCATAGCCACTATGAGCAGATTAGAAGGTGCGTGTGAGATGTGTGTGTCCAGTGTGGCAGCATGAGCGAAAGCAGGTGCTCTGGACACAAGGTTGGGAAGCTCCAGGGTTGGGCACTGTTTTCCCTCTGCCCCGCCGAGGTGCTTACTTGTTGAGGGAAGCCGGGTCTGACACTGATGCACTGACTGTTCTGTCGAGTGAGGATCCGTTTCCGTCTCCTCTGTCTCAACACCACGTAGATCCTGGCATAGACGAGGACAGTCACGCCAAAGGGCAGGTAGAAGGACACCACTGAAGAGTAGATGACAAAGTCAGGGTTGGAGATGGAGCAGACAGTGGGGTCTCCTGTGAATGAGAGAAAAAGAGAAAGCCAAGCAGGACACATCAGTGGGGAGCACACAATATGGCCCCACACCATGTGTGGTGTCTCCACCATTTAATCCACATGGAGCTTCAGGAAGCAAGAGTTCTGGGTCCCCCTCCCCCCTCCTTGTGTCTCAGTCCACATGCTGTCTCATTGGTGGAGGCTTCTACCAGCTCCTCAGTCAGAAGTGACTCTTGCGTCCCCTGTGCCCCTCCACCCTTGCTTGCCTCCTCAGTGTTGCTAGCACACACGGCTGATTGTTAAGTTGTGGGGATGCAGGATATTATGTTGTCAGTGTCAGTACCCTGAGGGGAGGAGGTCCACTTCATCCTTGTGTTGCTCACAGTTCCCTTAAAAAGAAAATTATGCAGTGATTACATGCCAGACGCTGCTCTACACTGGGCTGCAAACACGTCTGCCCTTGAAGGGCTCAGTCTAGACAGACAGGCTATCTTCCTGAATGCTGCGTTAAGTGGCACAGAGGAATGTGGCCTGGAAGCTGGAGAAGCATCAGACTTAACAGGCCAGAGGCTCCTGGGAGCGAGGCAGCCCCCACAAAAGGGCCTGCTGGTGTGGAGGCATTAAAGGGTTGTTGAAGGCAAAGAGAGGAAGGCTTCTTTGTTGAGAATGCCGGGTCTCCAGTTTGAATCTGAGGTGCAGGGCTGGTGGTGGTGGCTGAATGCAGGCAATTCTGTTTTTTAGGGAATCTCAGGACTGGACAGGGTAGGATGGGGAGAGGGCTGTTAAGGATACTGCCACTGTGGACAATGTGAAATGAGGAGAACCTTTGTCCCTGCTTTATGACCTGAAATGCACCTGTCGCTACACTTTAGAGTCCCTGTGGTTTTGCCTTTTTTGCTAGCAGATGTTGAAACTCCTTTCTTCCCAGAATAGGGCCTGTAACCTGCCTCATCTAGAAGAGAAAAGGGAAGAAAGCTGATATCTTCCAGATGGTGTGCCAAGGACTTCATACACATCATCTTACCTAATCATTGTGGCAACGTTATGCGGCACGGGAGCCATTACTGACTCTATTCTCAAGTGAGCAGACTAAGGCTCAGAGAGGTTCAGTAAGTGGCCCAGCATCCCATAGCTTGAAAGAGGCAGAGCCTGGATATGTTTCTCCAGTTACTGTGACCTTACAACCAATGTTCTTTCTGTGATTTTGACTCGCCTCCCTCTACCACTTTGACTAACCCCCCTCTACCACTGGGAATGGCAAATTTACACTTTGCCCAGCGCTGTCAGCAACGGCTGTTGGCACACCCAACCAATCTTCATAAAGGGCAGGGGATTCTCAACAACCCCAAATCTGGCCTCAGGAGATACAGCCACAGGTGTGAGCTAGCGGGGAGAGGGCGGCAGCCAGCCATATGGGCCCCTCACTGGAGGTAGACAGAGGCCAGGCCTGGGGTGTGAGACCCAGGTCTGCCATTTACTACCTGTGAACCTGGGCACATTCAAGCCTCAGCTTCATTATCTGAAAAGAAGGATAAAAATAAGGTCTCGTGTAGTGGTTGTGAGACTAACTGAGGATAAGCGGTAGCTATTATTATCACTATTTATTCTTTACTATTATTATTTATTATATACCTCCTCTGAGCTGTTTGAACTTAAAAGGCACGGTATCATTTGGAATGGAAACCTGTAGAGAGTTACAAAGAACAGTACCTCTGGGGGAGGGAGAGGAGCAACAGCTAATAGTTAAAAAGAAAAAAAAGCGTACTCCGTTCTCAGCAAGGCATTATAATGACACGAGGGTCTTTAGGAGCTGCTCCCAAAGTTTTTGATTGTCTTGGGAGGAGGGTAAAATTCAGGTAAAATTAATGTCTTCTCACCAAGTCTGCGTCAGCCTCCTTTAGGAGATGGCTTATAAAACTTCGAGCAGTGGTCACCAGGTGGGCATTCTCTGGTGTTCTGGGGGAGATGGGGTTGGAGGTAGGTTAGGGTGGCAGCTGCTGCTCTTTCTGCATCTATAAGGAGTCATGCAGGCAGTGATCGGCCCTCTTCCTGAAATCAGCTCCCCTGTTGTCAGCATCTGACCACGATTTAGACGCCTCCTGTGAGGAGCTGTCTGAGCACGTTTTGCTGGTGAGAAGGGGGCCAGGACGGTGGCAGGGAGAGATACCCGCTGTTCATCTGGTTACCTCTGCTGGTGTGCGAGGTACACCCCCGTCTTCCTCCAGATACACCTTCTGCCCTTCTCTCCTCTCCTCTGGGTCCTGGGAAGCTGACCTCTAGATCTTATATATTAACTCTGACTTTTTTTTTCAAGTTTTTATTTAAATTCCAGTTAGTTAAGGTCCAGTGTAATATTAGCTTCAGGTGTAGAGTTTAGTGACTCATCACTGACATACGACACTGACATACGACACCCAGTGCTCATCCCGACAAGGGCGCTCCTTCATACCCAAGGGTATTAACTCCTACTCTTAAAAAGCCAGGAGCAGAAGTGGGTATAATATGCTTCTACTCATGTAAAAAGTAGCTACACCCACACATGCACACATACTTGTTTCAAGCATTATCTCTAAGATTATCAGTGTTTGCTTCCAGGGACGGTCACGGGGCAGCTCGCGATCTATGGTAGAAGGGAGACCTGCATTTATGTGTGTCTAGATAACCCCTTATACCTTATGTTTTACGGGCAAGTCTTTATTTTTCCTTTAAAATATGGAAAGTGTACACCCAAGAAAGAGCGAAGAGAGAACACAGAGCTATTCCAGAATTGCTGGCCACGAAGGCCCTCCGTGTACCATCACTGAGCCTGTGCAGTCATCCCTGCCTTCCTCTCTTATCCGAGTAAACTGCTGCCCATTCTTAGATTGAGCTCTGTGGCCTCTCCCACAATTTCTCCAGGCCGCGAAGTCCTGCGAGGACTGTCAGCGGGTAAAGTGGCACTGGAGGCTGGTGGCCAGTGAGTGAGGCCCTGTCCTGGATCCCACTGGGCTTGGTCTGGGTATGTGTCCTATTGGTGGGGCAGGAGTTCCAGAAGCTTCTTTCTGCTGTGTCCCAGATGAGGTGGTGAGGGTAGTGAGCGCCCCCCCCCGCCAGGAGATGAGCTGCCTTGTCTTGACTATTTAACCAGAACAGTCCTGTGCTATTAGTACAGTAGTTACTGGGTGAATACATGAAGGACGAATACTTGAGGGAAGTGGACAAATGAGCATTTTACATAAGCACATAAGCAGTCACTGGCTGGAAGATAATGGGGGAAACCAGGGGTTTATGCCTCATTCTCTGATATCGAGGATGTTTACCCCAACTAATTTCAACACTTAAGGAAGAAAAGATGATAAGAAGAACTCATCCACTTATTCATTCAACAAAAGTTTATGGAGTACTTAGTCTGTTCCAGGCACCATGCTGGGTGACAAAAACACTAAATAGCTCCGTAAAGGGTTGGAAGAGGCTTTTGTGGGCTAGCCTGGGAACTTGAGTCCCACAGTGATATGAAGGGTAAGGCCAAAAGCAGGTTGACTTGACAGGTTCATGAACTAAAACTCATGGAAGGATTTATCTTCCCCTTGTTTGCGAAGACAGGAGAGCCTGATGCATCCGGATTTAGGATGAGCCTGTTATTCTTTTAACGATGTGTTTCTCGACCAGGCTTCCACCAGCTCCGGTGTTCTGAAAGCCAGGTGAGGGATTCTGTTGCTCACATCTAGATAGTACTCCTCCATTTCCTTGTTTCAAAGGAAAACTTAGACTATTAGTCTTGTATCTGTGAAATGAAAGGATTGGGCTGCCCATTCAGGGATTCTTGAGTTTCCTCTAGTACCAATACTCCATGCTGTCAATGAGGGGGTATTTAGCTAGACTGCTGGGCCCCAGCTGGCAGCTGGGGCAACACTGATCAGCCAGGTCCCCCAACCTTGGAACTCTCTGTGACCCAAGGTCCTGCCTTATGTGCATATCCAGAAATGCATGTTGCCCTTTTCTCGGACAATAAGAACAATGCCGAGATGAAGGAAACTGAAGTTCAACTTTTTTTCTGCCTTATGTTGTCTGGCAGCCCACAATCCCACATGGCAGCTCATTTCATTAAAAAGAACTCTGCCAGAAAGTTCCCCTGTGTGGCACTGCTTAGTGAAAATCCATCCACTTCCGCTATCAGGTGTCACTGGTGGTATCCTGCCCTTTTCTCCTCTGTTTTTCTCAGGGTGAGTACAAACAAATGGCTGAGTGAAGTCATTTATATTGGGCTTTCGAATGAACTTGGGAGCTTCCTTATAGATGGAAGAGGTGCTAGAGGAACCCACATCCATCAAGATAATGAAGCTGTACTGTGAAGGTCAGACCGAGGCAGAGAAGGACGACTGGGCTTCCTTGCCTCGAGTTCTGCTCACTAATTCCCTGAACTGTGTCCTAGGATGAGGGGACTGATCTCTATAACCACCAGCAGAACTACTGCTGCTCAGATTTTCTTTGGAGTGGGTGCATAGTTCAATTTTGATGCACAGAAGCCTTTTCTAACACACGGCGATAACAACAATAGCAGTAGCTGATATTCACGGGCCTTTATAATGGACCTGAGACTTGGATGCTAAGACTATAGTCTTATTAATAAACTTAAAAGTAAGAGAGAGAGGGGCACCTGGCTGGCTCAGTCAGAAGAACATGATCTTGGGGTGGTGAGTTCGAGCCCCACGTTGGATGTAGAGATTACTGCAGTCAATCAATCAATCAATCAATCAATGACTTAAAAAAAGTTGCAACAGAATAAATCATGTACATCTTTAAAGTAAGAGACAGACTGAAAGAGATGAGAGAGCAACCAGAGTGTACACGCTGAGCCACGGGCAGTTTTTGCCTTCTCAATTCTATATTTGAAAATGTTTTTGGAGAGACAGTTTTCTGAGTTTTGTTTCTGGAATAATAATGATCTCACTGGTGGCAACAACACTGCAATTAGCTCATCATTCATCTGCACTTTGATGTTGACATTAACTGGGAACTCTGTCTAATGTCAGATTTTGAGACTGTTTTTAACTGTTACTAGGGTGTGTGTGTGCTTGTGTCTGTGAGAATGAGTAGAACAGCCCCCACCAACCTCCCAGAATGAATATGAAGAGCCACGAGGCAGACTGAATGTTGGTGGGGGTTTGCTGCCGGCCACGGGCCAGCAGTGCCTTGGTCTCCCGGGGTAGTGAGTTCCCATACTGCAGATTCCAACTTAGAATAATGTATTTTTGTATAGAAACTAAGATTTAGGGGCGCCTGGGTGGCGTAGTCGTTAAGCGTCTGCCTTCGGCTCAGGACGTGATCCCGGCATTCTGGGATCGAGCCCCACACCGGGCTCCTCCGCTGGGAGCCTGCTTCTTCCTCTCTCACTCCCCCTGCTTGTGTTCCCTCTCTCGCTGGCTGTCTCTCTCTCTGTCAAATAAATAAATAAAATCTTAAAAAAAAAAAAAAGAGAAACTAAGATTTAGAACATGGCTTAGTTAACAGACGGACCCAAAGAGCATATTTAACACTCATCAAAAATAGTATTTTAACGCCAGGCAGCCTCTTAGAGTTGTGTTAGGGAATGTTGCTTTGGGGGGAGTATGTGTGTGTCCATGACCATGTTTGTGTATATAAAGTATCGTTCAGTGAAAACAACAAAGTAACTAAGGGTAATGAGTAATGCAAACATGCTAGTAATATCATATTTTAGGAACACCCTGAGTTAACTAGGCAAATATTCGTTGGATGACTCAGCTACTTAACCCTCAATGTAGCAGACAAAGAAACCCGACCTTGAGCGTGTGGTGTGTGTTTGGCGGGTCTACATATGTTATTCCAATTTAATCCTCACTTAATCATAAAAAAGCTCTATGAAGCAAGTACAGTGGAATTATATCATATGTAGTGTCAGATTCTAAAGTCGGTAATTAAAGTGAACATTACCTAGAGCTGAAATTTGCTTGGAAAAATCTCCTGAAGCACATACAAAGATACACATGGTTTTATTACAGCCCCAAAGAGTAGTAAGTAAAGATGTAGGATACATACATTATTATGTCACGTATCATAAAGAGTTCAAACACAACATGCAGCTTCAGAAATGAAGTTGACGGGCTTATGTGTAGGTGGGGCCATATAAAAAAATAAATGCTGGAAAGTTTCCAACTAAATATATAGACCCAGTCTATATATTTAAATTTGCTCAAGTGTATGCTTCAGTGTATTATTATCCTAAATTTGTCAATAAGAAAACTTAGAAAAGTCAAGTAGCTTGTTCAAGGCGCACGGCTGGTAAGTCGCAGAGCTGAAGTTTGAAGGTAGGTTTTTTTCACTCCAGAGCCTCTATCTGTCTTCCTAAATGTGTTTTGACTTTTATATCATTGGCCAGCAAAGGACTCTTTGATGACTATTCATAAGTTAGGATTTGCCTGTTTTTATATGCAGTATGCTATGTATAATATCTGCATACATATAAATACACAGCTATGTGACTTGTACACATACACCAGCAACTAATGAACTTGGAAGATAGTAGGAATTAAACAAATCCAGGTGAACACTAGAACATGACTCATTTAGTTCTCAGCAAATGCTCAGTGTTTATTGTCAATACCTGTAACTTTATTATATGTGCTAGTAGTTTTCATTCAATGCCTGAAATGTATATGGAACAGCCCAAGAAGGCAGTGATCCATACGAGGTGTAAATCTGGATCAGTGTCTTATGTCTAAAAACCAAACATCTCAGATATTCACATTGTTAATGAATCCATATGTCCATCCATCCATCCAACCATCCGTCCATCTGTCCATCCATCCATCCATCCGTCCAATAGACGATGCACCATGTGCCAACCATCACGGCCAGAATTTTTGTATATTAAGATATAAGAAATATACTCTCCAATAACTTAGGGATCTATACTAGCTCCCAAATGCCAGAAATGGTTTTTGTTTAGTATAAAATCAGAAATATAGATCCCATTTGAGGGCTTTTATAGTATTATTTGCACTGTAAGTCCATTATGAACTGTCATCTTTTCATTAGCAAATCTCACCTGAATTATTAAGTTAGCTTAATTTTTTAACTGGCACATCGCTTCCCATGAATACAATGACATTTCTTTCAAAATAAAGGTAGGCCAGACTTTTCACTAACTGGGAAGAACTTCATGCACCAGTAATTGATGAGGTTCCGCTTTGACCTTGAATCAAAACCCAAAGCTTTGCAGTCTATGGCATCCTTATTTGATTCTGAAGTATGCTGATCAGGGTCAGAAATTTCCAGTCTAAGCACCACTCAGAGCCACTCATGCGTGCCGTGAATCACATGGGTGTCGTCAGAGGGCCATCATCGTTACCTGTGGTGTTGAAGCCGAAGAGGAGAGGGCAGGACACGGCAAAGGCCAGTACCCAGACGGCTGTGATCATGAGGGCCACGCGCCGACAGGAGCTCTGTCCTGTGCCATGCTGGTAGTGAACTGGCATGACCACCGCGGTGTACCTGCGAAAGGAAGGGGAGACGGATGGGTATGAAGCGAAGGGATGGGGGAATGGTTCCAATAGTGGACAGAGGTTCCTAGAGAACTAATCTAGGTGATACATGTGGCAGGAAAAAAGAGTTTGGTTGGAGAAAGAGAGAAAAGGTATTTGAGTGAAAATGTAGAAAGGTTGAGCTGAGAGAGATGAAGAACTCCCTGAGCAGGGAAAGGGTGAAAAAACAAAATTAGTAAAGCCACAACCTGGGCCGCTGGCGGGCTTCTCAGCCAGTGGTGGTTGAGGCCCAGCGTGCCTGAAACTTGTACTCGCATACCCGAACCCCCAAGAGTCTGGGTGCTGGCCTGTGTGCCTTTACTCTCTCCCACAGTTTTTCAGATAATGATAGAACTGTGCCCAAAGAGGATGTTTACCCCTGCTTGTATCCTAATATAAATTCTAACCCTCCTGGTGACAACTATTCCAAGTGGTGGAGATTTTATTTTATTTTATTTTATTTTATTTTATTTTATTTACTTATTTTTTTAAGATTTTATTTATTTATGTGACGGAGAGACAGCCAGCGAGAGAGGGAACACAGCAGGGGAGTGGGAGAGGAAGAAGCAGGCTCCCAGCGGAGGAGCCCAACATGGGACTCGGTCCTGGAGCGCCACGATCATGCCCTGAGCCGAAGGTCAAGTGGCAGAGATTTTAAAAATAGAGATGAGTAATATCTAGTGAAGGCTTATTTCCAAATCCAGTTTTCATGCTCTCTTCGTCCATTCAGGCTTCTGTATCAAAAACAGCAGAGACTTGGTGGCTTAAACACAAACGTTTACTTCTCACAGTTTAGAAGCTGCGAGGTCCAAGACCAAGGCCCTGGCAGATTCGGTGTCTCGTGAGGGTCTGCTTCCTCGATCATAGATGGCTACTTTCTCACGGTGCCCTCACGGGGCAGAAGGGGTGAAGGAACTCCCCAGGGTCTCCTTTCTAAGGGCACTGATCTCATTCACGAGCGCTTCACCCTCATGCCCTCGTCATCACCCGAAGGTCCCACCTCCTAATACCATCACTTTGGAGGGTAGGATTTCAACATACGAATTGGGGGAGCCACAAACATTTTGTCTATAGCACATGCTCTTGCACGGTCAACGCACAGTTGTGTTATGGGACATTGTCTTTTCTGTGGCAACTCCTCTCACGCATTGCCAGCCACCGAGCAGAAAGATAGCCGGTCCTGTACATTTACTTATGATGTCTTCCCCATTTACCCATGCATCTCTTTCCTACCGGCTGCTCTCCGTGATGGCCACGGCCTCCTGGCTGGTCCCGGATGCCAGGCTCCAAAAGTAGGTATCATCATGTCCTTTCCATCCTGGACCCCCCAGCTGGAAACTGCTTGAGAAAGGCAGATTCTAAGATGGCCTCCAAGTTGCTTGCCCTGTACTATCCCCCACACTGAATGGAGGCTGAACTTGAGAATACCACGTGATGGTACTGCTGTGATTAGATTACTAATCAATAGACTGAATTAATCAAAAGGGGGATTATCCTGGGTGGGCCTGGTTTAACCAGGAACTGGGCAAGTTCAATAATGAGGCAACTGCATGCCTCATGGCCGCAGAGACATAGCTCCCGTACGATTTGTTACTTGATAAATCATGTTGTAGCCTTGGTATTCCTCAGAGGTCCTTCACCACACAAGTAGTAAGAAGCTGTTGATTGCTTGCCTCGTGCATCCCGAAAGCCTTCCACCTAAGAGGACAATTCGAATCCTAGCCAAGCTCAAGGAATCTAGTGTGTATAGCTGTGTCTACACAGGCTCAAGCTTTCTTTGTCTTCTCCGTGTCCGGGGAAGCTAGAGGCCAGATTCAGAGCAGGCTCCTCCTCAGCTCCTCTTGTGTCCCTCAAGGCTTGGCGCTGAGGAAGGGAAGCACAGACCCTGGGCTGGAGCGGGTGGGGCACACACGACTGCCTAAAGCATCACCTCTTGTGCATCTGGCCCTCAAGTTCATATGTTAGCATTCGTATTCCCACAAGGGCAGCTTCAGAATCAGCTCTGAGCGCCGAGATGGAGGCCGACTCTGCAAGACTTGGCCTTGGTACCATGACGTGTGACGTGGCTTCTTTCTCAAGAGCGAGAAATAGAGATCTTTAATAAGGTCAGATTAAGATCCCATCACCCACCCCAACGGAGGCCCGTGAGACCTCAGTTCCCCTCTTCTGATGCACGTATGTTATAAATCCTCTCTTGAGTCGCTAACTTGGTGATCAAGGAGCAGGCGAGTAGCACCTGGTGTTCCTCTAGGCTTGTCACTCTCCTCAGGACTTCGGACTCTGCTGGGGCAGTGGGCTGGGGCTTTGAGTCAAGGATGTCTGGCCCCTCCCAGTGATACCTGAGGCGCCTTGGAAGAGAGGCTGAGCCTGGAACCCACAGGGCTATGGCGACCAAACAGCTGTTGGGAGATGGGGAGGAAAGGTATGACCCACTTCCTTCTCTCCAGACCTAGCGTTGTGCCCCAGCCTTCGATTTACATAATGTCCTTTGGTGAGAAAGAGCCTGACCGCCCCATACATTCCGCCGCGTGCTGCTGAAAGCTGAGAACTGGCTCTCCAGGGGAAAACAGTCCTGATTGGTACCATTTGTCGATTTTCATGGTATAAATACTCCCACCATTGCCCATTTCAAGCTACAAGCACGCCGCTGAGCCCGTCGTTCTAGGTCCGCTTTACTGTTCATCACCTCCTCCCACGCTCCTGTTAACTCAGTACGTGTAAGCACCGCGGGCTGCACTTGACAGAGCAGGAATTGGAGACAGAGCGAGGTTACGTGATGAACCCAAGGTCCCGCAGCTGGTGGTGGAAGAGCCAGGTCTCCCACCTCCAAGGCCAGTGTCTGTCCTGTGTGCCCCACGCCCTCTCCGGGGCACTGTGAAGTCTCTGAGGCCTTGTGGAGACAAGGGCTTCCTCAGGACAGCTGGCATTCAAGGGTGGTGTCTATTTGAGAGCACTTTGGATTCCCAGAATGTTCCCCAATTAGTTCGATTCTATTAATTACGGGGGGGGGGCGTCGTCCTGTGAAAATACAGATTTCCAGGCCACGCCTCTGGCTATTCTAATTAGATACTTCCTGAGTGGACCCCAGAAATGTGCGTCTTACAATCCCGCAAATTTGAGAAAGTCTGCATTTAGGAAAATTTTGTCAGAAATTCTTGTTAACGTGGGTAAAAAGTGGAAGATGAAACTACATTTACGTTTGATTTTTTTCGTATTGTTTGATTACTGTTACGTTTGATTTTTTTCGTATTGTTTTCTGAACAAGATTAAACTCTTGGAATAAACGAGGCCCCCGAATTCGCCCACCCGCCTGCCCGCCCGCAGGGTTCTACCGCCGGGGAGCCAGCGGCGGGGGTCGGAGACGTAGGTGCCGTTCCCGAACTAGCCAGCGGAGGGCACCCTAATGCAGCGAGAGCTGCCAGCGCGGCCGGGTGAGAAGTTCACCGCTCACCTGCTGGTTCCCCGGGCCCCGTGGGGAGGCAGGGAGGGAAGGCTCGGTCCGGCGGAGTCCCGGAGGCCTGCGGGGACCCTGACTCCTCACCCCGGCAGGCTGCTCCGCCTCTGGTCTCCTCCCGAATGTTCGGCCGCAGGTGACCGGCCGCAGCCAGGGCAGGGCTGGGCGTGGACGCGCGCCGGAGGCTAGCCTGGGGCGTCTGCGGCCGGCCGCTGCGCTCACCGCGCTGTTCCACTCTGCGCGCACCCCTCTCTCTCCCTCGTCTCCTCTCCTGGGAGCTCCTAGTTCGCCGGGTTCCGTCTGGCGTGGCCAGAACACCGGCAGCGTGCAAGGTAGCTAAGTCCGTGGCGGTTGGAAACAGACTGATTAGCGTCTGAATCCCAGTTCTTCCCTTTAGCTGCAATGGCCCTGGGCCAGAGTTTGGCCACCCGGAGACTCAATTTCCTTATCTGTACTTTGGGGGTAATGATGCAGCCGGATAGGGCTGTTATGAACGTTAAATAAGATTATCTCTGTGAAGTCTTTTAGCACGACGCCTGGTACCTATTAAGCATTCCAAAAAACGGTGTTATTACTATTGTCATATTATTGTGCTAGCCCGAGGGATCTGTGATTATCCCTATCAGTGTCTGCATGGGTATCTGCCCCTTGTTGCTGGGAACATGAAGAGGAAGATTAAATGTATTTATTTACCAAACAAACAAGTATATAACACTTTCTATAGGCCAGGCAGCTGTTTGAAGTGCTTTACAAATATTAACTCATTTCATCCTTGTAATAACTCAGTTGCTATGATCTCCACTAAACAGTTAAGGGAACCGAGGCCCAGAGTGGTTCACTGACTTGCCAGAAGTCACATTGCTATTAGGTGGTAGAGCCGGGTTTTATAGCCAGGCTGTGGGGGGTTCAGAGCTAGGGGCCCAGGCTGTGGGAGGCGCCCTTGCGTCAGGTCACACGCCATAGAAGAAAGAGGGTGATGGGATTCTTACTCCTGTACCTACCAGTGGTGTGATCTGGGCAAGCTACACGGTCCAGCCTCAGACTCTTCACTGGAAAATGAGCACAAAACCCCTATCTTGCTGGGGTGCTGTAAGGGTTAGCAAGAATTAAAAGTTCTTAGCTTGGTCATGGTACGTGCTACAGAAATGGTAGCTATTTGATGGTTGCTGCTTTTAGACTCATGCAAGTTCAGATTAGCTCGCAGGAGCCATGGCACTGAAGACATAGGAAATACGCCTTTTTTACTCCAAGGAAACAGCACCAAGAGTGGTGGGCTGCTGGCATGGCCAGGGGCTCGTTCTTGGTGCCCCATCCCTACTTCCACCATGGGGGAGTCAGGGGACTCCGGTTCCAGTCCCAGACCTGTGTCAGAGGCTGTGGGAGCCCCTACAGCATGTGACATTTCTGCACAAATGAGTTAAGCTCTGATGCCCCTTCTGACCCCCAGTTCTGTGACTGGGGGGTTGCAGGCTTGTCTCTCTACTGAGCGTCTCAGGATCCTGGCGGGATGTGACCTCCACCTGAAGCCCTGTCCTAGGCTGGGAGGTGTGTGTGTGGGACTGATGTGGGTGCCCCCGCGGGAAGCTGGCGGTGGGGGAGGAAAGAGCCTGGCCTGGGCGGGAGGGCCTGAGTCTAACTCCCTGCCTGGGTTTAATGAGCCCCAGAGCCCTGTGAGGGCTGCTTTTCACCACCTTTTATTTGGTCAGACAGGGGGCTCAATAAATCTTTAGTTCTGTGGACTCCCCTAGTGGAATTGTTGGAGGAGAAAGCTTTTTGCAAATGACTGGAAAGCCCTTTGCAAATATAAAGTGCTTATTTAGATGCAAACTAAAAATCCAAGGTGCCTGTGACTCATCTGGTACCTATTGTGCTGCTGCAAAGACGGGAGGCTTGCCTGTGTGATGGGTGCCATTTGAGAGCCACTTAAAGAACTCCCTGGTGAATGAATTTGGTTGCATTATTCCCGGGCCCCTAGCGGAGGACTCTAATTCTCACCGCTCAGAACGTGTCCTCCTCCTCTGACACTTTCTCAGCCCTCTCCGTGAGCTCGTTCTGACCCAGGATGCTGTGGGAGGGGGCTGGCCCCCTGGGGAGGCAAGGAGCCAAAGGGGTGGGGGTGGGGGGAGTAGGGGCTTGTGCTTTTTAAAGAAGAAAAGGCAGCATTAATTCAGGCATCCCGGGCTATGCCTAAGAATCTAATGACAATAGTATTACTTGCTTTTTTTCAAAACGTCCTTTCCTAGCTCTTACTACCCTGTTACTACATAGCAAGGCTTCACGGCCAAGAAATGCTTGAATCCATTTGGTCAAGTTTGTCAGACTGGCGAGTAGCATTGTGTGCAGACCAAAGGTCTGTGTGAATGATTGCATTTTTAATGAGTTGACCAGCGATTTGGCATCCCATGAACAGAATTTAATGCTGTGCACTGCTCACTGCCCTGAAGGATGGTGGAGACAGCTTTTCCAAGGCCGATTTTCATTCCTGGAACAGAGAAGAGGCTACATCTGAGGTTTGGTGAGGATGGGTTCATGTCGATGTACAAGCCAAGAAGAAAGCATCCTTCTCGACGGGGGTCTAAAGCTTGGCATGTTCCTCAGATTTCAGGTAGTGAGGGCAATGCATTCTGGGGCTTTTCCTCTATGGGACAGAAGCCAATTCAAGGTTTATTCTTGTTGGTTGTGGAATTGTATGTCAAGCGTGGCTGTGCCCGGTCCAGGGTGCTCTTGTGCAGTTGGAAAGAGGCACCCTCTCCTGGCCAACTCAAGGTTCGCAAAGCTACGCTGGCTGAATCCAGTTCTCAAACGCTTGTGCGGGCACGACCTCACCTGCCAGCTCCACGCGTGTGAATGTGTGTGGGTGGAGTGTGTGGGCACCATCTCAAGCGGGTAGAGTAGGGCTGGGAGCCAGGAGGCAAGGAGGGGGCTGCCCCAGAACCTCTCCTAGTAGCTCTTTATACAGTTCTTGGCTCCCTGCTCCAAGGCTGATCTCACCCACTCGCTCATGTTCTTGCTGAATGTACATAGTTGTACTAGAAACACTGGCTTCCTTCAGGCAAGGACCACTCAGTTCGGGTGATACGCTCTGTTCAACGTCTGTAACAGGCACAGCAGGGAGTCGCACAGGTGAAAAGGAGCTAGGACTACTGTACGGGTCTGGGGTGGTCAAGGTGGTGATGAGCAAACCAGAGGCAGTCTGTTTCTTACGTCACTTATATATTTAGGTACTAAGTGTCCAGAAATCACACAAAAGACTTACATGTTCTGAGCAGAGTTCTATTCTCAGAGAGCTAAATATATTATAAAATCCCTAACTATCCCTTCATTTTAAAACAGCTTTATCAAGATATAATTCGCATATCGTACAACTCATTTACTTAAAGTGTACAATTCAGTGTTTTGGGGAGTATTTATAGAATTATGTGACTATCTCCCTTTATTTTTAAACACGTTCTTTAACGGTATAAGTCCCAGTCTTATGGACACGTTCTTTAATTCTCCTTCTCAGTAATAAAAGTCAAAAGACTATCCAGTTGACTGGCTGGTCTGCAGTGGGGGTTAGTCTGCACTAGAAGGTGGGGTTGCAAGTCCATTCTTTGGTTATTGTTCAAGATTCCCATCTCAGCACACAAAAGGGAATTTAGGCTGTTGATAGAGAGGGCACAGCCCTGGGTTGTGCAAACGTCAAACACTGGGAAAGGAGGACCTACTTTAGGACTTCTAGCTAGAGGCAGGCTGGACATGCCTTGAGGTAGTTACAGAGAAAGCACTGTGAGAGTTGAGGGGTGACTGAACCAAGTTGTAGAAAATTTTACAAGGGCTTCGAGGGGCAGGGGGCAGGTGTGGTAGACCTTGAGGCAAGGGAGGAATATGGGGCAACCCAGAAAGAGATGAGATTGAGAAGATGGATGGAGGCCAAAATGCAGAAAACTTTGACTCCTAGGCTGTGAAGGTCATTCTGACATTTATCCTGCAGGCCAAGGAGACACTGATTCTGAGAGTGGCGTGTAGGACCCAGTTAGGAGGCTGTGGCAGAAGTCTGGTGACAGGTCCTAGGGACCTAAAATAAGCAGGCACAGTAAGAAAGGAAAGATGGGGCAAATCTGGGGGGGAAATGGCAAAAAATGGAGTCTATAAGCCTTGACTACTTCAATGTGGGAGATGAGGAAGAGGAAGGGGACAAAACCTGAGATTATAAGGCAGTGATGTTCCCCATAAGGGATGAGCAAGTCAAGATGGGTTGGTGCTTTGATGGTTTGGCTTTTAATGTTTTGAGGAGCCAATGAGCTATCTAGGTGGTAATATGGTCTGAAACTCAGGGGAGATCTTAAGGGTGTAGCTGGAGATTTGAGGGGGCATAGCGCAAAACCCAAGATTATGAACTTAGAGTCAGAGAGACATGAATTCCAATGCTGGCACTGCTCCATACAAGGCCTGTGACTTTAGGCCAATTCCTTAGTTCCCCTGAGAGCTGGACATGAAGATAACAGTAGCGGCTGAGTTGTGAAGATGGAACGAGCGAGCGCGTGTCAAAGCCTCAGCACAGCGGATAAGTTCTCAGTGATTGCAGACCTTGTTTGGGCTCCCCTGTTCGAGCTAAGGAGAGGGTGGATGGCACTGCTAGGGGGAAGGGCGGAGGAGAGAGAAGAGGTGGACAGTGGAGGGGAGGGAGGCAGGAGGGGACTCAGAGAAGGGAAGGTGGAAGGCTCTTGAGTAGCAAGAGAGGCCTCGGGCTGGAGAGCAAACTCCTTTCCCCAGGGCTCTCTGTGGGCTGGGAAATGTCCAGGGGAGCCATGGGCGAGTCCAAGGCCCAGGCAGGGGAAAGGGGGAAAGAGGTGAGGAAACAAAACAAGAGGGGAAATGAGAAACAGAGGCGCCCATGGCCAGGGCAGCCCGCTCTTCGGGGTGGAACGTCTGCGGATCTGAGTCACAATCACAGAGATCCACTCCAGCAACCGAAAAGCAATTCTAAAGAGACATCATTGTTTACTTGTTTGCCTTAAACTCTATGAAGGCAATAAATAAATAAAGAGATCACAGCCATACTTCCTAAAATTGCCCTTTTCCCCATTCACTTCTCTCCTCTCTCCCTTCCTTGCAAATCCTCCCAAGCTTTTCTCTCTCCTCTCCCTCTTCCTCTTTTCCCTCCTTTCTTCCCCCACATTACCAAAAACAACAAAATAACAGGAAGATTTCCTCCCAACTCTTGTCAGCTCCCCTTCTGTCCTTGTCCATTGGGCCCCCTTTGCTCCCAGTGAGGAATCACAAAAGCCCCGAAAGGATGGTGAAAAGACAAAACCAGAATCCTCTCTAGCGGCCTGGGAGGAAGGAAAGGCTAGGAAACTTATGGGATGATTGCTTATCTTCTGCCGTAGGGGTTTCTTCTCTACTGCAGACCATAGTTAAAAAAAAAGAGAGAGACAGAGAAGAAGATGTCCTCGTGGTTAAGTTCCACTTGGCCGAGACCCCCGTGCCCTCAAATGCAAAGCCTGGGCGCCCGGTATAGCAGGAACAGCTTCCCCACGCTGGTTTCCCACACCACCTGGCTGCCTAGACCTGCCGGCAGGGAAACCCAGCCCTACCTGTCGATGCTGATGGCACAGAGGTTCAGGATGCTGGCGGTACACATCATGACATCCAGGGTGACAAAAACATCGCAGCAAACGCGGCTAAAGTTCCAGACTCCACCCGTCACCTGGGCGGCAGAGACAGGCTGTCAGTGTTTCCCACCCGCGACCCAGTCAGCTCTGCTGTCCTCCCGGGGCTCCCCTGCACATGGGGACGTACCCTCCCTGTGGTTGGCACTGTTGTCGCCAAGGGCAGGCAGACACTGGGGGACTGCTGGGCTGCTCAAGATGGTCACCCAAGAAAGGACAAATTTGCGGAATTTCCATTAGAGCTGAAATTCGTCCAGCGTTCTCAAAGTTTCTCAAATGCGTCCACAGTGGGGTGCTCATTAAAGATACACCTTTCTGAACGCTTCCCTGGGCCTACTGAGTCAGAATCTCTGAATCTGGAGGGGATGAATTTTCATTTGTAAATACCCCCTCCAGGCCCCCTGCCCCCATGCCCGTACGCCAGGGCCTGAGAATTACAGATCTAGCTCCAACTCAGGGGGCAGCTAGAGCGCCTCGCGGTTAAGTGATAGGCCCACAGACATTCAGCTGGTAGTGGAAGGGCCCGGCTGAGGGACAGTTGTGTGCCCTGTACCAAAACCGTCTTTCTGAAGCCCTCCGCACAGTGAAGAGCTCACTTATACCCAGGGAATAGCAGAGGACACGTTTTTCATGAAACTTACCTCTAAAATGAAAATCTATCTGGCTTCTGGTTTTAAACTGGGAAGCATTCTGGAACGGTATCTGTAAGAACCTATGTGAAATGAGTCTGTGCCAGCCTGCCTGCCTTGGGCACCCTGGTTTCAGTCACCAGGAGGTGGGGGGAAAGGTGGGTGCAGGGGATTGGAAAGGGGCGCAGGTGCTGTCTACCACTCACAGCACCAAGGAGGACTGTCCCGACCTCACGCATTTACATGTGGGTTCCAAGCTCTGAAGCTTCCTTCCGCTAATGCTTACCGAGCCTCAGGAATTGAAGTAATTTAATTTAGATTCTAGCACATTTCTATTTTATTTTAAAATTTTTTACATAACCTAATCAAACCAGAGAGATGTGTCGGGGAGATTGTCACTTTCAGAGTGTCCATAGACTCCATCCTTGGGCCCCGAGGCTATAGGGCATTTGCCAGCTTTCTGTGTGTGGGGCCCATGGTTTCAAGGAGAGACCGAGAAGCTCGGTGCCCCTGCGGCAGCTGGGTGCGCGTGATATCCCTGCTGGGCAGGCCCAATGGCTGCTTAAGAGGAAGGGGAGTGAAAAACAGGTACAGTAGCCTCTAACGTAGCTTCTCAAGGGAAAAACAGATGTGGTCCAAATGGGCGATCGCGTAGAGATGGTGGTGTGGCTCCGGTTTGTTTCTGTCCCCCAAGATTCTTGCTACCTGGCCGGGTCCCTTTCCTACTCATTCCTGACTTACTCCACTGAAGAAAGGTTTGGAAAGCCTCTCTTCCCTAATCACTTCTTTCCCCTTCGATTTGTTTCTTTTCGGCATCCGATTTTATCCCTGTGTTTGGTCATCTCCAGGCTCTATTTTGAGAAACCCTGACCAAAGATATTTTGTCTAAAAGCAACAATGCAAAGTTCAAACTAGTGAAGAAGTCATTGTTTTTGTCCATTAGGTTGTGGATTTAATTTCTTTTAGTTCAACCATTTGGCTTTATAGAAATAAGGCCTAATATGAATTTATAGGAATTCTGGGGATGAGAAACTCATAAAAAGGGAGCTGTACTGTCATAAAAGCACACTGATTTAAGGAAACCAGGACGGTTTTCTCGGTACAGAGGATAGTTGTATGCTGCAAAACCCTCTTGCAGAAGCTTTGAATTTTGTATATTAAATCCCATTTTGTTTGTTTGTTTATTTATTTTAAAGATTTTATTTATTTATTTGTGTGTGAGAGAGAGAGCACCAGCAGAAGGAGCGGCAGGCAGAGGGAGAAGCAGACTCCCTGCTGAGCAGGGAGCCCGACACTGGACTCGGTCCCAGGACCCTGGGATCATGACCTGAGCCGAAGGCAGCTGCTTAACTGACTGAGCCACCCGGGCGCCCCTTAAATCTCATTTTAACATATGTCTGCTATGCAATATGCATCTTAAATTGGGTAAAACCCACTTTTTGTTTTGTAAAACTGTGAATGCCTGTGTCTGTGAGCTGGGGTGAAAATGTAGGGGAGAGAGGATAGTTACAACAACAGCAAACTCCAGTGCTTGCTGGCTGTTTATTTGCTCATTCATTCATTCATTCATTCATTCATAAAGTAAGTAGTTGTGAAGACCCTAATAGTTCATAGAAGGAGGATTTGTTATGTGTTTTAAGAGGTTTTAAGAATGTACTTTGGGCCCTGTCCTTGAAGAACTTATATGATAACTGAGGAGCAAGGCATTCTTAAATAAAACAGCCAGAGATCATCATGAGATCCTAACATTGTTAATTCAATCTAACGTTTATTGAGAACTTGCTTTACATGGGTCACTGGCCCACATGACCCATTTCGGGAATTTCTACAGCTTTGAAACTTCAGATTCTGAAAACTGAATTTGTTTTTTACTGTCCGTGCTCTTAAAGCTCTTTGGGGACAAATTATACACTTATTTGATAGGAACGTAGAGGACTGTTACTTAATTCTACAGGAGCAGGGACTTTGACGTGCTTGCAGCTGCATTCCCGGCTCCTAGAGCTGGGCCCAGCACGCAAATACATTCTGGAAGAGTGAATGGTCTCTGATGTACTCTGTATTAATACTGATAGCTAACATTTATTGAATGCTTACTAAGTCTTGATGTTCTGCAAAGCACTTCACATACCTGGCCTCTATTGTTGCTTATAATCCTATGAGAGGTGGCTACTGTTTTCACAGCAGAGAAAGGGACAAAAACTGGGAAGGGTCAGCACCCCACCCAGGGTGGCCCAGCCAGCAGAGGCAGACAGCGCATAGGAATGTAGGTCACCGCCTGCCCTGCTCTAGGGGTGCATCAAGTCGGGAGGGGCAGGTGTTGGAAAAGGATGGGAATGGACGGACACAAGGGGAAGGGAGGAAACCATGTGCTCATCAAGGATTTTTGTGTGACAAACGGCATCACTTCTCTTCCAGGAAATAAAGCACGCTCTCTCTGATCGCCTCTATCACAGGGTTCCAAAAATAGTGCAAAAGACTGGGGTGGCTGCTGGCCTCGGGGTCTAGTGAAAGCACATATCCAGCAGTTTTTTGGTACCCTGGTTCTTAAGCCCCTCACGACCAAAGCCCTTCAAGCTGTCCCCCTGGCTTCTCATGTGCCCCCCCCCCCTTTCTGGCTGTCCTCTTCTCCTGTCTGTAATTCTGCCATCAAAATCCCCATTCTCCTTGATCTCAGCTAAGTGTCAAAAACAAAACAGTCTGGTCAGCGGATTGGAGTAACTCCCACTGCGGGGTGTCACTTAGCCTTCCCTGGCCCTTACTCCTTAAAATAAGTCTCTAACTGGTGGGATGTATAATGAAAATACTTATTTTATTTTTTTACTGGAGTCCACATCAAGTCAATATGAGTAAGCAATCAATACAGCTGCAAAGGGCCATGCCCAGGCCTAACTAACTCTCACAGTTGTCTCATAGTAACCCGATGAGATAAATATTATTTCTAATTTATCAGTAAAGAAATGGAGACCGAGAATGGTTGTGTGATTTGCCCAAGGACACAGAGCTAGTAAAAGACGCTGGAATTTCAAACCCTTAATATTAACGATTACTCTATTTTGCCTCTCACAGGTTAGCACCTTGCCGTACCCCTCCTGGGAGGCATACAAGTCCACTCCATTCTACCATCGTAGGAGGGAGGGCAGCTGGCACTGGCCCGTCCATCCACCACACAGCCCGTACTTATTGAGGGCCTGACACTTTGCTTGGGCGAGTATACTGAAATGAGTGAAACCCGTTTTTGTCCCCAGGGCCTCAGCATACAGTGAGCACATTAGAGGGACGCATATGTGAGTGGGTGTGGGTGAACTGAGGGCCCAGGAGAGAGACACCAAGAAATAACTATGATACGATGGGAAAAGGGCTGATGGTAAGGTAAGGACAAAGTGTGGGGGAGCATAAAAGGGAAAGGGAGTTTTGAAATTAGAGCAAAACCAAAAAAAGCAAAACCAAAATCTGATGGATTTAAGGCTCTTTAGAGACATGATTCTACCTTTCTCCTAAATTCTAATGAATAACTCACTATAGGATTCTGCAGCAGCCAGGTGGTGTTACTCTCACTTGCTAATGAATGTAACTAACTCCCGTTGGCAATGCAGAAGGTGGGAGTAAGCAAGAAAGTGTCTTCAGGTACTGAAGTTGGCTATTGATTTCCAACAGACACAGCCTAAGGCAGCATTTCCCAAATTTACTGATTATAAGGCAGCATTTCCCAAATCACCTGAGGCTCTCGTCAAACAAAATGATTCTCAGGCCCCACTCAGAATAATAAGTCCCTGCAGTGATTCTCTACTGCCTGGGAGGTTTGGGAAATGCTGGTCCGGGGAAATGGGGGTCGAGGTAGGGGGCACGACATTGTCTTCAGAAATGGTCAGGGCTCCTTGACCATTCTGTGTCCCATGGATCCCATGGGACATGGGATAAAATACATGTTCCATGTATTTTAATATACATGCTTCTGTAATAACACATTCAATAACAAAGCCTGGTGGCAGGTCCAATATTCCTGTAATTTCTAAGTACTTGTGAGCGTAAATGGTATTTCAAGGTGTCCACAACAACTGTAATGCTATTTGAAAACATAAAAATCTAAGATTTCTATTGGGGACACTAAGGATTTCTTCTGTTGTGGGTTGATGCCTACATTCATAATTGAAGAAAATGCTAAGTTTTCGTCTAGTGAAAATAAAGAAGTAATTTTATTTACATCCAAGTTGATGGACTCCCCTAAGAATTCCTGCTCTAAGGGATGGATTTTTAGTTGTTTGGGGAGATATCCAAGGTGCAAGAATGGAATTACTTCTCTAGCCTCTGCATTCCATTTTTGTTTGCCACCATTTGGAATCTTTTTAGGGTGCAGGGGTATTGCTGTGAGACAAGACAGGGGATCCAATTATCTGAATCCCAATTTCTTCATCTGTGAAATGGGGGGCAGTTTACAGATTAGTGGTTCCCGAATGTCAGTTTGTAGCAGGTGGCCAGCTGCCTGCACAAATTACCCAAGGTAGGAGTGAAGCTGGTGCAGGGGGGCTGGTACAGTTACTGCAGACATCCAGGGCCACCCCTGGAAGTTCTGGTTTGGTAGATCTGGGGTAGACCCAATAATCTGTGTTTTGAACAAGCAGCTCTCTATAAAAAAGATTTAGCTCAGAACTGCTCAAAGTTTAGATGCCTGAGAGTCATGGAAGAACCCATTGAGAATGCAGACTCTCCTTTATTTTTATAATCAACGTCATTACAAGGGTCAAAGATTCCTCTGTTTCAAAACAGTCATGCTCTTTCCCATCATCACTATGTGACCTTGATCACTGTCTGTGGTGGGTTTCCCTGCCTGACCCATGTCCCTCCCCCACTCTTTTTTGCTTGGTGTATATTACTCAATTCTCATGTCTCTTTTTCCTGTCCACACTGGGACCCAAGCAGTCTGAGTTAGTATTCTAAAGGTTCCTCTGGCTGCTTATGTTGCCTTTCTACCCTGATATAAGTGCATTAAACTTCACAAAAGGTGCTTAACCGAGTGGAACAAAATGGGATGTTTGTGCTTGGAGAGGGAGCTCCACATGGACTGCAGCTTCTAAAGCAGGAAATTAAAAACTTGAGAGGGAATCAGAGATAGAACTATTTGTTATGGCACAGAAAAGAGTTTTCAAGAAAATGCTGCAAACTGAATGAAAGAGACAGCCAGGCCAGAGCCCTCTGAAATATAACCTACTCTGAGATCACCTGCATGATTTTTATCCTCAACTTCTCTGCTAGGGTTGAAGACAAAGAAAACTGAAGAAGATCGTTGACTAGCCCCTGTTTGTCCCCCTGCCCAAGCCCAGGCTCCTCTGTGCCTTAATGATGAGGCCGGTGCCGTGCAAGCCACTGTGGGGTGTACGTGCTGGCTGTCCTCTGCCTTCGTTCCAATAGTCCTTGGATTCCCCTGGGAGTGCATGAAATTCCTAAGCAGAACTTTGATGTGTGCCATGGAAGGACATCATCTCTGCTCAACCGATGCTTCTTTCCAGTGACTGGTTCAGAGAAAATCATGTGCCTGGAGCCAGTCCAATCAAAGTACACCTTAACACTTCTACTGGAAATTCTGGGGCACAGATTTTTCCTCTTGGTGTGAATGGTGTGGTTACACATGTGAGGCCTATAGCCTACCCTATGCTGTGGATAAGGCCAATACATAGAAGAGAGCTGAGAGAACTGGAGAGAAAAGGAGCTGGAGCTCTGTTCAAACTGTGCCTGCAGCCCACCCTACTATAGGACTTTTAAAGTTCCTGGTGTGGAAGGAAAAGTGCATTCTGTTTATTGCTTAAGTCAATTGGAATTAAGTTTTCTTTTACTTACTACTAAAAGTGTCTTCACCGAGATATTTATAGTTCACACTTTTTAGTTATCAAAGCACTTTCTCAATTGATGACAGTTGAGCTTAACATCAAGCCTATGAGATAGGAACAGTATACTTGTCACCCCCATTTTAGTCACTTGATTCCAGGTCTTCTGACTCCCAGTTCTGAGTCTTTCTCATTGCATAACCCTGTGAAGGAATGAGCTTCATCCCGGTGAATTCCAGAAGCACAATGTTCTGTGACATTTTATTTGCCTATCTCACAACAATTCCTTATACTGCATCTTCTTTTTAAATAAAACCCACATCTTCACTTTCTTTTCTATCCTCCCCTGTATCCTTCCCTTATGATCCAATTTTGGCTAATTACACTTAAATAAAGTCCCTTAGGAGATGCTTTGAGGCACTCCAGGGAAAGGGCTGTTTTCTCTCTTTCTCTGCTGTCCCCACCCATCCTATTTTGGAATACGGGCAAGATGCTGAGGGCCATGGCAGCCATCCTGTGAGCAGCAGTAGGAAATAAGCCAGTTTGCCAAGGATGGAAGAGATTGGTCCTTGATGACACCATGGGGCAGCTGAATCAACACCAATAATCCCCTTCCTCCAGAATTCTGGTCGTGTGAGAAAAGTAACTCCTATTTGTTTAAGCCACAGTGAGTAAAGTTTTCCAATATTTACAGCACACATACTGGTGCCTGGCAAAATTAGGCAATTTTCCTTTGAAGGAAGGTATTTAGCCAGTATGAGCCAATATTTCCTTCAAAGAAGATAGATGTATTCAAATCAAAGCACAGGAAGCTGTGAATTTGGCCACCACACGGTGTTCTTCTCATTTCTGTGCTGTCCTCTTGGGGGCCCTTAAGCCTACAGCAGTCTCTATGCTATGGTCAACACTGCATCCTTTCCTCTTTCCAAGGGAGCCCTTACGTATAATTATGTAATTACTAGACCAGTTACTCAAACTGTCCCACCATTAGGACAAGTTAGTGAGAATAATGCTTTGCTCTTCTCTCTGAGACACATGGACTTACATATTCACAGTCCCTTTAAGGGCTCAAAGTACTCTTTTCTCTCATTGAAATATCCTGTCTGCTTCTGAGGTCCACAGAAAGCAGGCAGGTATTTAAGATGAAGAAAAGTATATACTGAGGTGGGTTAGGGAGACCCGGTCCTTTCGATTATAACCTTCTAATATCTTAACTGGTTTTCTCTTAATTATGGCTGCTTTGAGTCATGTTCTTTTATTGAGACCCTTAGTGGACTGTTGGCAAAAGTGGTACAGAAATATTAAGTTGCATTGACTAGAGCTTTAAAGCAAGTAGGGAAGACCAAAAAGAAGTCCCAAAGCCCATTTCCCAGTGGGGAGATGTCTCCCGAATCTTCTTTATATGATTGTAGACTTATTTGACCATGCTCTTGATTACTGAACACTTGCACCAAATAACCTGTTGGACATAATGCCTATTGATTTTTATGAGGGGGAAACCAAGAGCTTCACCAGAGCTCATCTCATAGGGGAGACCTCATAGATGCGACCTGCAGAAAGTCCAGTAAGCCTTTGGCAAGATGTCATGCTGGCTCTCTGTGGGCTCAGTTGCTCTTCTATGCTCAGCAGAAGGGGGTCATCATCAATTTTGGCAGTGTGGCTAGCAGGGGATGCCATGGATGTCTAGTGTGGAAAAATCACAATGTCAATATCCTACACCAGTATCTACAGAGATTTTCCAATATGGTCTATCCAGAGTCCTGGAAACAACCCCAAATGGACAGTTGAAGAGGGATCTTGAGTGGCTTTGTTACAGATACCAGCAGACTGGTTTTATCTCAGAGGCAATTAAATGAAAATGTTTATTAGAGTGAAGGTTCTCATCCTATATTTCTTTCTGACATTCAGCCTTCTGAAAGACTTAAGAATCCTTGTAATGTGTAGGGGTGGACAGAAACACTTTGAGGTGCGGGATGGGTGGTGTTATGAATCATTAACTAATTCATACGGGTTTGTAGCACTTTAAATCTGCCTTACTCTTGAGCAGAAATATCACATGTGTCTAACTCCTTTTCAGTCTCATTATTATTGAATGTAAAAAAAATAAACAGTTCATTGAAACAATAGACGTGACTGCAGATGGTATAAGCAGGTATGCCCATCTAATGCATACATTTCAGAAAAGATCATTTAATCATTCATATAGCAAATATTTATTTAGCACATATTATGTGCCAGGTAGTGTGTTTGGACTACAGGGAAAAAAAAAAAAAAGAACAAAGACATAGCTTCTGACTTCAAGGTTGTCTCAGTCAGTTTGGGTTGACAGAAAAGTCAAGATAATTACAAGATCTTTTGCCATAAGGATTATCCTAACTGGGAAAAATTAATGCTTGGTTTTTTTTCTCCAACTCTTCGCTTAGCCTTTACATCTATCCCAATCAGCCTAGATGTTTCTCTGCTTTTCCTTTCCTTTTCTATTTTCTTGATTTCTTTCCTTTATGTTTCCCCTTTGAGAGCATAAGTCTAATTTTAGTTCCCAGTTATTCTTTAATAGGGGTATCAGCCTAGGCAGTCTATGTTTGAGGTTTTTGCTCTCCTGTGATATGTCATACTTAATTAACTGTCACCTTCACTATTAATATTAACTGAGATATTAATTTGATGAATTTTAATTTCTCTTAATCATAGCATCATTTGGATCCTTCACTGGATACCTCTTGAAAATGATACATGATATACAATGCAGGAGAGACGTATTAATAGTACATTAGAGTGTTTTTAAAAAAACTCTTTAGTAATTGCATGTTTTCCTGGGAAGAATATCTGTTTCTTGAACAGGTGTAGGCACCCTGATTCCTTTGTTAGCAAATGGATGTTTTGTCTTGATCACCTCCTGACTCTGTTTTGCACTTTCAAATGAAAATACTTTCAAATTTAAGAAATGTTTCTCTCCAGAAGAATTCTCCAGGGCCTGCTGCATTATCTGACTGGCGAGGGCTCTCTACTATTAATGGAGGCATCAAAAATATAAATGTGAAACTTTGGTCTGTTTGGTAGCAGAGTCTGTAGAGAGCTGGTACCCAGGAGAAAAGAGCTGAGTCCGAGGGTAACTAAACTATCAAAAGAAGTCTGATCTATTTGCAGACTGTTTTTTTTTCTCTTTTCCTCTTATTCATTAAAGAAAAATTTTTTTTTTTGGTTTTTCTGTGATTCCTTCTGCATCGCCCTCCACCCTCACTGTTGTCCTGCATCCTTCTAGCACATTCCCACACCTCTAGATACATTGAAACACCGATGAAGATGCCCACGGACTGCCTCCCTCCACCCCCCACATCTTTGAGACACGATTGGCACAGAGATGATACCTGATGCATTTTTAGGATGAGTTGCATCACTCAAGCCCAGTCATCTGGATGCTGGAGACCCAGGAACACAATCATTCCTGGCTCCTTGGTTCTGATGTGGGTGAGTGATGTCAGATAATGGCTGCTCTCAGGGCTTCAGTTCCCTCAGGAAAGGGAGAATGGCAGGAGCTCTCCTTCCTTCCTAGTCCCAGATCGTGGCAGGGAGCATTTTGAGCTCAGAAGGCCAGGAACTCAGGGAAGACAAAGACAAGTACGGTCACACAGGTAGCCTGCAGCTGGGGCTCACTCACCTCCAGGTACACCACCCAGGGCATCACCAAGGTGGCCACCAGCAGGTCTGCCACAGCCAGGCTCACCACCAGGTAGTTGGTGGTGGTCTGCAAAGCCCGTTCCTTCAGCACTGCCACACACACCAGACCATTGCCGAAGACGATGGCCAGGATGAGCGCACAGTAGGAGAGTGCGTAGTAGGCGTGTGGGTGGGCCCGGCTGGCGCCTGTGGAGTTCTCCGCCCCACAGGTGGAGTTGATCTGGCCACTCAGCGGGCTCAGAGGCGCCATAGCCCAGAGGGAGAAGAGTGACCCCAGTGGGTTTCCTGGGAGGAAATAGAAAACAATGTTGGTAAAACTGGACTCTTCCGAGCTTGGCTGCTTGGGTACATTTTTATGTATTGCTTCAACAAGTATGTATTGAGCATTTCCTATATGCTTGGTACTGTTCTAAGCACTGGAAATACAGCAATGAGCAAAAGGGATACACATTCCTGCTCTCGTGTTGGAGCCCACTGGGGGAAGAGAATACAGTAAGAAATAAGATAAATAAAGGATGTAGTATGTTTGATAATGATATGCATTTTGGAGAACAATAAATCAGAGAAGGGGTAAGGAGATGGGGAGGATTATGTGTGTGTGCATAGGGTATCTGAGGGCAATTTTTATTCCGGGTAATCAGGAGGCATTTGTGGAGAAGGTGATAACTGAGTCAAAACCTGGAGGACATGAGGAAGTCAACCATGCAGATATCTGCAGGAAGAGTGGTCCAAGCAGGAGGGATAGCAGGTACAAAGGCAGGACAGGCTGCTGTGCGGAAGGCAGCAGGGAGACCAGAGTTGTTGGACCCAAGTGAGGCAGGTACAGAGTGGAAGGGTGTGATATCGAGAGGCGGTGCAGGACCATTGAAAGAGCAGTGCTTGGACTCTGAGTGAGATGGAGAGCTGTTGCAGGATTAGAATCCCAGGTCTGCCACTTCCTACTGGTGGGCCTTGGGCATGTTACTGCATCTCTCTGAGCTCCATTTTCTTTCTCTGTAAAGTGGAGCAAACAATGGAATCCACCCCATAGGGTTTTTATGAAGATTAATTGATCTATTAAATATGTAGGACATTGAAAGCTATGATACCTAGAAAACTATATAAGTGTGAGCTCTTTTTCTCTTACTGGTCTGTTTCTCCTAGTTTCCCATCCCCCTTTCCTTGTTTTCTCTCTATCCTCCTCTGTTGCCCCCATTTGCCTTTTCTCCTGCCCTCCTCTGTCTCTTCCTTTAGTTTCCCATCTCTCTCTTGTATCTTGCATGGGGCATGTTGGGTGTGGGATGCTGGCTTGTGGAAGAAAAACTCAAGAGTAATCAAGTATAGAGACAATGCAGTGGTTTTTATACTTAGGAAAAATCCATGTGTGGAATTTTATTTGAAACCTCCTAATTTTAAAAGGTAGGTTACCAATTGAAAAAATGTGTAAGCCCTATGAAGTCTCTTCTCCCCCCACCCCCAGAATTCCACATCCATGGGCCAATGACCCATGACCGTAAATTTTCAACCTCTGATGTGGTCCAAAGCCCTCACTTTTCAAACAGGGAAATTGAGACCCAGAGAGATGAGTAACACGTCTTAAGTCATAAAGCTTATCAGTGGCAGAACTAGCGTGCAGGCTTTCTGATTCTTCCAAAACTCCGTTTTGGCATCTGAAAGCCATACAACTGTCATGTCATCATTCCACTGGGATGAACTAGTTCTCAAACTGTGGGGACTTTGGACTTAGGGTAGGAAAGGCATCAGAACCCATCAGCTGCCCCTGTGACACCAGCCTGTTGGGGCAGCCCTAAAGAAGGGACTCTGGACTCTCATAGCCAGGTTTGTGTGTGTCCAGGGGGGAGGTGGGGTGGGGAAGGAAGGAGAAAAAAATCACCATGTTCTGTAGAAAAATATGGAAATGCCTATGCATTAAAGCATTGTGTGCTGGAAGAGGGACTTCTGTCCTGGGATCTGTGCTTTAAAGGGTCCCACTCTGGACCCCCTCTGTTATATCCTTCCCACGGGATGAGGTCATACCCTCCCACAGCGCCAAGGAACAGGTCCACCAAGAATCCACACTCTCATTCTCAATCACACTCTGGGCACGAAGATCACAGAATTCTCTGCCCAAACTGCATTGAGGCTGTTTCCAAAGCATAGGCCCTATTCTGGATCTATCACCCTGAGGGTAGACCGTGTCATGTATATCTGGGGTCCCTGAGCTCTAGAGGTAGCTCTTTGGGGGAGCTCAGTTGAGTAGCTTGGGTACAGCCTGAAGTGGGGAGAGAAGAGGATGGAGTCCCTGGGGCAGGATTTGGGGTGGAAGGCAGCTTCTCCTACCCTCTCACAATTTATTTTGAACTCATAAGGACCTAGGAATCCTAAATTCAAACCTGGCCTTCCAGATGGTTATGGATGTATATTTTTCAAGGCAGGAGTATTAAACATTTTATTCACTGGTTCGTTGGTTATAACTAAAATACTTAGACATGGAGTATATGGGCCTCCATGGGAACACTTGCTCCCGGCCCTGGCAGGGGTAGAGGCTGGCTTGGTGGCCAGACTTTGCTCTCAGTCCTGGTATCTGCAGCTCTCCGCTGATGAGGGAATTGGCCTAATCATGTATGTCATTTTTGTGCCTCATTTTGAAATGTTTCATCCTGGAATGTGCAAGTGTTAAAATGAACAAATGATTGTAAGGGGCCGACTTGGAATGAATTCAGAGAATTGTTTTAAAGAAAATTGTTCTTTATCTTGGCACACTGTTTGTACTCAATATATTTTAAAACATAATAATAGTTTTTGATAATAATTATAATTTTCTCATTATTTGGAAAGGGCAGCTGCTACCCTGGAGATAGCAAAGCTGCTGCCAAGAGCTTTTTGAAAAATACAATGCTTTCTGATTGTTCACAGATATTTCTACCTTTGAGGCCAGCTCAGACCCAGAACACCTTTCCTTCTGCAACTAGACCAGTTGGGAAAACAGTGGCCAGAAATCAGTCTTTCATGGAGTCTGTAGTTGGCTAATGATGTCTTAGCCTCATCTCACCTGTCAGGTAAGATCGAAGCAGAAAACCTTGGGATATTTGTTACCTCTTGGACTTTTTACTCTGTTGAGGTTTGACAGCTACTTAAAAATAGTACAGCTGAGTGTCAATGGCTAATTAAACAAAAGGAAACCCTCAACTCTGAAAATCGATTGTGAGCCTGATGTTGGAATCATAACTGCATGGATTTCCAATTTATTATTATTATTGCATTGTACCGTATCTGGTCTTAGGTTCTGTGTAGTAGTAGGTGGGTGTAGGCAGTTCCTGAAGAATTGGTGTGGGGGATGGAAGCAGAAGGTGAGTGAGAGGCTAGATTCCTCCCCACCTCTCAGCTAATTGTTTCAACTCTATCCCTGCTTAGAGCTTTCTTTCGTCTTCTTTTTTTCCTCCTTTAAACCAGCATTGCTTATATAACATAGAGCTGGGTTAGGATTTTTCCTTTATTTTTCCCTCTAATAAATATATTACCAGACAGCAAACTAGTTTTAGGTAGGAAGAAGCAGGAAGTGTGAAGAATTTGTTAACTTAATAATCACTCTTTAAGTAATTCATTCTGATAGCCTGGTCTCCTCGCCAGCAAAATGTGGATATCATACCCACTCCATAGGGTTATTGTGAACATCAAATAATATTATATATGTAAAATCTTGGCACTACTGACAACTGGGCCTGGATAATTCTTTTGTGGGGGGTCATTGTCTTGTGCATTACAGGGTGTTTACTAGCATCCCTGACTTGTACATACTAGTACCAGCAGCACTCCCCTTCCCCAGGTTGTGACAACCAAAAATGTTTCCAGACATGGTCAAATATGCCTTGGGGGACAAAATTGTTCTCTCAGTTGAGAATCATGGCTCTAGCATAAGGTCTGGCACAAGCACTTGAAGTACTGTGGCTTTTATTGTTAAAGGAGAAGTGGGAATAAGTGAAGGGGTCAAGTAAGCCACAGTTGCAGACTGGCTAATGGACTTGGAAATTAGAAGATTACTGGTGACCTCAGCAAAGAGTGTTAGTAGTTAAGGATGGATAAGCGGTGAGAATGTGGAGAAGGCGAGGAGTAGAAGATTATGGCTGGTCTTACTCTTTTAAGATTCATTATACATAACACTACTCACAAATTTTAATGAGCCTTTGAACTTCTTTCAAAGTATTGATTTATCTTGGTCTTTATAGTTTATTCTAGCATCTCTGATAGTGAGTGCATAATTTATTTTAAAAAGCACAGGGACAGACAGTAGTCAGCTCCCCATCATCTATGACATACATACTGCTTCACTGATATTCAGTCCCTCAGTGCTGAGCTACATTCTGTCTGGAACGTTTGTGGGGTGCCTTGTTGGTACTCGGTTCCCTACTAGGCATGTTAGGAAGATACTCATTAAGGTTTACCAGGTTTTAATTATTTGTTCCCTTTTTGTAAGAATATTGAATTAGGCAAAAAACAAACACAATAAAAACAAAAACACTTGAGTTCTCAATCTCCTTCTGAAGACAGTCGTCACCATCTCTTCTGTTTACTACTGTGTGCCAGACACTAGTGCTTTACATATATCATTTCATTCTAGTATTGATAGCAGCCCTGAAGGTGGATATTGATATCCTCTTTTTATAGATTAAAAAAACTGAGTCAAAGAGAGGTTCCATAAATTTCTCAAGATTATATAATATGTAAGGGGCTGTATTGAGCCTAGCTTTGATCTTGGGTCTTCTTAAATATCAAACACAACTTATTTAATGTGTCTGTACTGGGGGTGGACATTGATGTATGGAGTCGTTTCCAATTAGAAGTGGTTTTTCCTAAACCCAGAACAGAACACCGTAATAGCAGGGTTCTGTGACTAAATCTTCACTTGCATCATAGATCCCTGTGTTTTGCCATCAGTTACATCCTGACCTCTAGTCTGCAAAACTTTTCTGGTTCTGGGCTTCAATTCAGACTTGCTATATTGTCTGAAAAAGTGAATAATTATGGCTGAAATTTATAACTATTATTATATTTAAACCTCACGACAACCTGATAAAGGAAGTAGGTCCTATTATTAAACCCATTTTGCAGATGAAGAAAGTAAGTAATAGAAAGGTTCATTATCTTGCTGGGGTCATACAGCAATAAATGATGGAGTTGATTCAACCCAAGATCTATCTGTTTCTAGACCTTATGTTCTTAACTACTTCACTGTTGGGGTGAGGGAGACAAACTTGAAATGGAGACTCATTTTAAAACCTTGCTTTTTCAGAGCACGTGACCAAGCTCAGTGAAGTCAATGCAGGTGCACACTGCACAGAGAAACAGTGGGAGTTACATTGTCATTATTATTAGAGGTAGTCTTTAGCATTTCTATGGCACTTTATTCTTGAAAATTGCTGTCTAGTGTACTTTCCTAATGAAGATTCACAACTGCATTAAAATACATAGCATATTTATATAGTTGGCATATTTACATTTTTGGCAAATGTACAGAGAAAAACCATAGCTGGCCAATGAGATCCAGTAGCTAAGGTTATATACATTTTTTCCTTTAATTAAACCTGCCCCGTAAAGCAGAGAATCCCCACTTTCCATAACAAGTTTGAATCACCAAGCATTTTATCATTTTAATCAGAGATAAAATGGGAACTCAATGGATCAATCAATAAGCAAATATTAATCAGTGGAAAACTTCAGTGCATTAGATATTGAATTTAATATTGAGTAAGATCTGTTTGGTATTTGCTTTAATTCATATTCCATAAAAAGCAGATTTCTGTATAGATGCTTTAATATCAGGCATTCATTCGGATACTGTCAGTGTTTTCCTTGCTTGACACTCCTGCTCACTGCTAGCCATGCAGACCTTTGAAAATGTTCAACTAAAAATAAACAAGTGTCTGAGCAAGGATCTTTTTCATATCATATTTGCTTCTCTTTGGCTACAAGAGATCCAATGGTGTGTTAAGCAGCGATTCTTCACTCATACCCAAGGACAGACATCTCACTGACCTTTTAGTATCAGTAAGCAAAGGGCTTCCCCTATAAAGTGCAAACAGGCATGCAGAATGAGTTTAGAATCCAAGTTCCACTTTGCTATTGCTGCTTTATTATTTGTGCGTGCATTTTGATAGTATTCGATTAAACTAAATGCACGGACTGGAACAAATGCCTAATTGCAATGACTTCCGTTGACCCAATAAGCTACAAGAAGTAATGAAAGTCCAACAGTTAAAAAACAACAATATCCTCAAAATCATATGCTGTCATTAAAGAAAACATACACAATCATCATCTCAAGTACTGCATATCTCTGTTGGGAATAATTGGATTCTGACTTGGAAACAGCCTGACTTTAAATAGACCATTGAAAACAGTGCCTCTCCAAACCCTCAGCCCTGGATTACCAGGATGCTAAATTGGGGAGTTTAAAATAACGGACCCTTACAATTAAGTAAGACCCTTAAGGGGAATACAATCAACTTCCATACAAATCCCAGGGATAGTAACAGCTTTTTATTTTCCATCTTTTAATTCTGCCTTGATATAGCTTCTAGAGCCCATGAGGATCTAATTTTGGGGGAAAAAGAGAAAGAGAACAGGTTTCTATTGTCAAAAAATGAGGAAAAAATGAAAACAGTTTCCTTAGGGTTTCAGGTTTTTAAATAAGAGAGGGTACAGAGTTTTAATGCATATTCTTAGAGAACCACAGAACCCCAAGCTGGTTAAATAACCTTCCAGGAAAATGCTGTGTATTAAATTAGAAACAAAAAGAAAAATTACTTACCCTGAAAATTTCTTCTGGTTTCTGGAGACTGTGGAGTTTAGCACCTCAGCTCCTGCAGTCACTTACTGACAGCAGACATGCCCAAGCAAAGCAAACTTTGCCTTTCCAAGGACACAGAAACTGTGGAAATGAACAGAAAGAAAATCACCCATTTTTGCCTCTAAGGTGAAATCACTTGTGGGCTGCTCTTACAGCTTTCCTATTAGACCTTACTGCATGCTTCATAGCTGCTTTCAAATTCATAACGTTTTCTCTAAAGGATTTGGGAGGGACCCTAAACTGATCGGTGCTTGGGTCAGCCCTTCAGAGGCTCTGTCCTTGGTGCTGAAAGCGAGGTGTAGCAGGCAGAAGCAGGATCCGTTTTCTATCTCGCTCTCCTCTTTTCCCTCTGAGCATCTATCTGCTGCGTGCTATGCTTTTTTAGTACATGTGTGTTTTCCCCTCAGTGCTCTTTTTCATCCCAGTTATTCCACTGTCTTTCCTTCTATGCTTTAATTTCTCTTGAAATTACCTTCCTCAGCTTAATTGCCAGGGCAGCTTTTGGTGGGTGTAAAGATGATTGGTACAGAAGAAGCAACAGATCAACACATTGATACCACAAGTGGTTAATATAAATCAGTATAATTTAAAACACAATTGACAGAATAATTGAACTTGGAGGTGTAAGCCTGTCTGGGAAAAGAAGGTTAAAGGAAATATATTACAGTGGCAGCAAAACTGAGGCATGGACTATAACTGGTGATAAAAAGATGAGATAAGCGTAATACTGTGAGAAATGTTAAATATTTGTTTAACAGCACTCCTTGCCTTCAGAGAACTCTACAAAAACATTTGCCAGTTCATTCTCACTGCTCTTCTGAGGTATATGTGAGTAAGTTTTCTTAACTCAACTTTAGAACTAGCTGAAGTGGGTTGCAATTAAGGGCCATGTCAGTAAGTCTCTGAAGCAGCATTAGAACTTAATCTTACTATGGTCACTTGTTCATATAACTAACATCTTACCATGGAATCTTAACTATTCCCTCTTCTCTTGTTTTTGAGCTCTTCTTCCTTCAGACAGGGTGGCAATCCTTTCACTCTCTCTCTGCCAATCATGAATGTGCTTGGCAGCTGCAGTGCAGACTGTCATGGGGAAGCTAGTCCTAGTTGGACTCTGATGGAGACCTCTGCTGGCTGAGAAAGAAGCAGCAGCAACAAGGTTTAAATATGGCTATTGCTAACAACCACATTAATTGAGCATATACTATTAATCAGTCACTTTGATGCACTCTCTTTTTTAATCCTTTCAACAATTCCAAAAAGTAGATATTATTTTTACATCCCCAATTTACATATAGGAAAACTGAGGCTTAGAGAGGATAAAATAATTTCTGAAAGTCGCACAGCTAACAAATAGTGGAGCCCGGATTTGGATCCAGACATCTTAATTCTGGAGCATGTTCTCTTAACCACCGTGCTGTAATTCTTCAAAAGGTGAAAATTTTAGATTTCCCAGGAGACTGACAATATGTCACAGAGAATAATAATTATAATGACAAAAATGATGATATCAATGATACAATATTTGTGTGGTGACTTACAATTTATAAAGCATTTTCTCATTCATGTTCTTGTCTGCATCTTACATAAATCCTTATGATGTCCATTTTTACAGAGGCTGTTATGGATTGAATTGTATCCCTCCACCCCCCATTCCCACCCCAAATTCATATATTAAAATCCTTAACTTCAGAACATGACTATATTTAGAGATAAAATCTTAAAAGAGGTGACTAAGTTAAAATGTTGTCCTTAATCCAATCTGACTAGTGTCCTTATAAGAAGTCAAAGAGATACCGGGGAGTCACACAAAGAGAAAAAGCCACAGCAAGAAGGCAGCCATCTGAAAGCCAAGGAAAGAGGCCTCAGGAGAAACCAAACCAGCTGACATGTTGAACTTGGACTTCTAGCCTCCAGAACTGTGAAAAAATTAATTTATGTTGTTTAAGCCAACCAATCTGTGGTATTTTGTTATGTCATCCCTAGGAAACTAATACAGAGGCTTAGAGAGAGTAGACCCCATATTGAAGGTTGCTTTTGATTTATAGGGTATACATACATTGTTATGTGGCATAATGGTATTGAAAGTGCCATAAAACTGGAACTCCCAGCTTGAATGTGAACCCTTAGTCTCTTCCTCTGTGGGTTAGGGGATCAAGAGAATATGTTCTGTCCAGGGTTGGCATGTCTGATACATAAAATCAGAGAGAGTGTGCGAGTAGATTGAAGCAGCAGTGTATTAAAAGTTCAAGGTCTTGGGTGCCTGGGTGGCTCAGTTAGTTAGGCATCTAATTTCTGCTCAGGTCATGATCTCGGGGTCCTGGGATTGAATCCCACGTCGGGCTCCCTGCTCAGCGGGTAGTCTGCTTGTCCCTCTGTCTCTTTCCCTCCAACCCTCCCCCCACTTGTGCTCACTCTTTCTCTCTCTTTCAAATAAATAAATAAAACTAATTTTTTTTTTAAAAAGACTTTAAGGTCTTAACTGCTCATTTTCAGTACCATGGTTCCACCTTTGAGTATCCTATGTTTATTTTCTTTAACATTTGAAGATATTATGTCTAATGATAATGCTGCTCTGATAATGCATGAATGTAGCAGGGAAGGCCACATTTCTAAACTTTTTGTGTTGGGATCCCATGGTGTATCCTCACAGGGCAGCTATAAATGTTGTTGACAAAATTTCCCTCAGCATTTTCGTAATGCCTTTTTTGGGCAAAGTTCAAAGGAAGATAACGAGGGACAACCGTTCTTATTCTAATTCTATATAGGAGCAATGGATAGAGGAGTTAACTGCCATGCCGAAAGTCACAGATCTAGGCAGTCACCTCAGGCTGGATCATGCTGCGGCTTGCTGGTAGACTCCCTGACTGACTGCCTTGGTGAATAGAAGGGGTTTGGTGTAGGAAATGAAAGGGGGTGGTGAGTGAGGCAGTCCTTTCTCTCAGGACATCCGTGTAGGTGAAGATCAGCAATTGCTCCTTTTAATCTGGCACTTTTCATTCATACAACATTGAACAAGTTTAATTATTTTAAGTAAATGGAACTCTTATTCATGATTGGCACTGAAGATTTTGAGATCTGCCTTCTGGGAAGAACTCCAGGACGCCTACAGAACAGACATGCTTGGGCAAAAATCAAGAAAAAAGCAGATCATTTTCCTCGTCTTCCTTCCAGGAACCCATCTCAATAGCATGACTGGAACTTTCTCACGTACCAGCCAACAGTGCTTCATGAGGGAAGGTTTTATCTTCTGAACCTGCAATGGGAGGTTTAGACTAAGAGTTAAGAGGCGGTGGGTTTCTGATATATAGGCGTGCTCAGTGGTTTTGTTTCAAAGGGAATTGGTGTGAAATTTGTGGTAGAAATATTCCCTTCTCATTTTTGCAGTGCTGTTCCAGGCTAACAATTGTTTGGTTTCATCATTGGAATCTTACTTTCAGCACCAAAGATCGAGTGCAACATGGCTTTTTTGCACCACTTTAAACTTGCACGGAGCTCACACTCAGCAAGATAGTGTGGAGACCAAATGTGGAGATGTGAGGAGCCAATTTAGAAGGCCTTGCATGAACAGAAGAACATTTTGTCTCCATGTCTCAACACAAGTAGCATTTCTCACTGTGAACTGGAAGATTTGATTATGATGATCTTAAACTGCGTGAGTACCTATCCAGCCCCTTGGTGTGTTTTTCACTGGAATCAGACCTCATGTTGTAGAGTGCAAATGTAAGTTGGCAAATGCAGTAAGTGGTCTAGACAGCATGGTTGCTTCTTCCTGATCCCAACCCTTATTCCTCTCTAATGACACTGTGGTCTTGCCATAAATGAGAACTGTCTGAGAAAGACTTAGGTCTTACGTTTGAATTCACTCTGCTGCTGCCATAAATTATTTGTAAGAGAAAAATAGCTCAATTCATTTATTACTGGCCAGTATGAGGCTCCAATCTTGATTCCTTTCAACCAGAGAATGGCAGTAAATAACATATTAGGCTTCCCAACCAATCAGATTGGTATCCACTCCACTCTTTTACAGATAGCAGAGTGAGGGTAGGGAAGAAAATGATAGTTTTTTTATATTCAGATCTACTGTTCTATGTGCTTGCATCCTACTTCCTTTTTTATATACACCCGTCTTCACTTTTCCAACTATTTTCTTCCTGTTTTTTTCTTCTGTATATCAGATAATCTTTTATTCTTCCAGCTTTTCCTCAATTTCTTCCAATGTATTCTATACTTCTTTTCTTCTTCCCCCAAAATACATATAAATGGGAATGGAGTTGGGCTAGAATTAGAAAATTTGTATCATGATTAACTTATCATTTGTTCAAAAAGGATTTGGGGTTGATGAGTATGGCAGATTATATTTCCCAAAGATGACCACAATTGTATCTCCCATCCCTCATGCTCTTCTGGAATTTTGTCACTTCACCATCAAAAGGTGCAGTCTCATGTCTCTCTTCTTGAACCTGGCAGGCCTTTGTAACTCCCTTAACTAATAAAGTATGGCAAAGGGACAATTTGTTATTTCTGAGGCCAGGCCATGAAAATGTCATACACTTCCATTTTATTTTCCTGAGACACTTGCTTTTGGAACTCAGTCATGATGCTATGAGAAAGCCCAAGCAGCCCATGGAGGGGCCTACATGGAGAGGAACCAAGATGGTTGTCCTACAGACCTGGCAGAGCTTCCAGCTGAAAGCCAGCTCCAATCTGCCACCCATAAGAGTGAGTCGTTTTGAAAGTGTCTCCTCCAATCTCCAACTGAACTGTCCCAGTTGAGGGCATGTGGAACAGAGACAAGCTGTCATGGCAAAACTCTGCCCAAGTTTCAGGTTCATGAGCAAAATAAATGTTTGATACGGTTTTAATAATTTTATTGTGTAGCAGTAGGTAATAGATACACCAAGACTCCATCTTTCCAGAACTTGTTGATTTAGTGTTCAGGAAACCACATCTCAAATTCTCTCAAATCCCATCACATTTTGAAACAATTACCATTTTGTTATTTAGTGTGTTTTGTTTGAATCTCAGATGCTGTTTCTCTTAGAAGTTTTATAAAACCTTGTTACTCACAGTGTGGACCATGGACCAGGACCAGCAACATCAGCTTCACTTTGGAAGCTGCTAGAAATGGAGAATCTTGGGCCCCACATCAGCCTTACTGAATCCAGAATCTTCATCTTAACAAGATGCCCAGGATATTCATTAAAGTTTGAGAAACACTGGTATAAAGAACAAGCTTGTAAAACAGGTGCAGGTATAGACACTAGACTATTTATTATTTGCTTTTATTGCTACCCTGGAAGTCAGGAGGCTGTAAGTATGGGAGGTGGGGGATGAAGGAGATGGAGGACAAATGTTACAGCAGAAGTAGAAATGGCTGGGAAAGTGAGGACTTGGCAGCCCAAAAGGGGCCTTGAGACTCTAGACTGTGTGAGCCATGTTTCAATTGTTTTACTCTTGGGGGTTTGGGACTTTATGGGGAAAAAGATGGAGGGATAGGAGGGGTACTTTACTTTTTTCATAATTGACAGCATTCTATTATAGAATAGACTGTGCTTTTCTTGAAAATAATATATACGTTTATTTTGTAAAAATAGTTTTAAAGCCCTTTAGGAATTTCCAGGAGGAAATGTTCTCTGAGATTGGAAATAGACTATTATTATTGTTGCCATAAGTTGGGGTTTGAGTGTTCACACACCATGCCTCTCTTGGATAAGTGACTTTCTAATGGTTTGATCCCTGCCCCAGAGTACAAAGGAGCCCCTTTATCTTCATATCTGATTTTTCAAGATACTCAGCATGTATAAAGTATATCTATAGTTCATTCTCTACAGGTTACATTTTCTAATCCTCAAAAGTTTAGTTCTCACCAGCAGACAGGACTTGTAGAACTTTGTATGTTAATGACAATAATCTTGCATTCAGTGGTAGCTTTTATTCCCTCCACAGCCCCTTAGCAAACTTGTCATTGAGGTCCAGATACTTACTGCACTGCTATGATTGAAATATGGTCACTTCCAGAGAAAAATGACAGACAATTAAAAATTGTCTGGCTTAAAAAAGGACAAATACAACCATCAAAACAAAGGTATTTGGTGTTGTTAGAGCTCTTGAGGGAGTTAAAAACTCAAATTTATTGGGATGGTATCCTTATTCCCGGAAATGGCTATTTCCTCTTCTTTCCTATGTTATTTTCTCTTACGAGAAGATTTTTCTCTTTTAAACTGGTTCCAACTCTTTTGTCATAAATATGCCATATCAAAGGGCTGCTGGTCATCAGGCTCTGATTATATTGGATACTTAGTAGAACCATAACTGGTAGCTTAGGGAAGTGGATTGTGCTTATATCCATCCTGACCACACCTCTGAAATGAGATGCTAGACAGTTTCAATGTAGTCATGCTGCCTATGCCTTAGGAATAGAAAAGGAAAGGAAAATATGCGAGTATATTCTCCTACTCATAAAGGTATCCAAGTGTGCTTTCCAATATACAAAGGGAAGAATCAAGTTTATTATTTTGGCTGAAACTTCGGCAAATAACAGAAAATCCCCCTCTCAACTGAACTAAATGATAAGAAGTTGTTTATCTCACAGAAGAAGTTCAGAGGTAGGTGACTTAACACCAATTCATCAGGAATCATTTCTTTCCTTCTCTTCTGCCAATCTTAGCATATAGGTGTTGTCATACTGGCTTGCCGCATGGTCACAAGATGGCTGCATGAGCTCTAGGTCTTCATATTCTTGCACAACTTCCAGAGGTAGAGAAAAAGACCTGCTTATAGATTGAAGACACATGGGTGGCTCAGTTCAGTTAAGCATCCAACTCTTGATTTCTGCTCAGGTCATGATCTCAGGGTTGTGAGATCCAGCCTGTGTCAGGTTCTGTGCTGGGCAAGGAGCCTGCTTGAGAGTCTCTCTCTCCCTCTGCCCCTCCCCACACTGCACTCACTCTCTTTCTCAAATCTCTCCATAAATAAGTAAATATTAACCAAAAAAAAGATGGAAGAAGCCCTGTCCCAGAAGTTCCTCAGCAAATTCTCTTTGTGTTTCATTTGTCAGGTGTACATCATATGCCCATGCTTGACCCAGTTACTAGCAAAGGGATGAGAACACTGCTATTGATAGATTTATCAGGTCATTCCTGAGTCACAGGGGAAAAGATGGGTACCTGAACAAAACATGATGTTTTGCTAGCGAACAAAAGGGTGGGATGTGGTGAATGGCTACCTTTGAAATTAGAATGGCCCCCTAGCACTGTCGTTAAAGAGAATCACCTAAAATGCTATAAAGAATATTATAGTAGCATTAAAATGATTTTAAAAAGAACAATCATGCCACTCTAATTAATTTCTTTATGCAAATTTCATTCTAGTCTTTGTCCATATGTTGTATACTTTTACATTGTTGAAATCTTAATTTTATAGTCTGTTTACCATGCAAATTATTGTGAATAATATTTGTACACATTTTGCATTATTGTTATCACCTTTAAAGGACTAAATTCTCTTTTATTGAGTTTATTTTAATCCAGCCTCTATCATTTGAATGTTTTATTATCATTAATACAACTTTCAGAAACCTTTAAAGGGAATATTTGTATTAAACGAACATGAAGCGTGGGGTTGTTATCAGCACATTAGAAAGAGCAAAGGCAAGTAGCTGAGACATCATCAGCCTTGGAGTCTGAAATGAGAGTTTTGTCCTAAGCCTGCTACATGTTGGCTGTGACTGGCTTATTAATTTTGTGGGCCTCAGTTTCCTTTCTTGGAAAAAATGAATTTGGAATAAATAACATCTAAGATCATTTCCAGCTCCAGTTGTCCATAATTTTATGAATTCTAAGATCCTCTGAAAAGCCTGAGTGCTTGCGCCTCAGGCTAGAATACTGACATAGTAGAGTCATCAAGATCGAACACTGGTGACCACCTTATGCCTGCAGAAAGCTTGAGTTCAGCCAGCTCATTTTTATGTAAAGTGGATGAAAGTACTTTTTGGTTAGAACGTGCACTATCCATTTAGACCGCAGTGTTCTCTGCTGTTGTTTTACATAAGGATGCTTCATAGTCTCATAGTCCTTCTCTTGCCCCTGAAGGACTTTGAGTTTGCAACCCCTGGAAGAAGGTGAGACTGGTGATTCAATGAGTCACCCACCTGCGCTCAGCACCTAGCTTTCCACGGAAGTTTTCCTTTGGAGTATTGTTGAAAGGCAGCCTTATTTGTTCGCAAGATCAAGTGATGGTTTCCATGTTATGCACATAAACACCTTGTCAGGCACCAGAGACAGGTTGGAGAGGATGATTGATGGGAGTGGGCTTGTGAAATCACACCTGCTGTCACAGCAGATGGGGAAAAAAGCCGGAGTAACCTGTAGAATTGCTGATCCTTTTTGAAAATTCACTCCTAAAAACATTATTTTAGTTCTTTTACATACTTTAGAAAGAGCCAGTATCACAAACCAGGCTCTAGGGGAGTGACTACTCTATGAGTTTTCAGGAGTATAATTTTAATAAAATAACAAGAAGCCTTCAACAACCAGGTGAACTGGTGTTTGAGCTCTGAGGTGGTGAGGCAACTCTTTTCTTTGCCAGGCAAAAAAAAAAAAAAAATATATCATTCAAACTGCAATTTCTGGCTGGCTGCCCACAGGGCATACAAGCCTATCCTCAGTGAATGTTATCCCCGTCCACCCATAGCAATGCCTTTGGAGCACAGAATGCATCTTAGAGAGAGAGAGAGAGAGAGAGAGAGAGATGAAATTGACTTTGTGCAGAGCAAACCAATGAATGGGCAATGGGAAACATAGCTATTTATGCTAACGGGGAATCCATGTGGACCCAAGGAAGTGCTCTGAGGTCACCGTTTTAACTTCATTACGGTTGGCTCTGTCCTGCACAACTTAGCATTATGTTATCCTAATTTTACCTGATAGGCATTAAAAAAATTTATCCAACAAACTAGTTGAGTCTCCACTATATTTACTACACTTTTTATGGAAGGTACAAAGAAGTGCATTTGGGTGGAGAGATTATGCACACGTGCTAAGCTAAGAAGCAAGGGATGAGCTGATCAGGACTAGGCAGCAGGCTGCAAGGGAGAGGCATCAAGGTGGGATGTGATTAAATCCAAAAGAATCTTACAGACAGAGCTGTATGTGAAGAAGGAAAGGCCCATCTTCTGAGTGGAATAAGACTTTCCAGAGAAGTTGGGAATTGATTTGAGTGTTACAGTGCCTAGGAGTAAGGTTTGAGCTAGGGTGCAGTAAGGGAGAAGAGTTTCACATACCAGACTCCAAAGTCTCAGGCAGTTCAATTATTCACTTCCTCAGTCATGCATGCAGATATTCATTCATTTGTTCAACAAATACTCATTGAGCATCAGTTCAATGCCAGGCCTGTTTTAGGATAGGGGATACAGTGGGTAATCATGACAGACAAATCCTGCTCTGATAAGGGAGATAGAGAATAAAACCAGCGAACAAAGGAAAGTTTCAGGTAGTGATTAGCATTATGCAGAGAGAGGTAGAACTGGGTGATGTGACAGTGATTGGGTGACTACAACAGAGTAGGTGCTTTCTTTGCTTCTCTGAAGAGATGATGGCTAACGACAGAAAGCAGCCAGCCGTGCAAAGGTCAGGGGGAAGAGCATTCCTGGCAGAGGGAACAGCTGGTGCAGAGGCCCTGAGATGGGAACATGTTTGGCACATTTGAGGAGGCCAGTGTCACTGGAGTGTAGTGGATGACAGGAGGGGTGGAACAAGGTGGGACTGGAGAGGGAATATGCCAGATGGTATAGGAGTTTGGATTTTATTCTAAGTGGGATGGAAGACATTTGAAGGCTTAAACAGAGAAATGACATATTTAATATGCAGATCCCTCTGGCTGCTATATATGAGAATGGGTCACAAGAGGAAGAAGAGAGGAAGCCAGTGAAGGGGCCAGTGTGGCAATTCAGAAGCACGTTGGAGTTGCTTGGACTCCAGTGGTGATATTGGAGATGGGGAGAAATGACTACATTTGGGTTGTTTTGGATATAGAGTCGACAGGACTTAACCGGATGTGGCCATGAGGGAAATGGATTTACCAAGATAGTGACAGAATTGGACTCACTTATTAAGAATGTTCTGGTTTCTCTGAAATGCTTGTGGAAGCTCTAGCACAGCATCGAGCTCTCCATACAGATGTAAGTATGTTGTGGAAATAAAAACCAAACAAATGAGAAAACCAAAGGTTATTTATTCAGAGTTCTCTAACAGCAAGGGAGTCAGCCACTGTCACTAGTTGTGGCAGAGACTCAAAAGCAGACAGCTTGATAGCGAAAGAAGGGAAGGCTTTAGGTGTGCCCTGATCGGAGGTTGTTGATCTGGAGAAGGTCTACATGGGCTGGAGCGGGGTGTCCTGTGTGAATGGTTAGGGGTGCATATTTGGCTTTCTGTGGTTTGTCCTAAGTTGGAAGTGGGGAAAATCATTAGGGAAGTTGAGAGGCCAGTACTAAAATAACTGGAATGAGAAGAGGAATAAAGAGGATACAAACAGTTAATCCTGCCCTGTAGGGTTGGAAACTGGCTGAGCTGACGGAGGAGGGGCTACTTCTCCATCCTGGAAGTCTCCTTCTCCCTACCTCTCAGGAGGGCTCCTGAGTCAACTGAGCCTACACTGGGCTTCTGTTTCTCAAGCTCTACCAACACAGAGCAGCCCTACTGTGTATGAGAGTCTCTTCTGGCTTGGCGGGGGAAGTGATGTGGGGGAGAGGGAGGAGAGGAACACTCCTTCCTTGTATCCTAATGAGTCATTCTCAAAAACTTGCACCTCCTGTTCTTGGGGTTTGTATGTATCTAATCCTTAGAGTCCTTTACACAAGACATAGAGGGATACAATATCAAAGTCTAGAAAAAAATCTTAAAATAAGCATCTTAAATTTCATTTATTCAGTCTTTCTGTGGATAAATGAATACACACACATAGTATGAATGTTTGAACAAGTTAGCTTTTTTGTTGAGTTCACTAAGTAGATACAACTTAGATTGTGTTTTTGCCCTATTCCTCTGCCACCATACTCTCAGTCAGTTCTAATTTAAAATATTCTATCCCATAAGTAAATTCATATCTGTCAGATAATGTATTCTGATTTTTGATTTGTAGAATATGGTCAAGGTGTCAATCGGCTTCCATCCCTGTTCACCTCAGTAACTGAGGTAGCACGCCCTAAATGACATCCCAAAATGACACAGTGTGACTTTTTGTCTTCTCCAAGTCCGTGTTTTAGACTCAGTTTCCTCATTGTATTTCCATCTAAATGGTGGTTTTCCTGTCAAGTTGTGTTTCAGAAGGCATGCCCTGGCAGGTTCCCCTAAATCCTGAATCCATTGTACTTTCTGCCCTCCACACCTTCGAAGACGTACCAGAAATGCCAGCATTTCTGATCTTACAAAACTATGGTGCATTGTCATCAGCTTTCCATGAGATGACCTTCGAGTGACTGACTACCTGCTTTTCTCTGTTCCTTTGAAGGAAAGCATGTTGTGTTGTTTCACAAAAGTCACTTCTAATCTTGCTTCCTTCCACCAAAAAGACTAATGTAGTCTTGGAACATAACATATTGCAAAGACATTTTTTTTCTTTTGAGCGTGTGTGTGTGTGTGTGTGTGTGTGTGTGTGTGTGTTTAAATGGGCTCCATGCCCAGTGTGGAGCCCAATGCAGGGCTTGAACTCATGACCCCGAGACAAAGACATGAGCTGAGATCAAGAGTCAGGTGCTCAACAGACTGAGTCATCCAGGTGCCCAGCTCCTGCTTTTTTTCTTTGGAAATCAGTCAAGTAAAACAAAGTCTCCTCTTGCTTTCAAGTCATTTGCCACTAATGTTCAGAGCAAATGATCTGCTTCTTCAAGGACGAACAACTTTCCTAAGATTTGGGGAAGCGTGTCTGCTCTCAATTCTTAGGAAATTCCCCCAGGCAGGTATCTCCAATCAGCTCTGATCTACTCATCAGTGATTTTTCTTCTCAAGGAACCACTTGAGGGCGAGCCAGAGGCTTGTCAAGTGCTTTAGGCCTTTTGGGGAGCATGGAGGAAGGGAAAGAGGGTGGGTGAAGAAGAGGGGCGATGGAGGGGTTTATGAATCTGCTTATAAATACCAGTAAAACCTTTTCTGGAAGAAGACTCCCTGAATTCTAAGAAGGAGAATGTTATTTTATGTAACTTACTTTTGTTTTATTTTTGTCTTGTTTTCAATAACAGGTAAACACTTTCCGAAATCTCTGTAAAATGAAGGCCAAGTACATACAGCCCTAGTCTAGTTAAGGGATGCCAAGCTAACATGTCCAAGGGTGATGATGTACCCTAGTAAAAACATGGACATCGAAATGAGGCAGTGTTAAATGTTTGCAATCACATAGTCAGTAAAATGTACATTATGGAAAGACTTCAATTATTTACAAGTTGGCTAAGCAAAGTAACTAAATTCCATACCAGTCTTTATTACTCATGTGGTAAAAGAAACTGGCAAAGAGAGACAATAAGACATAAAGTACTTTTAAAAGTTATTGGCCTTGTGGTTGAAAATCTAGATAGTTTTGCTTTCCAGTTTGAAGTTAATTCAAAGTGGGGACGGGTAGCTAGTATATTGCAATGTTGGTTATTGCAGTTAAGACTCAAAGAATTAAATAGAAAGCATTTCTATTTATACTATAAAATAGTTTAAAATAATAAAATGTCTTAGTTGCATATAAAATATCAATTTATCTAAGTAGAAGATCTGACTTGACCCTACTTATGGGACTAAGACTTTGTGGAGAATGGTTGATGGATCTTAAATTGAAAAAGATTTAGCTGTCTGATTAAAGTAAAGGAAATTCCACAAAACTTCAAAACTATGTGACCTTAGGCTGTATAAGGAAAAGTTTACAAAACCAGGGAGAGAATGTTCTCTTTGTGCTCCAGACTGTCCAGGTAACCTTTGAAGGGTGCAGCCAGAGCACATTTTGAGCAAAATGGTCCTGTTGGTGGGGCTATTCATGATGGAGGACTGACTCCCACAGTGTCTCTCATACTAACTACGCTTCGTGATTACCCCTAATTTTTTTAAAAATTGGAGTATAATTGACGAACTGCCCATATTTGAAGTATGCAATTTGTTCAGTTTTAACATAAATGTCGCACCCCTGCAAACATTACTATGAAAGATAGTGAACGAATTCATCACCCACAGAGTTTCCTTGTGCCCATTTGTAGTCCTGCCCAACTATCCCCTTCTGAATCCAACCTCCATTCCCAGGCAACCATGTCTATGTTTTCTATCACTACAAAGTATTTTGCATTGTTAAGAATTCTCTTTAAATAGAATCATACAGCATGCATTCTTTTTTGCCTTTCACTCGGCATGGTTATTTTGTACTCATTCGTGTTGTGTGTGTATGAATAATTCATTTCTTTTTAACACCATATAGTATCCCATTATTTATCCATTTCCAGTTTTTTATTATTACAAACAAAGCAGCTATGATCATACGCATACAAGTCTTTGTGTGGGTATGTACTTTATTTCTTACGGATAAATACCGAGGAAGAGTAGAATGGCTGGATTGTGTGGTAGGTGTAAAAGGGTACCATGGTGTCGTCCAGAGCGGCGGTACTATTTTACATTCCCACTGACAGTGTATGAAAGTTCTAGCTCTGCAACATCCTTCCTGATCCTTGTATGGCCACTCTTTTTATTTCAGTCATATCAGTTGATGTGAGGTGATAACTCATTGTGGTTTTAACTTGTGTTTTCTTAGTAAATAATGATGTTGAGCATATTTTCATGTACCTATTTACCATCTGTACGTCTTCATGTCAGCGAAGTGTCCCTTCAAATCTTTTCATTTTATACATTTTATTTTCTGATTTATTGAGTTTTGAAAGTTCTTTATACATTTTGGATACAAGTATTTTACCTGAGGTTTGCTTTGTAATATGTTTTTCCAGTCTGTGTCTGTTTTTCATTTTTTTAAATAGTGTCTTTTGAAGAGCAAAAGTTAAAAATTTTGATGAAGTCCAATTTATCAATATTCTCTTTTCAGTGGATTGTATTTTGGTGTCTTATATAAGAAATTTTGCCTAACCCAGGTCACAAAGATTTTCTTTTTTTTTTTTTTTTCTAGAAGTTTCATAATATTAGGTTGTATAGTTAGGTCTATGATACATTTTGAGTTAATTTTTGTTTATGGTACAAGACATGGATTGGAGTTCATATTTTTTCTACTACAGTTGTTGAAAAGCTATTTTTTTCTCCATTGAGTTGTTCTTGCCCCTTTGTCAAAAATGAGTCTCTCTCTCTCTCTCTCTGTGTGTGTGTGTGTGTGTGTTTCTGGATTGTCTGTAATTCCATTAATCTACTTGTTTATCTTGACACCAGGACCACACTGTCTTGATTACCGTAGCTGTATCAGGCTTGAGATCAGGTAGCATCAGACCTCTCTGACTGCTCTTAGTTTTCAAAGTTGTTTGGCTATACGAGGTACTTTGCATTTCCATACAAAGTTTAAAACCAGCTTTCACTTTTTACCAGACAAGTCTGCAGGGATTTTGATTGAAATTATACATACTCCATAGATCAATTTGGGGTCTTCTTTACAAATCAATATTGAAATTTTCAACACATGAATAAAGATATAGCTCCTCATTTATTTAGGTCTTGTTTATCACAACAATATTTCGTAGTTTTTAGTGTATAGATCTTTCATTTTTGTCAGATGTATCTCTAGGTATTTTATATTCTTAATGCTATTGGCAACGATATTCTATAATTTCAATTTCCAGTTGTTTGTTGGTAATATATAGAAATAGAATTGTTTTTTATATATTGATCTTGTGTCCTGCAGCCCTGAACTTACTAGGTCTAGTACTTTTTAAATGTAGATTCGTTTGGATTTAATAAATAGATGATTGTGTCATTTGAAAATAATGACAGTTTTATTTTTTTCTAGTCTGGCTGACTTTTATTTCTCTCTCTCTCTCTAAATAAATAAATATTCATACTGTGTTTCATTTTTGATAGTTTCTGTTTTTAATGTCAAGTTTACTAATCTTTTCTTCTGTGATGTCTAATCTGCCATTAATCCCATTCAATACACTTTTTTATCCCCAAATTTGTAGTTTTCATGTCTAGAAATTCAATTTTTTTTCTTTTGCATGCCTGTACTTTACTTTCTGAATATCAAGAATGCAGTTGTAATAATGCTTTTAATGTCCTTATCTGCCAAATTTAATATCTGGATCAGTTCTGGGTCATTTTTTATTGATTTTTCCCTCCTTCATTATAGGGAGTTAATAACTATTGGAACTAACCCCTGAGTGACATTTAAAAATTTCCTGGTTTAACAACTGATTAACAGGCCAAAAATTAAACAGTCCAAATTATAANGGAAGAGCAAAGAGGAATGTCTTTAAAGAGAGGCATATACATTATGAATTGATTGTTAGGAACCTGGAAGAACAGTATGTTACTGATGAGAAGAAGGTGATGAATGAGAAATGACAAGAGCAGCAAAGACAGAGAAATACAATTAGAAATTCAGAGAAAACTAAGTGCACATGAGAAAGTCATGTTATAACAATGAAGTAAATTACACTGTATGATTTGAGCAATTGATGGAAATGGAAAAGCAGCATTTTCTGAAATAATGAAGTAAAATCTCAGATATTTCAGGAAGATGAAGAGGACCAACTGATGTTTTGTATTCATATGTAGTTTCTTTGGGCTTGTCATAATTACTAGATTTGATAATATTCCTATGATGTGTTTAGTTTTTCCTCTTGAAACTAATTTGTCTTTTTTATAAGCTATGTTTTCTTTCAGAACAACCTGTCCCTATTAATTTCCTCCAAAGTTTCAAGCTTTGTTCTCTTTTTAAATAAAAAAATATTTTTGTTCTTGCTGCTTAATATTAGCGGTATCTTCAGATGCTTAAGAGACATTTGATGAAGTGTTATTTCTGGGAAACTTAAACTCATGCCCATTAAGAAACACATATTGAAAAACTCTCACACAACCACTTAACCCTTTTAATGTTTTTCTCTTAATTTTTTTTTAACATTAAAGAAAAAGTTTTTGGATGGAATAGTTCTTGTTTTAAAGAAATTGGTTTCTGAAGATCAGTGACGCCTAAGTTTCCTTTTACGTCATTTTTTGTTGTCACTTTGAAATAAAATTATATCGTAGAGCTTTTATTTAAGAAGAAAAGACATATCTATTGACAACTTTTGTGTTGGGTGAGAAATTTATCATTCTTTTGTTTCTTTCCTGTCTCCTCTCCCAAGTCCTAGATTTTATTAATAAAATTGGACATCTTATGTTCAGATTATTTTGTTATCTTTTAGATTATTTATTGTCTTTCTGACTAAAGAATTACATTTGACATTACTATTACTTCTAAAAACAGTGAATACCATTCTTTCTTATTAGTACTGTAGGTGGTTTTCCCTGGGAAGCAGACATGGAGATATGGTACAGTTCAACTTGTCCCTCTGCCCAATCCTGCTTTCCAGGACCCTTGTTCCTAGGGAGGATTTCCTACATCTTTCCTTTTATGCTTCTCCCCCAGATGCCACCATGATCGCTGTTGCTTGTAATTGAAATGTTTTCAATTTTGTCTTTCAGCTTTCTGCAATATTCAATCTGTTATTCATTTGTTTTTATGACTGTTTTTAATTCTCACAATCACGGCTTGCTTGTTTTAAGTCTCCATGAAATCTTTCCTTCTTTTATATTCGTTTCTCTTTATTATTATTGATTTTAGTTTCATAAATAAAATGTTCTTTCTCAAGAATTCTAAAAGAAACAAGAACATTTGGGGGAAATTTCTCCTTCAAAGAAGACTTATTTCCCCTTCCATTTGAGTGATCTTTTTCCTTGGGATTATTTATACATGTTTTAGAATTGCATTTTAATTTTTTATTGGCTTTTAGCAATATGTATTTGTATTGCATTGTATTGGTTGTTTATACATTGGTTTATACACCTGTAACTTTTCATTTTCTGTCTACAATTAATATTAACATGAATAATAGTCACTTCACATGAAATGTAAAAATATTTCAACCATAAAGGTCCATTTATTTCCACCCGTATTCCTTAGGCGATGTTTGTTATATGTATTTTCATCTACATACATTATAAACTCCAACAAGGTAATGCTATTGTTTTTGCTTTAAACAATTTGATGTATTTTAAGGAAATGAGAGGAATAAGTAGTCCTGTATATTTACCAGGTATTAACAATTTCTAACGCTCTTCATTCCTTGCTGAAGATTTTTATTTCCATTTGGTTTCATTTGCCTTTAGCCTGAAGAACTTGTTTATACTTCCTGATAGCTAACCTCTACTGCAGATTAATTCTTTTAACGTTCTTGAGGGGCGCCTGGGTGGCACAGCGGTTAAGTGTCTGCCTTCGGCTCAGGGCGTGATCCTGGCATTATGGGATCGAGCCCCACATCAGGCTCCTCCGCTATGAGCCTGCTTCTTCCTCTCCCACTCCCCCTGCTTGTGTTCCCTCTCTCGCTGGCTGTCTCTATCTCTGTCAAATAAATAAATAAAATCTTTAAAAAAAAATAATTCTTTTAACGTTCTTTATTTTGTCTTCTTTTTTTGAAGGATAATTTTGCTGGATATAGAATCCTGGATTGCGTTTTTTTTTTCTTTCAGTACTTTAAAGTGATTGATTCTGTCTTTATCTTTGATAGTCAGCAGTTTGACTATAATACTGCTACCTATGGTTTTCCTTGTGTTTATTCTGCTTAGAGGTGAATGTGCCTAAAGGTGAGTTTGTAAATTTACATTTTCCACTAACATTGGGAACCTTTAGGCCATTATTTTTTCAAATATTTTTTATTATCCCTTTTCACACTTTTCTCCTTCAGAGACACTAATTATATTTGTGTTAGATTTTTTGATATTGTCCTATGGGTCTCTGAAAGCTCTGTTTATTTTTTTCTTCCAATACTTTTTCTTACGTCTTCAGATAGGATAATTTCTATTCTTACCTTTATTTTTTCCTTTGTCATCTCCATTCTGTTGTTAGGTCCATGCAGTGATTAAAAAAATGTTTTAATCTTTCCGTTCTTAAATTTACATTTGGTTTTTTAAATATAGTTTTTATATGTGTGGTGAGACTTCCTATCATTTTTTTTCATTGCAGGCATGGTTTTATTTAACTCATCAAGCGTAGTCATCATAGCTGCTAATCCAACAGTTGGGTCATTTTATAGTTGCTCTTCATTTATTTTTCTCTTGAGAAAAAGTCACATTTTCCAAGGTCTGTGTGTGTTGAGTAACTTCATCCTTGACATTGTGAATGGTAAGTATGGATTCTGTCATATTCTTCTACAAATTCATTTTGCTGGTATTATTTAATTAGGCAAGTGATCTGATTGTACTAAAAATGCAAGTTCTGTCTTTTAGGTGGCAACTCAAATCTTAATTCATTTCTTTTATCTTTAGTTGGAGTTTGCCCCACACATGCGTGGTTCAGGAGTGAACCAGAGATTTAGACTGAATTTATACACAGGCTATGGGCTTCTTCCACTCTGGCTTCTTTTTTTCTGGGATTCATCCCTCAATTTCCAGTGGCTGTGGTTCTCCAACACTGTCATCTGGTTCTTCAGACCAGACAGATTATTAATTTCTATTGGAGTTTTAGCTGCTCTGAGCAGTTACTCACTGCAGTCTGCCTTCAAGTTAAATACCAAGAAGAGGGGGAAATTTGACATGTACTCATTTCTTTTTATATTCCTTTAACACTCCTCCAGAATCTGCCTGTTTTGTTCATCTTTGGTGCCTTCAGGTAGTTTACTTTTTGTATTTTGTGCAAAGTTTATAGCTGTCATCTGCAAGAGAATCAGGCTGGTTGGAACTTACTTTGTCATAACCAGAATTGGAACCAAATTCTTTTCTTTTGAATCACAGAATCTTTATAAAGACAGTAATTTTCCTGTGCTTACTCATCTTTAGGAAGTCAATTTATGTTTGACATTTATTAGCTTACTGTAAAGCAATAGTTAGAATGGCTTCTTTAAGAGGTCGATGTGGTCAGTTTCTCAACCCTACCTGCAAAATGAAGAAAAATGTTTAAAGTGAAAGTTGACTTATTTTGTAAATCTGCTCTTAGTGTAGAGATGCTGAAGGCTTAAGGGAGTGAAGACGTAGCTGGAGCCAGGAGCAAACGCTACAGGGAATTTTGCTTCTGTGACAAAGGGTTTCTCTTTTGTGTTTGGTATGGGATAACCTTAGCAGCGTTTCTGATTTTTTGCCTGGCAACCTATACCAGATATTATGTTGGAACGTGAGCCTCGCCTATACTCAGCAGGTATATGAACTAACTTTCTAACAATTAGAGCTTGCCAGTACTGAGTTTGATCCCACATAGTGAGTTGTTTATCACTGGAATGATTCAAATGGAAGCTTGATGATCATTCATTCTTTCTTACTATGACCTCTACTTTTATTATGAGGGGTGGTGAAAGGATATGTTACTGCGTTCTCCCTGGCACATAGTAGGCACTCAATAACTAAAGGTTGCATAAACAAATAATTATTGAATTCATTGTATGAATGAATTAACAGAGAGGTTTTTTTTCCTTGCCATATGGGTAGGTATTTTACATTTTGAAGAGCAAGGATTGAAGAATGAGGGTAAAAATTGTCTACGTTGTCTAATGTCTTTAGAATATTCTGGTGGATGGGGGCATGAATAGGGTATTAGAACATTTTTTTTAAAAGCAATTATTTGATTACAATCAGTTATTTGAAACAATCAGCATAATATCTGTTTTAAAATAATTTGAAATTATCCCTGTAGGAGCAATTTGAACTGTGATGGGATGGCTCATGGCATGCTCTCAGCACCTAGAAGGGTTCATATGCTCAACTCTTCATCTTTCTTTTGCTAGTTCTTTACGTTCTTAAAGAAAAAGCTGGCTGTTGGAGTGTTACACAATTTGAACACTCAAACAGGTGTTCCTTGCCTTCTGGTCTAGCTATCAGATAATCATCATAAACGGTACCAAAATGAGTCTTATTTCCTATCAAGAAAGGTTAGAACAGACTTGGTGTTCATAATTAGTCATACTCAGGAAGCAGTGTGTTTTATCTAAAGATGCTGGCACAGTCATATTGAGTTTTTAAAAATATTTGTAAGCATAAGGTGATTTGGACACTAGAAACTACCTAGAAGATTTTAATTGCTTTGGGGATTTCATCTAATTCTTACTGTTCCTCCAGTCATGGCTATTACTCAATTCATACCTCCCTCTCTTCCCTGTCCCCACTTACTTAGTTGAACAAAGCAAGATTGCATAATAGTACAATAGAAGGCCATTCACACAGTAAGTGTCCATTAAATATTTGCATGGAAAAATGAATGGTCTATTTTATTCATCAGGTACCTGGAAACTAAAGTTAAAGAATTCTTCCCTCATTTAAAGTTGCACAGACAGATGCTTACAAGCTTTGGTAGGAAACTAATAGTGCTCTAAAATAATATTAGCTGCCATTTAATGTACACTTTGATATGTGCCAGGCCCCTTCCTAAATAATTTATATGCATAATTTCATTTATACTTTATAATGCCTTATGGGCTAGGCATTAGAGAGATTGGACAACCAGCTCATAATCACACTATCAAGAAGCAGGAGAGCCAGGATTTGAACCCCAGGACACCTGGCTTCACATTTGAGCCCTTAACCACTGATTTAGATTGCCGTAGGAAAGAAGCCACGGTAGCCGAGCAACTTTAGAACACTGTGGAATGACTTCAAATCCTGAGGGGAAACTGTGATGAAAAGAGGATGATCTAATGAAGGCAAATTTGCTTTTGTATAAATTTTGCCTACCCCCTGAGTTATTGTAGGCAATATGGTAGTCTCTTCCTTAATTCCTTCCCAGATTATTAGAGTTGAGAATTTGTGGAAAATACAGTGCTCCAAAAATGGCCACCAAGGGAATAGCTGTTGGTGGAAGCAAATCTGCCCTCCCCCTTACAATCTCTTTCACATTGCAGATCCATCAGGACCATAGTCCAAGGCATCCGATCTATTGCCTGTATGGCCTCTGCTGATGGTTAAGTATTTAATTCTATAATTTGTTGAGCCACTACAGTACTATACTGTATTTATTTTTTCTTAAGTTGTGGTAAAATAGATATAACATAAAATTTGCCATTTTAATCAGTTTTAAGTGTATAATTCAATGGTTTTAATTACATTTGTAATGCCATGCAACCATCACCACTCTCTGTTTCTAAAAATCCTTTCATCATCCCACACAAAAACTCTGTACCCCTTGAGCAGTAACTCCCCATTCCTCCCTTCCCCTAGTCCTTGGTAACCTTGAATATACTTTCTGTCTGTATGAATTTGCCTATTCTGTACAAAGGTTCTCATTTCTCCACATCCTTACCAAGATTTATTTCCCTTTTTAAAAAGCGATAGCCAGCTTAGTAGGTATGAAATGGTATCTCATTTTGGTTTTGATTTGCATTTCCCCAATGACTAATGATGTCGAGCATCTTTTTGTGTGCTTATTGGCAACTTGTGTATCTTCTTTGGAGAAACACTTAGTCAAGTGCTTTTGCCCATTTTTAATGGGGTTGTCATCTTTTTGTTGTTGAGCTGTAGGAGTTACATTCTGTATCTTTAATCTTCATCACAGCCCTGCAAATTAGGCGTTATGACTCTAACTTCAAAAAGGAGAAGACCAAGGCTGAGAGAGGTTGGGTTTTTGCCTGAAATTCTACAATAAGTGGCAGAGCCAGAATTTGAACCCATGTGTGGTAGGCAGTCTCAGGATGGCTCCCCATGATGTCCTCCTCCTGGTTATTTATGCCCTTGTGTAATCCTTTCCCCTTGAGTGCAGGCAGATGTTAATGGCTTGTTTCTACTGGAATACAGCAAAAGAGATGGGATGTCCCCTCTGAGATTAGATTGCAGAAAAGTGTGACTTCCACCTTCTCTTTCATTCTCTTGCTTGTTTGCTCTGAGGGAAGCTAATTGCCATGTTGTGAGCTATGTGATACAGAGACTTACGTGGCAAGGAGCTGAGGGAAGCCTAGGGATGATGCCTACAGTCCAGAATACTGTGAGGAACTGAATTCTCACAACAAATGTATGAAGTGCTTAGAAGTGGATCTTCCTTCAGTCAAGCCTTCAGATGAGACCGCAGTCCTAGCCAGCATGTTGATTGCAGTCTTGTGAGAGACCTTGAGATACAGGCTTCTGGCTAATCTATGCGCACATTCTTTTTTTTTTTTAAGATTTTATTTATTTATTTGACAGAGAGAGAGAGCAAGAGTGTGCACAAGTAGGGGGAGTGGCAGGCAGAGGGGAGGGAGAAGTAGGCCCCCTGTTGAGCAGGGAGCCTGATGCAGGGCTCAATTCCAGGACCCTGGGATCATGATCTGAGCTGAAGGCAGACGCTTAACTAACTGAGCCACCCAGGTGCCCCTGTGCCCACATTCTTGATCCACAAAAACTATGAGATAGTAAATGTTTGGTGTTTTAAGCTGCTAAATTTTGGAGTAATTACTTATACAGCAATCTATAACTAACATACCATGCTTACTGCTCTTTTCGTAAGGACCTGAAATTGGTTTAAATGCCAGGCAAAGATACTTTAAAGAAAATAATGAGGCAAGTAGTCTCTGTGGACCTGTTTGGGCACAACATCCAGGGCCAACCTAAAGAAGAGCTAAATTGGAAAGTGGGAGTAGTTGAGCTCTCTATGGTCGTGGATAATATACAGAAATATTTTTGTGTATTTATCTCTGATGGTTCAGGTTCAGCCTACACTCTAATCTCCCTAGAAGCACAGAAGAGCTGTCTTCTGAAATATCTTTACCAACTTCTCTGGCGTCTCTTTGTTCTGCCATTGGGTGGAAAGGTACTAAGGAGAGAGATAAGTGGGCTATGATTTCTTCCTACTTTAGAGCTTGTTAGATTGCAACCACGATGTTTATTTACTAGAGTTGTTCAGGCTTTGGGAAGACTGAATTATGCAAGAAGTCAATCCATCATCATCATCATCATCATCAACATCAGTAACAACTATTGATGGTGATTAGTATTATGAACCTGTAGTTCTTGAATGAACTATAGGGGGTTCAAAGAAGCCCTTGAAATTTTAAACATGATGGTGTATGTTTGTACAAATGTACATTTTTCTGCAGAGAGGAGCCATAACTTTCACAGATTCTCAAAGGGGTGTGGGATCCTGAAACAGTGAAGAAACACTGCTTGAGTTTCTTATTGGCATGCCTGCTCCTGTCTTGAATCTCAGATCAGGGTGGACTTTTTATGCTGTCTAGAGCCTCCTGTTGTTGTTTTTCAGATCACCAGACTAGACTGTTTGGATACTGACAGCAACCCACCTTGGTCCAATGTAGCCACAGTCTCTCAAGATACTGTGCCTGAGATGGCCAGACACCCTCCTAATAGGACTCCAGGGAATCTAAATCCTTCTCCCTGCTGTAAGTCCCCTTAGTGTTGTTGCTTCTCTTTCTAAATTAATTTACTCTTAAAAATACCTGATAATTCCAAGAAAAGACTCTGGCAAATGTGCATCTTTTGTCTAGTGTCAGAATGATAAACAACATTGAATGTAGAAGGCCTCTAGTCCATCATCTCTATTATCTTATCACAATCCCCTTATCACTTTCCAATGTTGAGGAGTTTCTCTCACCAATAGAAAAAGCCTATTCCATTGTTGGACAACTTTTGTTGGAAATGCATTTTTTTTTTTTTTTAAACTTTCAGGTTCTCTGTGTTTTCTGTGACTAACACCCATTGGTATTTGTTCTCTCCCTGGGACAATCCTAGTATTGTTCTTTTTTTTCTCCCACATTGGCAACCATTTTAATAATTGAAGAACACACTCAAGCTACTTTAAGAATTTGTTTATGTCATGTTTTTGGGCTCCTTCATCTCATCCAACCTGAGAGTGTCTGATTCTCTACAGTTAAGGGGAGTGTTTTTCACTTTATGCTTCTTGAAATGAGTGGCATCCATTAAGTCTCCCTTTCTATCAGTTTGTACTGTGACTTGTCAGTGAGGGGCTTTAGATGCTGGAGAATATGTTGCTACCATTATATTTACACATATGTGTATATACATGTTCACATATGGTATGTTTATGCACGCACATATGTATACCATTACCAACAAATGTTAACATCTAATTTCCCCTCCCTGTAAAGAGAAGCCAGCACTGTGATAAAGTCCTACTCTACCATCTTATTCTACCATCTCCGTAGAGAGAGCAAAGAACATAGTACATAATTAATCTGAGGGTATCAGAAGGCAGTGTCTATGCTGGGAGTTGATCAGGGTACCCCCAAACTGATTGAAAGTAAACTTCCTGCTTCTCAGGCCAGTGAAAGCTTGGGATAGATTGCACGATTAAAGAAATAAGGAGTTATAACATTATTTAACGACTGGGTGCTGTGGAGTACTTCATACCACCATTTATAATTATTTAGTTGTATCTTTGTTTATGGAAGTTCTTGTACTATATTGTCCAGTTGGAGTTTTGACACTACACCAAGGAGCTTGTCCATTTCAGGCAGGTGTTTAAACAATGATAATCTTTTTGAGAGAGTGTACATTCTGTATTTCCACAGCTCTTCCCAGCTTATGAAACATTTTTTGTTTCCTCCAATATTCATACAGCACAGGCAGGGATCATTACCCTCTATTGTACAGATGAAGAAGCAGAGCCTCGGAGAGATCAAGGCACTTTCCAAAAGTCATAGGCTTGGTGAGTGGTGGTAGAGGTGGGTGGCGGGGGCTTCTGATGCAGGCTTTAGACTCCAAGTCCTGGGTACCATCTACCAATGCACATAGTGGCGTATAGTGAGCTAGGAATGGAACTTCTGGGCTGCCCTTTTCCAGCTGGTACCAGAAAGATAGGTTGGAGATAAGGAGTATCAAAATTGTCCCTATATTGGCTTCCTGTAAGAGAAACAGAATAGCTTTTTTATAATGAAAGTATAATTTACATACAGTGAAATGCACAGACGCTAAGTGTACAATTTGATCAGTTTTGACAAATGCAGATGCTCATGAAACCCACATGCAATCAAGATGTAGAATATTTCCATCACTCCAGAAACATTTCCATCACTTCAGATCCTTCTCAATCAATCTCCCCCTCCTTCGCCACCAGTCCCCTCAATCACGTCCTCCAGCCAAATAACCTCAGTTCTGATCTCTGTCCCACAGATTTGGAGAACTGATTTATGATGGTTCCCTTTTGGTCACCTATGGGAAGAGCTGGACAGGCAGCAATGACTGTGTCATCTCTTTTGGTTGCCATGGTCAATCTGGAACCAGGCTACATGTGAGCCACTTGGATAGGTCTGCCAACTTAACCACTGAACAGAGGCATTGTTTCTGTGACAACAACTCCCTTCTGCATTTACCAGGCAGTGAGTGACATTTAAACAGCTTTGAGACCTTGCCTGAGGCTTTCTTTGGCTCGTATATAACATACCACTGGAATCCAGTTAATGTTGAGACCAAATAAAATATTACATCATCCCATTCCACCTCTGGGGGGGGGTGGGCTATAAGCGCATAGATATTTACTCGGGGGTTCCTCCTCGAGGCACAGACTCTCCCTTGCATAGGGGGATGGGAAGATGAGTTACTCCCTAATGTCCATTAGCCATCATCGTTCTCCTCAGTGACAACCTCCACTACTCCCATTTATTAGTGGTGACTCTGTGCTGATTCTCTCTAGGGTGACATGCATGGGGGAGGCACTCCCTTGTGGGAAAGGAAATAGGTTTGAGAAATTGGACAATAGCCAGAAGGTGGCAAGTAAGTGACTGGACCAGACTTAGGAGGTGCTTCTAAGGAGGGATGCCTGGCTTCCCAGTACAATGTCCCATACCTCAGGCCCATTTCTAGCCAGGGAAGCTCGTTGAGAGGGTAGGGTCAGCCAGGATATTTTCCCTCCACCCCAAAACTGTCTTTCTTCCCATTCCTTGAAAGGATATCCTTTGCCTCCTCCACCCACACAGTTAGAGTGAGGCCATTTTGTACTTGGAGCAAGTACCAGCTCATGGTTTTCCCATTCTAGAAGGAGCTCACTCCCTGCCGTCTTAGGAGAGACTGGGTTGTGGAGGACACTGTCCAGCCAAGATGGGGGCAGCAGCAGGAGAGAGCCTTTTTTTTTTTTTTTTTTGAAAATGTTCACTACGTGATCTTCTTGGTCATGCCAGTGAAGTGCAGGGGTGGGGACCAGTTCACCTACACATTCCTGGGCATGAAGGACAGAATGGATCCAGACGGTGACTTGTTTTCATTTGTCATTGCCTATCTTTGCCTCCAACTGGCAAGCTAGAATGGAGTTGGCACTTGGGCAACAGCAGCAGGGAGTCATAGCCTTTTCACACATGCGTGGAGAAACAAGGCATCAGCAGGTACAGGGCACAATGGCTCTGGTAGGGCACAGGGATTTCATGGCTTTAAAAAAAGATTCTAGATTCTTCTTTTCCCCTGGCTAACTGATAGTTGATTTTCCCAGTTTCTTCTCTGTTGGCCCCCCCCCACTTATTCAAAACTGCACAATTTCAAATAATCCCACTTCATCTAGACAAAAACATAAAAGGAAAAGACAGTCAATCAAGAATCTGCTTGATTAATGTCTCGGGAGAAAGCTAACACGAGTCTTCAGGGATGAAAATAAATGGCTCTGAGCCTGGGCTGTGGTCATAAGGCTGACCTTGTCACTGCCTAAGCGTGGAAGGCAAAGGAGGGAATTAGAGCTGCCGTCCCAGTGTGATTACAGTTGTACCCTTAACAGGACATGGCGGTGTTTTTTGGCATTCAATTATGTTTTCTATGCGTGCGTGCATACACTCACACACTCACACACACGGAGCTGGAATTGAAATCATCTCAAGTGAGAATTCTTGTGATGCATTTAAGGGCCTGCATTTGACAGGTTGCTACCTAGTTATGGACTAAAATCTCACCAGGCACCCCCATAGCTTATCGCCTGTCATTTCAAAACAAAGACATCCTGCTTCCCCTTTCTGTGTCACATCTCATCGACTCATTCTCGGCAGAATCTTACTTTCATTACAAGCTTGGTGCCACCTCCCTGACTTTCATCAGATGAGAACTTGAAAAAAAAAAAAAAAGAATAAAGAAAAAAAAATCCCGTTCCATGTTTTGACTTGGACTCTAGGTGTTATTCTCTCAGTCCAGCTTGAAAGAAAAGAGCCCACCCCACGAGGGGGCAGGCCCGCTTCCCTGTCTTCTGCCACCACACAGTCTCTGAAGTGTGTGAAGAAGAGAGGAAGAGACAATTAACGCTCAGCACCAATCTGCATTTCCTTTTTAGCTGCCATTTACACGCCGCTCAGGTTTTGAAAACCAGCATTTCATGCTACTCCCCAGAGAGCCCGCACCAGCTTCAGCAGGATCCATCTGCACGGAGCCACATTGCTGAAATCTTCAGCCAGCCCAGAATTCATTTATTTATTTTTTGAAAAATGAAAGAGAGGAAGAGAGCGAGAGCGCGAGCCAGTGAGCCGGGTGAAAAGAATAGATTCGAATCTGGTCCTATTTAACGCACATGCTTGACCAATCCCCGTGCTGGGCTAGGCAGGGGTGAGTCAGTGGAGTCTTTCTTTGATCATCTTCTCGATTAGTGTGAGCAGCGAGTGAATGAGCAAGAGCCGCGTGGCAACAGAGGCTGGCAGGCTGTGAGGGTGGAGGCAGGAAGGACACACTCGATAAGTTTCGGCGCCGCTCATGAGCCTGCGTGTCAGCAGCTCTTGCTGATGGCGAACAGCAGGGAGGAGAGCCGTACTGGGAAGTCACGGCTGGTGTGGGACAAGTTACAGGAGGCTTCTGGAGTGGGGAAATGTGTGTCATCAACTCCTCAGGTCTGGCCCACTTGCTTTATTTCCTCCTGCCCCCGAAGGGTTGGGAATGGAAGCATAATAGCTTTGATAACCTTTGTTATTTTATCATTATTATTTTTTAAACTGAGTTCAGCACCGCAGGAGGTCACAGAGTCAATGGTCACAGCTGGCTTTTAAAAAGGGGTTGAGTCATTTTGTGATTGGTAAACAGAGACTCAGCCTGAGATGAGGGCAATCAAATTTCCTGCTTCGAGGCATCGGTTGATCACTACAGGGGTCAGAAAGAAGTGTTTTTCTCACGCAAGTCCTGGCATGAATATCTAGGTGAATGGGGGGGGGTTAGCTTTTTTTTTTTTTTGAAGAGGGAGCAGGGCTGAAAAATTGAAAAATCCATCCTTATTTCAGTAGACCAATGAGTTTTCCGATTCCATCTAGCTCTGCTCAAATGACAGCTGTGATGATAGTGTTACAGATGCATTTGCCATCTAAGCAGGGCAAGATGTCCCCGTCTGCATGGGCGCGGATGTATCCGTGGACGCGCACAGGTGTGCTCAGATGGGGACGAAGACCTCAGGGCAGGTTGGAGGTGGAGTGAACATATGGCAGCTGGAATGGAAACTGCTGAGTTAAAAAAAAAAAAAGAAAAAAGGCTCAGAAGAAACCCACAGTGATCTATGGATGTAGTTACATGTCAGGTCAAATGATGTTCTCAGGATACAAGGGTGTTTTGAATCTCTCATAATACCAGAGATATGTAACTTGGGTTTCTCAGCCTGCCAGACAGGGCAAAAATAAGGTTATAATAAATAGCTTTTGTTCTTTTGGCTCTTTGGCTTTTGATTGGAGGTGGAACCTCCAATCCTTCATGTTCTCTAACAGTTCTTGGAGGCCCTGGTGCCAAGGATGTCCCTCTTCTACTGTTTTGACCCAGTGCCACTGGAGGTAGACTGCGTGGGTTCCAATCCCAAATCCCATCATTCACAATACACTTGAAAGGAGTGCCCATTATGAACCAGATACTATTCTAGATGCTAAGGAAAAAGCAGTCCAAGCTCTTTTTGTAATTTGGGTTCCAGTGAAAGGAGACAAATATAAATAAATAAGTAACTGAATATATAAGATTCCAGATAGGGATAAACGCTATGGAGAAAAACACATTGGTGTGGGGGCTAGGGAGAACAGGTGGTGAAGGTAATGGTGGTTCAATGTTAGATCAATTAGGCGGTGAAGGGCTCACTTCTTTTTTTTTTAATTGAAGTATAATTGACATACAATATCCTATTAGTTTCAGGTGTACATCACAGTGATTCAATATTTTTATACATTATGAAATGATCCCCACGATAAGTCTAGTTACCATCTGTCACCATACGAAGTTATTACCATATTACTGACTATATTCCCTATGCTGTGCATTGCATCCTCGTGACTTATTTATTTTATAACTGGAAATTTATACCTCTTAATCCCCTTAGTTATTTCACCAGGCCCCCAACTCCCCCCTGCCCTGGGAGCCAACAGTTTGTTCCCTGGATCTGTGAGTCTGTTTCTGTTTGGTTAGTTCATTTGTTTTGTTTTTTAGATTCCACGTGGAAGTGAGATCATACGGTATTTGTCTTTCTCCGTCTGACTTATTTCACGTAGCATAATACCCTCCAGGGTTGTCTATCCTTGTTGTTACAAATACAAAGCTCACCTCTGCGGTGATTCTTCAGTAGACACTGAAAGGGACAAGCTCTCTGGGGGCCGAATCAAAGAAGAGAGAACAGTAGACACAAAGCCACGGGGGCGGGAGTGTGCTCGGTGTGTCCCAGGAACAGCGAGGAGACCGGTTGACTACATGGGTCTGGATGGCAACGGACAGGTCTAGGCTGGACCTGTCACCTGAGGGATGATTGCAGCTAGAGGAGGGAAAGATCTGAAAACCTAGGAGATGGCAACATCTAACTGTTGAGGGTGACCCTGAGGAATAAGCACAGGAGACTTGGGTGGTCAACGGGTGAGAGCGGTGTCCCGGAACGGAAGGGAAACAAGCATCTTAAGGAAGGTGTGAACACCTGAGTCAAATACTGCTGGCAGTTCAAGTTAGAAGCAGAATTTATCATTGCACTCCGCAATGGGAGGTCATGGGTGCCTTTGACAAGAGCTGTTCCAGGTGAAGGGAGGGAGCACAAGCCTCCTTGGGATGTGTTCAGGAAAAGACAGAAGAAAAGAAGGGGAGAGAGGGCATAAAGACAACCATCTGAAGGAGTTTGTAAAGGGGAACAGAAATGGAGCAGCAGTTTGGCTTAGATGTGGAGTCAGAGGGAGTTGTTTGTTTGTGTTTTTGATTGAAGAAGTAACGTCATGTTTACATGGGGGTTCCAAGGGGAGGAAGCTGGTACTAAAGCTGTATCCTTGGGTGGGCGTGAGGGGGTGGGATCGAGTGCTAAATGGAAGAGTTGGCTTTAGATAGCAGACGGACAGTCCACCCAGAGCAACGAGGGGGCAGGGAAAGCGCATGGGCAGAAATGCAGAAAGACGGGCAGGTGTGACGGTAGAAACTTGTTCGAATTCTTCTGATTGCTCCAGTTTCTCAGTGATGTGGGAGGTGAAGTTATTAGCTGTGAGCTCCTGAGGGGAGAGAGAAGTTGTTGGAGGTTTGGAGGGAGAAGAGGTGGAAGAGTCCTGGGAAGGTGAGTGGACATGGGTAATACTGTAGGCTGCCGGGCGGCACAGGGTCCCCTTGAGGTTTGTGGTAACAACTAAAGGGAGCCCAGTCAGTGTGGTCATTTTCTTCAGTCGTGCTCAGCTGCCTGCATATAGGCACGGAGTAAGGGGGGAGCTGGCTTGAACTCAGCTTAGGGATTTACCCGCTGAGCACGATGAAGGGAGAGTGGGTTGAGACAGGTATACACAAGGAGTAACGCCATGCTCGCCCAGGGAAGTTGGGTTAGGAGTGCAGGAGGTTGTGAAGGGGTGAGGGACAATAAAAGGGTACCAGGAGCCGTGGTTCGTAGGTCCTGGTGTGGTCCAAGAATGGCTGGAGCTGCGACACTGGAAAAGATGAGCCGGAAAGAGAAGAGGCCCTGGTCCGAGAGGGAGATCTGAAGCAGAGCACAGTCGCAGTTGTAGTTGGTGGTGATGTCTAGGCAGCAGATGAATGGGGGGCCAGCTGAGTGGGGTAGAACCAAATCAACTTCCTGTTGTAGTTTACACGGTGGTGTTCCCTGAAGCCCAACTCTGTGAAGTCTCGTTGGATGTGGAAAGCACCAAGAATTGTGATGGAAGTGGCTTTGGAAAGAGTCCAACTAAAGTAGAATCTTCAAAGGGTAAGTGGGAGGGATGCAGAGGCGAGGAATAAGGAGGGAGAGGGACAGCAAAGAGGAAGTCCAGCTCACCGCCGGGCTTGAGAGATGCTTGAGAGAAATGGAAGTGAGGACGACTCCCTCTGGGGGGAAGCTGGTCCTCCATTTGTTAGTTATGCGGCTCGGGGGAGAGTGACTTCACCTCGTTGCGCCTTAGTTTTTTCAAATGTAAAATGGAGACAGTAACTGTACCTCCCTCACAGGGTTGTTCTGAGGCTTCGATGAGAACGTACGACCTGTGCTTATCACAGATGCCGGCCGGCGCGGGTTTGTGTCTTTGCTCTCAATTGAAGCAGTTTTATCCGCTTCAACCCCGGTCACCAGAGCTCCTGTTTCTTTGAAGGGACAGAGTGAGTCCTCGGCAGGTGCTGAGGAGCTTCTCAGGGAAGGTGAGGTGCGGGCCGAGACGGGGGCCGAGACCAGACTGAGGTGCCGACTGAGCCGTGAGAGGCGCGGTTCAGACAGCAGCGTGAGCGGCGCAGGCCTGCAGCCAAGACGGAGCAATTAAATATGGAGAGGGCTGAGAGGCTTGACAGAAGAAATGGAAGTAAAACATGTTTCTAATCAGAGCCATGACGAGGGCTGCCTGGAGGCTTTATTGGTAATTGATGTGCCTCTGACAATAATTAGAAACAATTTCTGGGGACTTACAGGATCGAGTCACCTAGTGATATTATTTACCATGGAGAGTAGTGTCTGCAGTGGAAATGGATGTTATTGTTTCCTCAGAACACATTAGAAGGTGACTTCATGGTGAATAGATTTTTCAAGATATTTGACATTCACTGACTTTCTATTTAACTCGTCTTAGTCACAGAGGCCATTACCGTAATGACAATACCTGGATTTATCTCTGCTAATGGCAGAAGACATGTGGGAGATAAATCCTCCCTGTGTGGGCCCCCGACTCCCTGAGCTGCTGAGACACCTGAGGGATTCTGGGAGTGCAGGGGCCCAGAGCACAGCCTCAGTCCAAGAGTGACTCACCCACGAAGGCCGAGGGGTGGGATTAGGACAAACCACATTGCCTTTCTCTCATGTGAGCTGTATTTCATGCTGCTTGGGATTAAGAGCAATAATGTCTGTAAAGTGCCAGAGCTTGGCACAGAGCAAGCTCAGAAAGCGTTGGCTCATTAATTATTATTTTCTTGGGCTCCTGTGATAAGACTTAGAGGCCGTTCATATTTGGCATACTTCAAGCCCTGGGGATGGGGGCAGAGAGAGTGGAGAGAGAATCGGTGGCATTATAGGGCTGTGGAACTAGTGGGTTATATTTCCCTGGGGACACCCAAGGTTCAGTGGCTGGGGTTTTTCCTTGAGTTGACTTTTTTAAGCCTGTAGGCAGGATGCCAAATGGAGTTCACCAGCAAGGGTATGACATGGGGGTTTGAAGTACAAACTTTATAGATCAGACAATATGCTTTTGCCTTCTGCCCCCTCTGAGCTGGTAGCCCAGTGAGCACTTTTGTGGTGCCCAGAGAAGGAGGCACGGAGTGGGGGATCTAGAACTCTAACCCAGCCTCCAGGCTAAAGGGGTAACCCTGACGGCTTACCCCACACGCCCACTAGTTCACCGGGATGGGAAACAATAATAATGCCTTATTGTGGTCCAAGCCCTACAGATGGTTCTCAAGAGGAGTGTTACTGGCATTTGGGGGGGTGGTGACAATTCTTCACTGGGTGGGACTGTCCCAAGCAATGCAGGTTACATGGTACCTGGGGCATGAGCCTCAGTGATGTCAGTAGAGCGTTTTCCCTCGCAGGTGCAGCAGTAACCAAAAGCTTTCTTAACCCCCCCAGGTTGGGGACGACAGTAGGAGGAACTCCAAGCCTGGAGTACACTTTCTGCAGATATGTCTACACACCAGCTAGCTGGCCGGCCGCCTGACCTCAGCTCCGTCACTCTCTGATCCTGTTTTTTTTTTTTTCTTTTTTTAAAAGATTTTATTTGTCAGAAAGAGAGAGCAAGCAAGAATAAGCAGGGGGAGCAGCAGGCAGAGGGAGAAGCATGTTCTCCACAGAGCAGGGAGCCTGATGCGGGACTTGATTCCAGGACCCTGGGATCATGACCTGAGCCAACGGCAGAGGCTTAACTGACTGAGCCACCCAGGCGTCGCTCCCTGATCCTGGTTCTGAAATGGGGAAGGCTGGCTGAGTGAGTCTCATAGTTGAATGAGTATGTAAAGCTTGCAGGTCCTGACCGTCCCTCCTTGGAGCTGTGACCGTCTCGGAAGGGGCTATATTTGTCACACGACTCCAGCCGTGCAGAAGGGTCCCACCTCATTACGTACCACCAGCCGAGCGGGGCTGGATCCAAGGCTAATGGAGCTTAAGATTCGGAACCTCTTTCAAGGCTCGTGTATGAAAGAAGCTTGATAAGATTCCTAAATCTGAAATAATCCTAAAATTTACGATGACGTTACCAGTAACGCGTCACTTGAGAAGCTTGGCTGTGGGATGATATTAAGAATAGCTACAGGTTATTATGTCTGTGTGCGCCAGGCATGCTGCACCAGGTGCTCTCAACGGTTCTGTGCCTTCTTTTCATTACCCCTACTTTATAATTGAGGAAATCCAGGCACAGAGAGGGTAAGTGCCTTGCTTAAGATCACACAGCCAACAGGGTTAAGAGTCAGGATTCAAACCCCCAACTTTCTGATTCCAGGGTCCCACATGCTCTGCATTTGGCTACACGGCCTTTCAGGCAGGGGGGCTATCTAATACCGGGAGCTGTGTGTCTAGTGAAGGGGTTAGTGTTTATCTGAAGAGTGGGTGTCCTGGCTTGGACTGACAGCAAAGGGTCCCGAGGAGGTGGGCTTTTGGTGGGCAGGCTGGGGAGTGCGAGCAGGTTAGGGTAGCAGCCACACAGGAGGGAACTTGGAGAGTCTGAGCAGGTCCAACTCAATCTGAAGTTACTCTTTCTGAGAGAACAGTGACCTTGCCCTTCTCTCACTGATCAGAGGCCACGAGTCCTCAGATTCGACAGCTCGGGAGCAGACACGCAGGCCAGGCAGACAAATAGCAGAATCGGTGGTGAGCTTTCTCTGAGGGAATTGCAGGGAACAGATATTTGAGGGGATCCGTTGGCAAAGATTTGGTATTTGAAGTAGATGTAGGGAAAGCATAGGTATCAAGAATGTGCATTTTCAGAAAAGAGTATATAAAGTCACATACACCAGATGGGACACACCTCAGTGTGGGCTCACGTGGGGCAGAAGCAGTGGCCAGCAGAGAGAATTCCAGAGAGGCCAGAAAGAGACACATGCTCTTACCCACAGCAAGAGAAGGCATTTCTCCAACGGTTTCTTAGGAAGCGCTTGAAATGTACAAGAGGAGCCCCTTTCATATCACTCATTCAGTGTCATTTACAATGCTTCACTAAGCTATGTGTGATTCTCATTACATAATGCATGTAGCTTCATTCCCAACAATCCCCTCTTTGCCATCATAAAGTAAAGAATTAAAGATCCACTGGGTAATCTGACAATTAGCAAGAAGAAAAATGCACATGCTCTGGGAGCCACTTGTGGGAGTGTGTCTTATAGAACCGCTAGCAAGGGTACATAAAGATATACAGACAAAGATATTTATTGTAGGTCTGGTTGAGTAAATTATGGGTCAGCAGACAGTGGATTACTATGCAATCACTAAAAAAAGGCTTGAATAGATGTTGTATTAAGTGGGGGGAAAAAGCAACAGGCAGAATAATCTTATTGCATAATGTGCAAACAAAGGCTTATTATTATTTAAAAATTGCTGCAGGTGTATGTATATACCTACACATATTTGTGTAAACATTAAAGAAGAAAGTCTGGAAAGACAGTGGATACCTTTGAGAGCTAAAGTTAGAGATAAGAAGGAATTTTCAGTTTTTAATTTATACCATTCCCCAAAAGGTAAAAGTAGTGGGGTTGTGGATGACTTTTATTTCCTTTTTGTACCTTTTTGATATTTTTCCAAATTTCCCACAATGGACCTGTGTTGCTTCCATGAGCAAGCTTCGTTTCTGCCGGGGAAGCAGCATGCCACATGTAGGAGCTCGACCACACGTAGAAGCTAAGCATATGGTCGTGGAGTCACAACACCTGAGTTCACAGCTCCGCTCTGCTGCTGTGCAGGGACTGATGACTGTGGATGGATGACGTCACCTCTCTGCATCATAGTTTCCTCTTTTGTAGCACAGAGATAGTAACAGTTTGGACCTCATGAGATTGTTGGGAGGATTCAGGGAGGCCCTTCATGCAGAGGGTCTGGTCAGGATTTAGGAATTGTTGAGTGTGGACCTCCTTATGGGAAAGATCCAGCTCAGGGGCATAAGAGGATGGGTTGGTGTTGAGCAAAGGACTATGTTTCGCTGACTCCATTGAAGATTGGAGGGACAGGACCCCCCTGGAGGCAGAAACATGCCAGTGAGGAGGAGAAAATAGTGTCAGGACACTGCTCAGGGTGCTTTTCCCCTCCCGGTGGAATCACAGGGAAAAGGTCCAGAATAAACCTTCGATTTGAGTCTTTCCCACCTTTCTTGTGGTGTAGTGAGGTTTTTCCTTCCTCCTACAGACATCACTTCTGCCTGAGTTCCTGGGACTGAAGTCTGAATGTTGTAGGAGGGGACCTGCTTCACCTTCCTCTGCTGGGAGGCAGGGAGAAAGGGAGCCCACCCTTTCCACCAAGATCTACAGTGCCCTCAGCAACTCTGGTCAGGCCGCACCTGCTACCCAGCCTTACCTCAACTTTCTTCATTCTGAAGCTTGAACAAATGATCAGTCCCGGGAGCTGGGCTCTGCCCATGGTGGAAACTGGTTTCTCAGAACGTACTGTTGGGCCCTAAAACCATGGACACCAAAAATAACTCATGGCCACTGTTGTGATTCCTTTTCAGATAAATCATAAGCCAGACACACCTAGTATGTTTGAAAGTCACAGTGGCCACCGCAGATCTCAGCATATGGAGGCTCTCTGACTTGACTGGTTAATGTAACAGGCCTCCAAGTAAATGCAAAGGTCACTTGGAGGCCGTATAAGGCCAACAGCACACTGAAAACCCCCGAGCACGTGGAAGCTCTGTGTCTGAGAGCACCCTGTTGGTAGGTGAGAGGGCAGCTATGCCAGTTTGCCTCTTGAGATCCCTAACAGCTCTGAGAATACAGAGGAAAGCACAGATGGCCAAGACGCCTTGCAGTCTGGCCCCACTCATTACAGCAAGCCTCACCTCCTACCAATCTCCCTTCCCCGCACTCTGCCCTCTGCCTCCTAGGCTATCTTGAGAGACCTGCTCATCTCTGACACCCAAGCCAGCTCACATTCTCCCATCCACAGTGTTTTTGTGTTGCTTCTCTGATTGGCTAATTCCAGGGCATTCTGAATGACCCATTCTACTATAATCTGCTCTAAATGTCTTTCTGGAGCCTTCTGCGTAGAATTGATTGCCTCCACCTTGGTGTTTCCTAAGCCTTTGTTCATACCTACCTGTCTTCTTTTCTTTTTTATTTTAGTAACGTTTTAAAACTTATTTATTATTTGCTTTTATTATCTATACTTACTTCTCTTATCATGGTGAGTTATATACTTACTCAGTAGCCCTCAAACCTCAGTGGGCAAAAGAATTTAAAAGCAGCAGCAACAATTTATTAAATACCTATAATGTGCAGGCCCAGGTTTGGTAAAACAGTGGACTACCCAAGAGACTGGTCTCAGAATGGATTTTATGCTATTGTGTTCCCTCTTCTGGATGGGACCTCTGATTCTGTAGCTCCACTGTGGAGTGTGGGAATCTGCATGTACTATTTACAACCGTGGGTGATTCTGATTCAAGTGGCTGAGACACACTCTTTGGGGAACAGTGTATAAGCCTAAAGCTTATACAAATATAATGAATATCATTTATAATATTGCTGTAGAATAAATTTGAATCCAAGTGCTTTGAGCCTGGTGTGTGAGAACTAGCCACTTAGTTAGTGAGTAAAGCTAATTAACCACCTAGGACCCTCATCTCAATGATAGTTTGTGGTTCTCTTCCAGTCTTTGAATAAATGGTATAACATTTCCTTAACAAGTATACTGGTGAACCTAATTCTGCAATACATGGGAAAATGTGCTAGGTGCTATAATTGCAAAGTAAAGAAAGTGCTATTGGGCAACAGAAGAGGGAGAAATTAATTTTGACTGGGATAATTAATTTATAGCTAGCAGTTGAATGAAATGCCAAAAGCAAACAAACACACACAGGTGTTCGGGATTGTTTTTCTGACACTATGCGCTATTCATTTGTGTGTTGCTTGCCATGAGCAGGAACACGGGTGTGACTGGAGATCTGTGAATGCCAATCTTCAAGACAAGGAGCTGCCAAGGAGGGCTTTGATATGGCCAAAGAATTTTATTTTGCATTTCAGAAATCTCATTACAATTATGCCTTAATAGACAATAGTGAAATATATTCAGTTCCCAGCCCAGGAAAATCATAACACAGAGAAAAGGCTCTGCAGAGGTTACACAATAACTTACCTTCATGGAATTTTGACATCTCCCAGAGGAAGCATGAAGTTATGCAATTTTTATATGATTGATAGATTCCAGAATTGTCTATTTGTCCAAGTAGTGGACTTTTGGCAATTCTCTCTCTCCCTGTAGTAGTGCTTTGTTGATTGGCTGAGGATTTAGAGAACTGGGGAAAGACCCTGGAGTTTAGCAAGAAACACCGCATTAGGGGCACCTGGGTGGCACAGCAGTTAAGCGTCTGCCTTCGGCTCAGGGCGTGATCCCGGCGTCATGGGATCGAGCCCCACGTCAGGCTCCTCTGCTGTGAGCCTGCTTCTTCCTCTCCCACTCCCCCTGCTTGTGTTCCCTCTCTCGCTGGCTGTCTCTATCTCTGTCGAATAAATAAATAAAAAAAATCTTAAAAAAAAAAACACACCGCATTAACATCACATGCTCATGTATTCATTAACAACTTCTAGAACTATTTGTTGAGCATTTACTACATGTCAAACATGCTGTTTAGCACTAGGAGTCAATACTCCGTGAAACAGGCCCTGACCTCACTCTAATGTAGAAACAGTCTAGTGGGAGTGACAGAGAAGTGAAACAGGTAATTATAACACAATGTGACAAACTCCACCTTGGAGTGGACACAGAGAGCTGTGGGCATGGAAGAGGGATATTGATTTAGATTTGAAGGGATTGTTTAAAGTAGTTTAAGACTTTGTTTCATGGCTTAAGAAGCAGGGGTAACAAGGAGTTCGTTGGGAGGGTCCATAAGCTGACTCATGGGGCAAACAAAAAGTGCAGAGTCCATAAATAGGGACAGCAAAAAAGGCCATTGGAGGCAGCAGTTTAAGGCCTGGCCTCTGGGTGATCATTCCCGGGAATGATCCTTTAGTCTGGTGTAAGGCTGGACATGGGCTTGCTGTGTGGCATGGGTGCTGCCCGCGGACTTTAAGGACTCTTAACGGTGCTGACCAGGGACTGATGTTCACAGATGGGAAACTGCCTGGCCCTGGATCACGGTTGAGTAGACCGAACAAGTCTGTGCCTGGTGGCCCAAGGGCGTGCAGTCACTCTGAGCTTTGTATTGGTGAACTCAGCTTCATACAACAGAAACCACTCTAGTGAATTGAAGCAGAAATATTACCGAGACTAATATTACCAGATATTGGCTAGAAGATCTGGTTCTAGGATGAGCTTCCAAGAATGCTTCCAGGCTCCCAAGTCATATAAACATCAGCCATAATCCAAGCAGCTGCATTTCTGCGACAGCAGGCCACTGAATTAGGGCGCTGCTGACTCCAGAAAATGCTGCCTCTGCCTCAGTCCCGGCTGACAAACGGATGGGTGCTTTCTGTCTGCTTCCTTTCAAGTTTATGTGGTGAAACTGGAGTCTTTCTGGAATCCTAGCTGCAAGGGAGCCTGGGAAATACAGTTTTTGGCTTTCTGGACTCTTCAGCACAGGAAAGCATACTGGGAGGAGGTTGGAATAAATCTGGAGCAAGCTAATTACAGTATCTGGTACAGGTGTGTATCCCTCCCAGGTCTAATCAGGTACAACTGGGAGATTTGAAGCCAAAGAACATATTCAACTCCCATTGTTTTAATTAACAGGATGAGGGTCTTGGGGATGGAAACTTAGATCCTTCTGGCCCTGCAGGGTCAGGGATTTGGGTACTTTTTCAAAGGTTGTGGGACCTGGACAAGGACAAGGAGCTGATGAGGATGTGACGGGAAAGGCCAGCCACAGCCAACAGAGAATACTCTGGAGTGCAGTGGGAGATGAGAGAGGAGTACTGTAAGTACAGAATTCAGAGCGGTGGCTGAGCCTCAGAGGCCAGAGAAAGCAGCTGAGATTTCAAGAGCAAGAACTCAGGAATGGCTCACCAGGTTGTTCTAATTGTGCTGGAAGTTATGATGTTGACCAATTACTGAGTTAATTAGGGGTGTGTGTGCATACCACCCAGTGTCTTCCCAACTTTCTGGTAACTCAGTGGTTGATTTTAGCTTCGAGATTTCCTGAGAGACGCAGATCACTCCACCTGATTACCTCACCGAGCAGCTTTCCTCCGAGATGGGCTTTGTCTTTCCCAGTGGGATTGGATTATGAGATCCACCTGCAGGCTCAGTCTGAGCCAGATCCTGAGTCAACTGTGGCAGAGGCAGGAGGTGAAAGAATTCCAGCATCACCATTCAGGAGGATTCAGAGTGAAAACTAGATACCAAGAGACCTGGCATGTGGACAACCGTGGGTTTGTTCCCTTTATTCACTCACTTAACCATACCTGTTGAACTCCTGTCGTGCAGCAGGCGTGTGCACGGCCTGCATGGTGATATAAGGGCAAGCAGTCGTAGGATGGGTCAGCCTCCACTAGGTGAAGTGATGGAAGAGCACATCGTGCAAGAGAGAACAGGATGTGCAAAAGCCTTGTCGCTGAAGTGGAAGTAACGAAAGACAGCGTGGCTGGGAAGATGGGCAGGGGCTGGACAGGCATGGCTTTATTTGCTCCACTAGAGACTTTTGCCTTCTCCTAAGCATATAGGGAAGCCATTGAAAAGGGTTTTAGGTGGGAAGATGGACATGATTAGATGATGCTTTATTATCAGTCCCCTGCTTTCTTTCTTGAGGGATTGAAAAGATGGGGAGGAGCTAAAGTGGGTACAGGGAGATCAGGTAGAAAGCCTCGCAGTAGTAGTGAAGGTAAGAAACGATAATCGGATAGAGGATGGTGGTGGTAAAGAAGAGATATTTAGATATTTAGAGGAGGAAGAAAACAATATAAGAAAGGAGCAGTTTTTGTTCTTTTCTCTCTAGTCATTTCAAACACTATTTTCATTTTTAGACTTGGTTTTCTTTTTTTGTATTTATCTTTTCAACTTATATACTAGCATAAGAAAATCAAAAGGAATGGTTATATTTAAGAAAAGTCACATCACAATATGGATATGCTTACATATAACCCATGCCAAAGACTCTGAAGTCGTGTACAGTCTGTATTATATATAGCACCATGGTTAAGAGCACAGATTTTGTAGTCAGAGTATTATCTATGTGACCCCAGGTGAGCTATTTCACCTTTCCAAGCTTCAGATTCTGTGTCTATAAAATGAGGATTAATAGCACCAAACTCAGTGGGTTGCTCTGAGAATTAAATGAGATAATTCATATAAAGGCATTAGCATAGAGCCTGGCATAATGAAAATGCTCGATGAATGTTAACTAGTATTGTTATTCATGGATATTATCTGACCATCCTCTACCCAGTTGGTTGATGGTCTTGCAGGGCTTCAGAGCCACCACAGAGCACCATACACAACAGTTATTGCAAGACAGCCTTGTGCACAGAATGCAAGGACTCTAAAAGGGTGGCGTAGGATATTCTTTGATTCTGCCTTTTCTCCTAAAGCCTGGTTCTGTCTCTGGGACTGTAGAACGTGTTGGAGAAGCACTGCATGGTAGGAAGGATGGGGAGGAGGGAGACTATGAAGTGGGACACAGGATTTCTGCTCCTGTTGGGTAATGTTGGTAATAATTTCACTGGGGCTCATTTTGTTGTAAAGCTCTGATCTGGTTTCTTATTCCTCACTCACTGAACATTCACAGTGTGCCAAGCACTGTTACAGGTATTCGGGATATCGCCATGAACAAAGTCTCAGCTTCTGTAGAGCTTAAATTTTGGAGGGGTTATCTTTCTTGTCAGCAAATTTTCTTCTCCTGGAAGTCTTAGTTCACCCTAATTTCTTCCTTCGTGATAGGAATGAAAAGATCCAATGAAACACACTTCCTGTTCTAGATCCATAATGGAAAGAGTTTTCTTGTGCGGAGTTTGGTGTTTATTCCTTTTGAGGGAATTCAGTTTGTATTTTGGAAGGGAGGGCCATAATAGAGAAGTTAATCACTCCAGAGAACACTCCTCTTATCAGTCTTCAAAATATCCGCAGATGAAGACAATGAGGCTGAGAGCTAAAGTGAGTTTCCCAAGAGGAGGAGGGACTCAAGATTCAGACTTCACATCCTATGTTTATTTCTGTTTTTCATAAGCTGGGAGTTATTTGCTCAACTGCAAACGAATAAATTTAATGGCATTAGTCCAGTTGCCAGTTGGCTTGATGTTGGTGGTTGGAGTTTCTGGTTAATAGATTTTACGGTGAGTACACTTTCAGATAAAGTAGTTTTCATGGCATCTGACATTGCTTAGTGGTTCCCAATTGCTAAGCCCATGGACCAATGATGGTCTATGACAAAGTTGTCACCAATCTCAGCAAAATGCAAAATAAATTTGTTAAAAGCTGTTTCTCTCATAATGTCTTCTCAACTTTTTGTTACGAGATGATGATGAAAGTAAGTGGTAGTTAGGCATTTGTTTGTTTTTAAATTATTATTTTACAAAATAAAAAGTTGGCAAGCTTATGTCTGTCAATTCTTTTTTTGTAACAATTTACTGTTTGGTAAATTCAAAAGGTTGGAGAAACCTGCTGCAGCTAGTGAAAAGAAAATTAGAAGTTCTGTTTCTGGCAATATGGAATACTAGGTGTTAAAAAAAGCTTCCTCTAGTGCAAAATGCCTAAAAAGAAAGTAAAATTGGAAAAAAATTGTATATTAAAAAAATGAATAGTTGTATTGGCAAGAAAGGAAAGTTCTCAACGGACCAAAAATGACAAGAAAGCACGAATCAGAGAAAACTACATTTAGGAAAGACAAGACAAATCTCAAGGTGTGAGCAATGTGGGAGATAGGATCAAAGACTTTTGCCTAAAGCTAGTGCTCCCAAAAGGTGATATCCTTGGTGAAAAGAGGAAGTAGGAAAAAAGTGCCCCTGAGAGGAAGCCCAGTAAATACAATTGCCCGTCTTACTCTTGGGATGCTAAGAAGGATAAATTTCTCCAGAGAAATTCATAACCATGAGTCACTCTCATTGGATTTAAGGTTAGAATTCCCATTACTAATATGAGCTGGAAAATCCCAAGCTGAGAATCCAAAATAGTCTGAGTTGGGTAGTGTCTCCAGGTGCCTGTTAGAAGCAAGTAAATTTTCCCTGAAGGCGTGCTTCTTGATTTCCGGCCTTAAAGAATTCCTACAGATATAATACCAATGAACATTAGCTCAAAATTAAAAATCACAAAATATATGAGGAAATAAGATGTCATGGCTTGAAATCAAGAGAAACCTCAAGACTCGAAATCAGAAGTTTAAAAATTTCAGATATTAGAAATATTGGATACAAAATATAAAAAGAGCTATTAAAAGGGTAAGAAATTACCCAGTATATATATTTTTAAAAGAACCAATTAGTACTTGCATAAATGAAAAATATAACCACTGGCATTTAAAAATTTCACTTATACAGGTGAAGTGAGACTTAATGAACTGGAAGATAGATATGAAATAACTACTCTGAAAGCATAGAAGAACGAGGTTGAAAATATAGGAGGTAGGGTAAGAGGAAAGATAGAGTGAGAAGGTACAATATACATTTAAGTAGAATTACGGAAAATAATAGTAGAGATAATGAAGGAGATGCATGCCCAAAGTTATAATGAAGGAAAAATTTCCAGAACTGTTGAAGTAGAGGAATCTTTAGATTCAGAAATCCTTATGAATACCAAATGCGATAAATTGGAAAGCCACACCTAGACACACTCTAATGAAGTTATAGAATATAAAGATAAACACATCTTGAAAAAGCTACAGAGAAAAGAAAAATAAGTTATGAAGGAATGCTAGTAAGTTGATAGCCGACTTAGCAGCAACTATGGAAATTAAGGGAGAGATATACATTCAAAATCCTTCATTGAAAAATAGGTAACGAGCCAAATGTAGTATTTAATGGATTAGCTCTTCAAAAGGCTTGCATAGTGTTAGCCTTAAGAAAACACCTTTTTACCTAAAACTGAAATGAATTGGCCCACAGACTTGAAATATGGAACTTTCCCCCTATATTTTCATGTAGCCACTTGATCACTCTTACGTCCCACGTGCTTCATTATCGTGAAGCTCAGTGTCTTGCTTTTTGGGTTCCCATTCCCCTTAAATTAAATTGTCTAAGGACACTGGGTACTTACTCCAAAGTGGATTAGCCCTCTTCTAATGCCAGATGTAGAGGGAAATGAAATTTGGTCAGTTGATACCACCCCGTGCAGTTACTTTTTCACTGCCCCATGTATTGCAGTTACATTTGGCCTTGAAGAGTTCTGTGGATATTTGTCCGTTACAAGGACCTTTTTATGAGTTTGCATCATTGCATAACCACTTTCACTTATAACTTGAGTGACAGTCATAACCTCCTGGAGAACACTGGGTCGCACTGACTGCCACCACCACCAGCACCATTCTCAGATGCAAAGCTACTCTCCTTATTTCTCAGGGCGGTCACCTTCCTTCTCAGGGTGGAGGCAGAGTTTTAAAACCATAAGAAATACCAAAGATCTTGTATTCATCTCTCCCAGGGCCTGACACCTGTTAGTCTACACTTATATGACCAGGGGGAACTACTCGATAACCCTCATGGGATCTTCTGTAGAAGATCTTCTCCTCTGCTATAGACTGAACATTTGTGTCCCCTCAAAATCCATGTTGAACTCTAATCCCCAGTGTGGTGGTATTGGGAAGTGAGGACTTTGGGAGGTAATTAGGTCATGGGGGCGGAAGCCTCATGAATGGGATTGGTGCCCTTGTAAAAGATATCCAAGGAGGCTCCCTTGTTGCTTTCACCATGAGGTCACAGTGAGAAGACAATTGTCTGTGAACCAGGGAGTGGTTCTCACCAGACACCCAATCTGCCGAGGCTTGAATCTTGGACTTGCCAGCTTCCAGAACTGTGAGAAATAAATTTCTGCTGCTTATAAGCCATTCAGCTTATGGTATTTTGTTATAATAACCTGGACTAAGACATTCTTCTAAGCTGGAAGGTCTTTTCACTTCTCCTTCACAGTCCGCTCTCAGCAACTGACCCCAAATGGGCAGAATCTACGTATATGATGACACAGCTGCCAACTTCTCCTGCTAAAGGAGAACAAAACTCACACCGTCAGTTTCTTGTGGGACCATTCTACCAGGCGAACTGCTGCAACTGAAATGCCTGAACAGACTTGTACCTGTGGGTTACAGGTACGCTTGTGTGAAAATCTCACTCCTTGCCTATTTCCAAATTGGGAAAGCGTGTCGGAGGGTACATGATTCCCAGTGCATGATGTTAACAAATATTCACGTGTATTGTGAGGGAGGGTGCAGGCAAATCTTAAGGTATGATCAGTAGATACTCACTGTTTTCCTTTTTGGAAAAAAGTCTGATTGCTTGGCATGAATATTATGGTAGAAAGAAGCAGCCACACTTCTCTCCATTCAGAACACGGACCCGTATCACGAGGACTGAAAGTAGATCCAGTATACCTAACCACAGTCCCTCTGCGGCAAACATCTAGAAATCAGCTGTGGCCAGCGAACGTGTTTACATTCGTGTGTATATATGTGTGTGTGTACACAAGATACATTGACATTCCTTGCAAGTACTCAGAGTACTTCCCTTGTGATCACCTCCAAGGAGCTAAAAACCCGACACCTAAAATCTAACCACTCGCAAAAGGGCATTTACAAGTTACTAGGATTTTAAAGGAAACTGAATGTTCATTGAAGAGCAGCCTATGCTGAGCTCTTGGTTTTTTTACATGTGTTTTTCTTTTCTTTTTTTTTTTTTTTAAGATTTTATTTATTTATTCGACAGAGATAGAGACAGCCAGCAAGAAAGGGAACACAAGCAGGGGGAGTGGGAGAGGAAGAAGCAGGCTCACAGCAGAGGAGCCTGATGTGGGGCTCGATCCCATAACGCCGGGATCACGCCCTGAGCCGAAGGCAGACACTCAACCGCTGTGCCACCCAGGCGCCCCTTACATGTGTTTTTCTACGTGTATGTTGGCTCAATGTTTTTAAGCTACCTTATCATTTATTAAATGTGGTCAAGTAGCTCTGGATCCTTGATCTCAAGGTTTGTTTTTTAAGGCATAATAACACCAGGATTTTGAAAAATCCTGTAGAATCCATGCTTCATAAGAAATAATAGGAGTCAGTTTCTTTCCAAGGGGCCATTTTTATTAAAATATTTGAAACACTTATTACAAAAATAATACATGCTCTTTACTTAAAACTTGCAAATAATATTGAATATGTAAAGTAAAAACTGAAAGTCCCCTACACCCCGGATCCATCCCATTTCTGAGAGCCACTGTTAACAGTATTATGTTTCTCCCTTCAGATCTAGTTTTATTTCTTGCATCCTACTTTTTTACCCAATGCTGTATCTGGGAGATATTTTAACCTCAGTACACACAGAGATATTTTATCCTTCCACGGTATTTCATAGAACAGATGTGCTGTAATTTATTTCTTTACCAATAGACATTTAGGTTGTTTTCACTGCTTCATATATAAAAACACATTTTTGGCAATTATTTCTGTACACATATCTCTGCACATTTGTCAGTATATTTCTTTTACTAGATTTCTAGAAATTGCATTAATATGTCAAAGGATCTCCAGGTTTTACATTTTAAGACATTGTATTCATTTTTAAAGTTTTTAAATTTTTTCCTGAGTTTTTCATTAGATTAAGTTAGCTCTGTTTTTTTGTTTGGTTGGTTTAGCTCCAGTTCAACCTCTAGAAAACTGCTGACATGGTTTTGGAGAAGCCCCTAGAGAGGACTAAAGAAGCTGAGAAACCCGGTTGGGGGAAGAGGTCAAGCTCACCTGCAAAAGCCACACAGCTCAGGGACCATCCTCGCATCCCTGAGAAAATGAATCAAAACAGGTAGACAGAAGTCAAGAAAAATGGAGAGGGCTGGGTGTTCAAAACCACATGAAGAAAGATTTTTTTAAAAATTAAAACCTTTTTTTTTTTTTAAGATTTTATTTATTTATTTGACAGAGAGAGACAGCCAGTGAGAGAGGGAACACAAGCAGAGGGAGTGGGAGAGAAAGAAGCAGGCTCCCAGCAGAAGAGCCTGATGTGGGGCTCGATCCCAGAACTCCAGGATCACGCCCTGAGCCGAAGGCAGACGCTTAACAACTGAGCCACCCAGGCGCACCTAAAAATTAAAACCTTTTTAAAAAAGATTATTTATTTGTTTATTTTTGTGAGGGAGAGAAGAGAAAGCATGAGTGAGAGGAGGGGCAGAGGGAGAAGCAGACTCCTGGCTAAGCAGGGAGCCAGATGCAGGACTCGATCCCAGGACCCTGGGATCATGACCTGAGCTGAAGGCAGATGCTTAACCGACTGAGCCACCCAGGCGCCCAAAACCTTCAATAGTCTTAAATGATGCAGGAAGATGTGCTTATTCATACGTAGATCCGCATCTCCTTAAATATGAAATGATCTTACGTGGCAGTATTTTTAATATTCTAGCTTCTCACAAACTTCAAGTATTTCATGACTTTAGCCTTCATATTTCTCACAAAGACTTCTGCTCATCAAGACTAGAAACAATGTTTTGCCATAAAGGGTGCTTTCAACAAATCTTTGTAGAGTTGCTCTCCACTGTCCAACTCTCCTGTCACTAGACTTAAGTGAATACAGAGATAAAGGACGAAGAAGGGGCAAGGCCCTGTTAACTTTCAGAGGGCCGCAAAGAAAGAAACACATGCACATTTTCATATGCATGGTTTTCAGAGACATCTAAGAGATGCTGTGCACCCATTTCCTTTTCTTTTCTCTTCTACAGCTCCCTCCAGCTTGTTCTTTGAAATAATCCTGAGACAGCTGAGTGACGCAGCCTATGGGCAGATGTGTGGCTGACCTTTCTTCTAAGTGCGCAATAGCTGAGCTCTCTCTTCTACAGGAATTCTCAGACGCCAAGTACGATGTTTCCTGTGACCTAATGATTTTCCGTAGTTGTTATATTCAAGAGGTCTTTTCCCTGTATAAGGTCTTGGATGTTGACTGAGGTAAGCAGGTGCAAAAGGTCTTCCCACTATCTTACGCTCAAGGTGTTTCTCTCCGGTATGGATTCTTCAATGCTGAGTGAGCGCTGAGCGCAGCTTAAGGCTTTCCTCTACTCACTGCGTTCAGAGTGCTTCTCCCCAGCACCACTCCTCAAGCGTCTAGGGAAAGAAAAGCTGTCACAAAGGCTTTCCCACACTATTTGCACTCAACGTTTCCTTTCTCTAATGTGTATCGTCGTATGCTGGATGAAAGCAAAGTGCTAGGCAAAGGCCTTTCCACACTCACTGCACTCATAGGGCTTCTCTCCAGTGTGACTTATGGTGTGTTGAGTGAGGGAGAAGCTGTAGGAAAAACCTTGCCCACATTCTTACACTCATAGGGCTTTTGTGCTGTGACGGTCTTACCGTGTCAGATAAAGTCAGAGCAGAAGGGGGTCTTTCCACATTTGCTGCCTGTGTAGGGCTTCTCTCTGGTGTGAATCCTCCTGTGTTGAGTTAAGGAAGAGTTGTAGTGAAAGGCTTTCCCACACTCGAAGGGTTTTTCACCATCGCGGGTCATGTTACGCTGGACAAAAACAGAGTGATAGTTGAAGGTCTTTCTACATTCACTGCACTTAGAGGGCTTCCTGCCAGTGTGGATCTGGTGGTGGTGCATGAGGTGTGGCCTCTGGTTAAAGACCTCCCCACACTCTGTGCATTTATAGACCTTCTCCCTGGTGTGATTCTTCCTGTGTCGAGGAAAATCTACTTTTTCACATGTGGCAATCCTAAGGCTTCACTCCAGTGTGAACCCGCAGATGTCAAACAAGGTGGCAATTCTCGTTTGAACACTTTCCCGCGTTCTTTGCATTTGTAGAGGGTCTTCCCTGCATGAACCAGTGTCTTTACTTGGTCCCCGTGAGTCACAGTCATGGATAGCATCTCCTGCAGCGTCTTGCTTCTGGAAAACCCTTGAGTGCAGACTCTCATCTGTCCCCAGCCTGTTGTGTTCAAGGCTCATCTTCTCCAGGAGGGTCTCCCTGTGGGAGACTGTAGCTGGTCTCAAGTGCCCTTCCTGCTCTCCAACAACCCTTCCTGATCTCTGGTTTGCCCCAACCTGGAGGACCTGCTGGCTTCCCGAGTCTTCCCTGAAGCAGGCCTTCTAAGACAAAGCGGACTGGTCTTGGGTTTAACCTGTTGCCTGGATGGATGCTTCAGCAAAGACCTCTCTCTGTCTCTTACTGGCGCTTCAAGCTGTTAGGTCTACTCTGGTTTGGGAATTGCATGCTCCAGTGGGACCAGGGGTCTGCAGTCTCCAGTGGTATTTCTCAGAATAGGGTCCGCTGGGCCTGGTCCGGCTGCCCTCAGTCCTTCCAAGTGAAGGTCGTGGACAGGTGCAAATACTGCTCCCCAGAATACCGCCACCATCTAACAAGACAAAAGGTGCACACGGCAGCACTTTCACCAGTGCAGAGCGTGCCTGTGACTACAGATACCAGAGTGCACTGCGCGCAGCCACAGCATTGGGACTACAAGTCCCAGGGGGCTTCAGTTTCACTTTTTTTACTTCTGGGAATTGAATCCTCACTTACCCTGGAGGGAAGATCATTCGAGCGGGAGGAGGTGCCCTCCAGTTGGGTCAGGGAGAACCTCCAAACATGCACTCAAATATGCATGTGAACATGCACGCGAGGAATTTGGTGACACAGGGAATGCTGCTTTATTCTCTGCACTGACCCACGTAAAACTGTACACAGGGGCTGGGTATTAAAGTCAGTCCAGTCCAAATACCGGCTATTGAAGAAGGCATGAAAATTCAAGATCTCTTTTATGTGGTGTATGGTTTTGTCATTATTAGTAAAACTACTTTGAAAAAGTTTGGCTTTGCTTCCTACCAGTCTTTCCAAAGAGAAGTTTTTCCATGCGTGCCACAGGAGACGTGTACAAGAATGTTTACAACAGCAAACACCTGGAGGGAGTCCAGGAAAGAGGATGGGTAAACGGCTTCTCCACAGAATAGAACATTACTTAGCAGTCCAAGAATGTTCTAGCCTAGGCTGTAGCAGGGAATTGGAAGCATCACAGTTGACATTACAGAATCTTGGAAAGTTAAGCGCCCAGCAGTGCCAAGTCCCTCTGGAACTGGTGAGGAGTGGAGGCCACTGTGGGGAGGATGGTGAGAGCAGTTTGAGCAGGACCCTGATCCACTGTCCTCCCCTGCCCAAGCTGGAACTGGTTATGACCGTGAAGAGAGGATCTTGGAATGAGAGAAGGAGAGGCTAATTTGAAGGTTCTGGTAAGATAGAAAGAAGAGGACTGATGGTCATTGACACTCTGAGTGTTGGGACCTCTGCCCATTGTTGCTCTTCTTGCTGTTTGGAATGGTCTTCTCTCAGAGTATGACCAGCTCAAGACAAGAGAGCTAAAGATACTACCATTATAGGACCCCCAGTGAAATGGCTTGACAGGGTGACCTTCAGCCAATACGTAAACTTTGTTTTATTTTTCTATCTTCTGTGCTGGCCAGAACCTCCATCTACAATGTTGAAGAGAAGGGGGATAGCAGATGCTCTTTTCATTTTCCTGATGTCAAATAGTAAAATCTAATATTTCATAATTGAGATTGTGTTTAGTATGGATTTTTGTTGATACCACCTGCTTGATCACTTTCATAACATATGTAAATATTAGGGTTGGAGAAATGAAGGACTGGACAAACACATCCCCTGGGGAAAGCCAATAATGTTTTCTCATCCATAGGATTTGTTGGAAGTCAGAGCAGTGACGATATAAGGCAGAGGGGTCAGCTGTATTTTCTAGACAGCGGGACTCTCTCTAGAATGGGAGGCCATAGTGGATGGCCATGATAAAGGCAGCTAGGTGCGAGCTGGTCTGCACAGGTGCTGGACTCTCTTGCCCAGGACGGGTGACCCCATCAGTCTCGGGAGGCTGCACACTTGAGACAGAGTTCTTTCCAGAAGTAGTTCTCCAAGTGTGGTCCTTGGTGTCAGTTGTATCCACTTCTAAGAGTTGGAGAAATGCTGACCTCTAAATACTAACATCATAACCATGATAGTGTGGGCAACTACAAAATGAGTTAGCTTTGCTTCTTGAAAAAGTCTATGTTTTTTCTTTAGTGAATCTGCCTTTCAGTATATGGTTTCAGTGATACCGAACAGTTTCTGAAATGATTAATACTTGCAGTCATTTGAGCCATCAGTAGCAATGCTTTTAAGTAGCCTGAGTATCTTAGTCGGGACTTGGTACAAATTAGGTCACATCAGAAGTCATGCTGTACTCAAAGTCAGCTACCAGCAGTTCTCAAGGGCTTCTCACGAGGCTGTGTGTCAGCCGGGGCTACTCCAGTCAACAACCATTGTGAGTGCAGACTGTCACCTGTACGTTTGGGTCCTTGGACACGCCCATGGGGAGTGTGTCCACCACTACGCCTCTGTCTCCCTTTGGCACTGTAGTCCACACATGAATATAGACTTTTTCTCTGATATCAGACCAGTCTGTGAGTGTAATAAGACTCTGCTGAAGGCTGGGGATTGCAAGGGGCTTCCACGCAAAGAGTAACTTGTAACTGACCACTAGCTATGGTTGTTCTTAAAGCCCTCAGTTCCTAATCCATCCTCCTGGGGCCTCCATAGGACTGTATTCTGTTCAGAGCACATTCTTCCCCCTTAAAGAAGAATCCATATTTTCTCTAACACCCCAGAACACCTCAAACATGCCTTAATTCCCCAGAGTCTAGGCCCAAGTCAAGGTGCAGGGAGAGGAAGGAGTTTTCTCTGAATTCCATCTTAGTCCTGTCTTCCCCATTTTCTGTTCCTGTCTTTCGCTTTGAAGGAGAATGGATTGGTGTAGTATCTACTTCTGTTAGTGGAGACTGTGCCCACATTCACACAATAGTACCTGCCTCCATTAGTACCTCCTTTTAGGACAAAATAGAGCACTATTTATATAGAAAATACATACTTACTGTTACAGGTTGATTGCATCTCCTGCAAAAGATGCTGAAATTCTAACCCCCAGTACATGTGAATGTGATTTATTTGGAAATAGGATCTTGGCAAACGATCAAGTTAAGGTTGAGGTCATTAGGGTAGGTCCTAGCCTAATTTGACTTGTCCTTATAAAAAACTGTTAGAAAAAAGAGCTGCTTTTATTAAAAAGAATGATTATAATGGGAAAGAATAATGTTTTCAACAAATGGTACTGGGACAACTGGATCCATGTGCAAAAGAAAGAACCTGGGTTCTTATCTCACATTATATGCAAAAATTTACTCAAGATGGATAGTAGACCAAAATGTACAAGCTAAAACAATTAGTCTTAGAAGAAAACATAGGTGTAAATTTCTGCAATCTTGGTTTAGGTAATGGCTTCTTAGACACGACACTGAAAGCATGAGCAACAAAAGAAAGCATAGATAAATTGGGTTTCATTCAAATTAAGAACTTCTATGCTTCAAAGGACACCACTGATAAAGTGAAAAGACGACCCATAGAATAGGAACAAATATTAACAAATTGTATATTGACGGTTGTATAACTTTTACAACTTAATCATCAAAAGACAAAAAGCCCAATTAAAATGGGCAAAAAATTTGAAAAGCTATTTCTTCACAAAGGATATACAAATAACCAATAGCACGTGAAGAGATGCTCGATGTCATTAGCCATTAAGAAAATGAAAATCAAAACCACAATGAGATACTATTTCACATGTAGTGGGATGACTCAATTGAAAATAACAAGTATTGGTGAGGAGATGGAGCAATTGGAAACCTCATCACTGCTGGTGGGAATGTGAAATGGTGCAGGCATTCTGGAAAATAGTCGTTCCTCAAAAATTGAAACGTGGAGTTACCATTTCAACTTTCCCAAAGGCTAAGTTATTTTGTTTTATTTATCTATTTTTAAATTTTTTTTAAAAAGATTTTATTTATTTAGTTGACAGAGGGAGAGACAGCGAGAGAGGAAAAACAAGCAGGGGCAGGGGGGAGTGGGAGAGGGAGAAGCAGGCTCACTGAGCAGGGAGCCAGACACAGGGCTCGATCCCAGGACCCTGGGATCATGACCTGAGCCGAAAGCAGATGCTTAACAGCTGAGCCACCCAGGCACCCTGGTTATTTTGTTTTAAATAACACCTGATATAGGACATCCACAGTGTCATCCAGGCTGCATTTCCACAAGCTCTGTGGGGATCTCCTTCCAGAAGCCCTGAGTGAGTGGAGATCATCAGGCTTGCAACTCTTTGAAGAGTCTAAATCCATCCTCAGAAGGGACACATTTCTGCAGACAGTGTCTGCTGAGGTCCCTGTTTGTCTGTTATGCAGATGAAGTTCCATAGGACCACACAGAACATTTAGCTTCTTGGAACCACAGCAGCTCCGTGACCTCTACTTCTCTCTGGTGTCCACTTCTTCTAGAAGGTGTTTCCATATGATGAACTTTCCCTGGTGAACACTGTGTTTCACCTGTTCTAGAAAATACATGTTTAATTTTCAGATCTGTTCTGTTGCCAGTTAGCAGAAATAGAAATATTCCCATCATTTCAATTTAGAATCTGATTCCCGGGTCCAGGGCGAGCAGCAAAAGATGGCAGTTCCTTCCCTAAGAAGACCTGGAGCGGGTTCTTTCCACCTGGAAAGTCCCTGAATACGGCAGGATGCCCTTCCACTTCTTTCCATCAGCACCAGCTCCTTCATAGGTTCATCTGTGCTGCTAAGCCTCGAGTCTTCTCCAAATTTATCCTATTCAAATGTGGATGTCAGAAGGATCTGCCTTCACCTCGTCAGATCTGTCTACCATGGTTCTGCAGAAAACACAGAGGAGGAGGTGGAGGAAGAGGAACTTAGTGTGAAAACATCCGGGGCCTTGCCGTGGTGCCAAACCTCCTCTCTCCTTTTCACTCTGTGCTGGTTGAGACGAGGGGAGCGGAGGGGCGAGGAATAGGCCTGGGAGATGGAAGAGAACCAGAAGGCTCCCAGCCCTGCTCAGAGCTTCCCTCAGCCACGGCTAACCCTATACACCCCATGGCCGGGTGGGCACCCACACCCGCCCTCAGACACACCCACAGATTCCTTGAATGCCCCGAAGTCCCACCCCTCCCACCACAGCAAGCCTGCCTTGCTGCCCTTTCATTGCTTCGTAAGGAGATGGGCAAGAGCAACTCAAAAAGCTCACGGCATCTGAGCTCTTAGCAACAAGGTCTCCCGACCTGCAGGCAGGAAAATGAAAATCAGAACAGTGACTTTTAAAGAGACTGACACGAGTGATATATTTCACTGCTGGCACGTATTTTGCCTCCAGAAGAAAAGTCCAATGGAAAAGAAAGGTCTCAAATTTTTTTTTTAATAAAAATTTTTTATTATGTTAGTCACCATACAATACATCCTTAGTTTTTGATGTAAAGTTCCGATTCATTATGCTCCATGCTGTATGTGCCCTCCTTAATACCCATCACCGGCCTATCCCAATCCCCCTCGAAATGTTTTTAGAGGTGAGTTCAAACAGCATGAAGCGCTGGGGGTCTTTTGATTGCTCCCCTCCCCCAGCCCAGGCTCCTAGAGGAGGGAAGCCAGGGGAGCTTAAGACTCTTTTTAAAGCAAAAGGAAACAAAGAAACAACTAAATCTCCCCAGGCACTTCTGGTGGCCAGCCAGATTCTAGAAACTTGTTAACTCAATTTTCTTCTTCCTCCTGTTAGAAAGTACTCATCCTTTCCGGGCTCACATGTGATTTCTTCCTTCACCTCTTTACCTGTGCCTTGTCCCTGCCTGGCAAGTTTCTAGTCCTAAACGTGCGAGGCCCCCCGAAAATGCCCTTCCTCTAAAAACGTGGATTCTCTCTGATTCTCCCCATTAGGAATAAACTCTCCTTTGTATGTCCCTAGTCCTTCAGGCTCTATCTCATGTCACTTTTCACCTTCTGCCTGGTGATGCGGCTCACGTGCTCAGCCTGACCCTCCCCACGACCCCCGGCTCGCCTGAGCAGGCCTCCTGTTGAACTCACCTTTCTAGCTCCTGGAGTAGGAAGCACAGTGCCTGGCACACGGTCCTTGAGTGATTACACGGCGTGTCGAATTTGATTCCTTCTGTAATTCAGAAAAAGGTGTTTTATACCCCTTTTTTCCTGAAGTGTAGTTGTCATGCAATATCCTATTCGTTTCAGGGGCACATCACAGTGATTTGATACTTTCCTACATTACGAAATGTTCCCCACAAAAGTCTCCTGACCATCTGTCACTGTAGCAAGCTATTGCGGTATTACCGTCATGCTCCGGAGGCCCAAAGAGGACAATGACCTGCCCACATAGAAGTCTTTCACTACTGCTTACTGCTTCAGGCGATATTCAGTCCCACAGACAACAAAGAAAAATACCAAAACTTAAAACTCAGTGAAGCATAGCCATTGGTTATTTGTCTGGGAAGCCAACTTCCCTTTGTGTGGGATGCTCGGTTTCCGCCTCACCAGGGAGCCCCCCACTTCCAATGCAAGAGCCAATTGTTACTGGTGCCACAGTTGGGACCAGCTCCTCCTTGCCTGCTGTGGGAGTTGCCTCTGGCCCCCGAAGCTGCAGCAGCGAGCTGAACACCTGCCTCTCAGACGCCCAGTGAATTCTGCAGTCCCTCCCCATGGTGGTCGCCGTAGGGAAGGATGAGTTTCTGTTTTCCTCAGAAAATATTCTTTCTGACTGGAGGTTTCCCATGTGCTTCTTGTCTGTTCTACTTGTCTACCATTTGCTGACAGGTTGCCCGACTCCTCAATTATTCATATACGTATATATAAATAAATAAAATTTATTTATTTCTTCATTGGCATGTTTCCCCATTACCAGGCCAACAGCAAATCCTTCACAGGTTGTCATGAGATGTCAAAGTCGCACTCTGTAATATCCTGCTGAAAAGATTCAGGACTAGGAAACCAGAGAGAAAGCTTTACTGTTTCTTGGTCTAGGAAGGTTTGACAACTCCAAATGGGGAGGTCTAGGTTTGAGATAGGATGGACTTGCTGGATAACCTCGGGAAATTCACTTCACCCGTCAGTTTCTTCATTTGGAAAATGAGGGATTACCTCGAATTATCTGGATCTATGAATTTCTCCCTCACCAGTTCTGGGTTATCTCAGTCTTCAGTGAGACTTTGGGATATGGGACATAATGGATCCAAGGGTCAAAAAAATGCATATATCTCAGAATAGGAAGGAGATATTAAAGAGAAAATGCCATCAGAAGCAGAATTCATGAATTCATAAAACCATAACTACATTTATAACTCCAATTTGGGATTTAAAGAACAAATATCCCATGGACCACTGTGTTCTATTTTAATTCAATATATCTCAGGATTCCCCACCTCAAAACTCTCAAAGTCCTTTGCCAAAAAGTCTGGTCCAGTCTTGCCATTTCTAAGTGTCTGCATGGATTATCATTCCACCCTTAAGAACTCATTAACTAACTCCTCCCATTCCCATCCTTCCCAAGCCATCATTCCCAGCCACAGGAGGTGGGCTAGGATAAGGAGGGAGGGATTCTGAATACAGTCTTTACTAAAGCCTAAATGGGGGATTTCCCAAACCATGCTTTCCCAGTCTCGGCTGTCCTAGGCTTCTTGTTTTCTTAGCCATTAAAGGCTGCCCCATACAGTTGCCCAAAGCTGCCAACTTGAAGTCTCTTCTATCAGCAACCGGACAGATGTGGCTGTTACTAGTTGAGACCTTCAACTGTCTTGAAGATTTTTTGGCTTCCCTTTCACAATGGGAGTAAATGGAACTCATCTGGGAATGTCCTAGAACTGTTTTGACCTTTGGTAGAGATAGGACTGATTACCGTGGTGCTGTTCTCTGGAATTAGCCTGATACAAGACAGCCTGATTTATTCCAGCCCACTGTCTCTCTAGAGTCTTCATAAGACAGTGCTCAGTTTCATAGGTTTTTATTTATTGTGCTCACAGTTTGAAATTCTTCCCTAAGAGTTGATAGAGAGTAGCACACTCCAACATTCAGAGTACATCCCAGAGCCCAGACCAGCACTTCCCTGGGGAATCCCCTCTTCAACATTTCCCATAATAGAAAGGAGCATAATCCTTCGAAATGCCCAACCGGTGCAGTCTCTAAATATTTCTCAAGAAGTGTCTTTGATTTATTCATTAAAGCTTAATTGATGGACTCTGGTTCTGGCCAAGAAAGGATAGCTCCATTTCTCACTGGGTTTCCCTCTGATAGCTAAAAAATTCCTCACATAACACAACACACCCACAGAGACCCTGAAAGGTAAAAGGAAAAGATGTGTTGCCTTGAAACTCAAGACTTGAGAAATGACACAATGGTGAGCTCCCTGGGTTTGTTTGTTTGATTTTGCCTCCAATATATCCCAAACTGCAGGGTGCTGAAGTCTTCAACCTGAAATCCCAACAGGCAACCAAACCAAACCAACCCAATAAACAAACACAAAACCCAAGAAAATTCTTTTTTTAGCCGAAAGAAGAGCCTAATAATATAGAAAATCTTTTTGATGCCACCTGGCTTACTCCAATTAATAAATAGCCAATATGCTGGAAAAAGAACAATCAACTTGAGGTAGTAGGTGTAAAAAGTACAAGAGTGAATGAAGAGAGGTAGACTGCAGATGTCATCAGGACCTACTCACGTGGGGGAGTTGAGTGCTAGATGAAACACCTTTGCTGAAAATCTTTGGACTCTATTTTGTAGATTAAGAGGCACTGCAGACACGATTTAAGGAAATAACAACAGGTTCGTACTGAGTTTTAGGTGGATCAAACCAAGGGCTAACGAGAGGCAACTGAAGTATTCCAAGTGAGAGATGATGAAAGCTTCCATTTTGGCAGGGACATGAGAGATGTGGAAGTGGGGGAAGATTCCAAAAATTTAAGGACTTGGTAATTGGATGTTGGGTAGTGGTAAAGAAAAACCAGGTGTCAAGAATGACTTCTAGGTTCTAACTTGGATGACCGTTTAGATGGATGCCACCAACTAAGAGAGCACAGAAATGAGTGTGTTGGGGTGGAAATGTTGCATTCAGCTTGGAGCATGGTGAGTTTTAGGTGCCTATGGGTCACCCAGGTAGAGAATTCCCCCCCATATCATCAGGTGTCCAGGTCAGAAGTGGGTCTTAAAGTAGGAAGGGAAATAGATCTTTGTATTTATTTTAAGTCTTCTCTCTCACCAGGATCCAGGATCCAGGATCCAGATTATGTCTAAGGGTTCGGAGCCAGGATGGATCCAAGTGGCACATGCCATTTAAGAACTGATAGGAGCGGAGATTCTGATAACTGAGGCTTTGTTCCTAAATCAGACTGCCCGTGCCTTATGCTGTCTTCTCATATGGAGTCTTGTCTCCTGGGCATTCCAGTCTTTTCAGCAAATTTTCTAGTCTTTCTTGGAAGACCTTCCCCACCTGGGTCAGACATACACAAATGCCAATTTTTACAATAAAAAGAAGGGGCTGAGATGGGAGCAGGACAAGTGGCATTCAAGACAGAAAATTGGTAGCTCTGAGATACAGGAGTGACAGGTCAGTGTCCAGTAAAATAGCTCAAAAAGGAAACAGAGGGCATCACAAAATATCTTCCAGACATGGTGAAGAGATGGGGTGGGTGTGGAGACTATAGGAAGTCAGGCCTTCCTATGACCTTGCACAGCAGTCAAATTAGCGAACAAGGATCCACTATGCAAAAGTTCGAGTGTTTCGACCACTAGGAAAGATTCTGAAGAATTAATGAGATCAGATGGTAGGTGGGGCCAGAAAGGGACCATTTGGTTCTTATAAACCCTGGTCACCTTCATTAGCCCTCAAGAAGCAAAGAAGAACCCACAAGACTGAAAATAACTATGATGTTTATTGAGCTCTTTTCATTTGTGTCAAGATGACTGAGTGGTAGGAAACTTTATAGATGGTATGGATGAACTATAAATAACTTACAGCAATTTAAAAAATGACCCAACATTCTTTGAGACTCCTTCCATTGAGAGGCGGGGTCTATGTCTCCTCCTCTCAAATCTGGGCAAGTTTGAGACTACTTTGGCCAAAGAGGTAGTGCTCTGTAACTTCTGAGGCTAGGTCATAAAAAGTCATGCCCGGTCCTCTTGAGGTACTAGCATCCGTGTAAAATATCTGACCACCCCGAGATGGCCAGGGTGAGTATGTCAAGCTTGATCTCTGGTCAACAGGCACAGCTGAGCTCAGCCTTCCAGCCGTCCTCACCAAGGCACCAGACATGCAATTGAAGCCATTTTGGACCCTCCAGACCCTCCCATCTGCCAACTGAGTTCCGAGGAATGACATCAGTGATGCACCAGAAGCAAAAAACTTACTGTGATGGCCCAAATTGTATGCCCCTGCCAAATTCAGATGGTGAAATCCTAACCACCATACTTCAGAATGTACCTTAGAATGTGCCTATATTTGGAAAGAGGGTCTTTAAAGTGGAGATAAAGGTAAAATGAGGTTACGTGAGTGGGCCATAATCCAATACGACTGGTGTTCTTTTAAGAAGAGGAGATTAGGATGCAGACACATACAGAGGGAAGGCTATGTGAAGGCCCATGGAGAAGATGGCCACTTACAAGGCAGGAAGAGAGGCCTGTTAAAAAGAATATTTTCAACAGCCAATTTATTGGTCTAGTAGGCTTTTATTCAACGGTTTGTGAATCAGGCAGCATCTAGTCTATAAGCTAGAAAGGAGCTCCAAAGAGTTGTGCAAACGGAGAGGGTTTTTAAAGACCATTGTGAGCAGGAACAAGGACGTTATACTGGGCATTTGCTGACTGGTCAAAACAGAGTTGCTTTCCTTACACGGAGCAAAGATAAATCTTAGAGCCAGGTTGGGTAACTTGTGCTGATTGGTTGATCTAGGCCTTCCTTTTCTGGGAGAGCCTAACAGAAACTTAGTGAAGTTTTGGTTTGCTGATGTGGGGCTTAGCATGAGTGACGCCATCTTGGACCTAACCTGGTTACTTTAATAGGCCTCAGAAAAATATCCACCTTGCCTGACAATACCTTAGTCTTAGACTTCTAGCCTTCAGAATTGTGAGAAAATTAGTTTCGGTTGTTTAAACCACCCACTCTGTGGGACTTTGTTACGGGAGCCCTAGCAAACTAATATACTCACCAGCTATGGATTTCTCACCTTAGAAAAATGGCTGCTGTTTTAAGTCACTGAGTTTTCAGGTAGTTTATCCCACAGCAGTGGGAATAGAAAAAAGTTTGGACTTCTAAAGTTCCTCTTCCTCTAGGGATATCTAGCTTCTAACCACATTGTTCGTTTAGGATGGACCACAGCGGGCAGCCTTCAAAAATTGATACTACCAGAGAGAGAGGATGGGGTGAAAGGTCAGAGCTCAGACTTACGGCTTCAGTGGCATGTGAGAACCAGGAACTTTTAAACAGAGGTCTAAAAATATTTTTTTCATTAGTCTGAGAAAAGTGAAAAACACTGTGCCTAAACTGCAACTTCATATAGCTGTTCTATGGCTCTGTCCTTTGGTCAGGTGGGATTCCTTGGGAGAGGGAATTACAGCACCAGATTGCAGGCCGAGGGCCCCGTCTGACCTAGATTCTGATTTTTTAAAAGAGTGATTATAGCTCTGGAGGCAGGGGTTAAGTCTCATGGTCTCCACCAGGAAGCATTTTTCTTAGCCGTGGGGGATATTACATTACAGCTAATTACAGGCTGTCTGCTAAGATTTTCTAATTACTTCACTTACATTAGTCTTGCTTTCTTAGGGATCCTGTAAGCTTTTGGAAGGCGTCTTGAGGACAGGGGCACACTGCTCTGGGTTTTCTACCCTCTTCAGTACCAGCTACTCCAAAGACACCGGATAGCAGAGGTGGACAGTAAATATGAGTCACTGTAAGCATGGGCTCTGGGGTCAGCCTCGTTGGGTTCAAATCCAAATTTTACTTCTTCTTAGCTTTGTAGCTTCATTCACATTAATAAGATCTCACATTAATAATTATTTTTTAGGGGCACTTGGGTGGCTCTGTCGATTAAGCTCCTGACTCTTGATTTTGGCTCAGGTCATGATCTCAGGGTCGTGGGATCAAGCCCCAGGTAGGACTCTGAGCTGGAAGTGGAGCCTGCTTAATATTCTTTCTCTCTCTCTCCCTCTGCCCCTCCCCTGCATGCGTGTGTGCGTTCACATGGGCTCATGTGTGTGTGTGCAAATTCTCTCTAAAAATTATACATTTTTTACTTCCATTTGGTTCTAAAAGTTCAAGAGCTTCCACCTCCTCGCTGCTGTCAGGTTTGGGGTTTGCACACGGGGAGGGGAACAGAGCGCAGAAGCAATTGCAGTTCAAGAGTACGGGATTGGGAGGAATCCGAGCTACAGCCTCCCCCTGTATAGGCTGGGCGAATCTGCATTAGCCCATGTCTTCGACATAGGGTCACATGGCAAGGATCCAAGGCATGGCTGTCACTGTTTCTCTCACCCACTGCTCTCATCCCCCAGTGGACAAATCCCAGGTGGCCATCTGCTCCTGTGGCGGGTGAGGGGGTCCCCACCAGAGCCAGAAGGACTGATCTACCGCGGCCGTAGCTGAGGCTTTGAAAAATTAAAAGGGAGCGTGTTAATTAGAGAATGCTTAATTAGGAAACCAGTTCCCTAGAAGAAAGGGAATTAATTGAAAAATAGACCTTCACCAAGAAGTTTTGGGCACAAAAATCCAGCACGGGAGCTGGCTTGTACTGGCTTGTTCGAGACGCTTGGGCACTTTTCAAACTTCACCTTCAGTGACATCATGCTGGCAGCTTGAAATCACCACCGTGGGAGTATTTACACCCGTACCGTTGGCAAAGGCTACAAACCTGGGACTGTTTCTAGGAGCACTGTTGGTTACTATATACTAAGACACAACTGCAAAAGTCTAGCTTGTATTCCTGGTCAGAGGGCCCACGTGTCTCTGGGTCTAGAAACTTGTGGAAGCACGGCCCTTGCAATGTCTCAATTCCTGCAAAGCTGATGTCTGCAACATAATTTGTACAAAATGAGTCACTGCGGTACATAAAGATCTCACATTTGTTATTTCCATATTTTTATGTAACATCTATTTTTTTCTGTTCTCAGGTTTTGTTTTATAATGTATAAAGTATATTACTACGGCCCTATGTGTACATACTTCATATACATTTGGAAGGTCATTGCTTAATTTTTTTTTAACTGATTAAAAGCAAAAACTGTGGAGACCATTGTTTCAGAGTAAAAGGAAAGAGAACTGGTTCTAAGAAATTCAGACAGGATGATGTAGGAGTAGTGTGTTTATGTCGCGGTGGTGGTGGTGGCATTAGAAGTTAGAGCTGAATATCAAAAGCAGAAGAGGTGACCTCATTGCTTTTTAGGGTGGGATATGTTGATGAGCATGCAAGAAGGAAGGTGGGCCGCTGCAGCGATCAAGGCGGTGAGACAGGCTGCTCTCGGATCTGGGAGGACAGTCCATGCAGGAGGATTTCACAACCCGGAGGCCTTGTTACCTGGAGGACTGCTGGTCCCAGCCCCAGAGACTGGGATTCAGTGGGACTGGGCTGGGGCCTGAGAATTTGCATTTCTTCCAAGTTTCAAGCAATGTGCTGCTGCTGGACTAGGCTCACACCCTGAAAACAAGTGACTTAAAGAACCCCTTTTGAGGGTAAAAGGGATCTTTCTGATGACAATCCACGAGACCCAGACGGCAGAATAGAAGCGTTTGGAGTGGGGTGGGCAGGAAGGGTGGGAAATTGGTTCAGATGAAACCCTTAAAGAAAGAAGAGCCCAAGTTACAAGCATTGACCTAGGAGCCTCGGACTTCTGGTGCTGGTTCAGAGAAGCAGGAATATAACAAGCCTTGCTGGGCTTAGCCCTGTCTGCAGTCTTATGATCTTCCCAGCAGATCGTTCTGGTGAGGCAGGAGGTGGTCTGGCTTGGTGGAAGGGCTGGGGAGGGTCCTACCGAAAGCCAAATGGAGCTCTGGAGGCCACACCTCAGTTGTGACCGTTTTCCCCCATGTGGCAGAATTCTACTTGGTTATTCATTCCTCAGATCACGTCTCTCCTTTCTTTTGAAGTCTTCTCGACACTCTGGAAAGGTGGTTTCGATTCCACAAGGCCAAGAGAATGTGCTCCTGTTTTGAGTCACGGTCTGACTCTTCCACTCACCCTCCAGCCCCACGGGAGGCACCGTGTCCCCAGCGCCTTTTAAAGGAGCATCGGGCATCTGTGTTTCCCACTTGCCCTGTTTGCCCAAGGGAGCAGGCCCTGCACAGCGGCCCCTGTGAGATCAGGTGGCACCCTTACGAACCAGTAGTCCCCACTTGTACTGAGACTTCGATCGTATCTTCCCTTGAGCCGGGACACCAGCCACGTCCATGCTGTTTTGTTTGTCCTAGTGTGTGTTTGTAAACATTCAGTCGAAGCATGCCCGAGGGTCCCATCATGTTTCTAAGTGTTGCCTCGGAGCCCACGAGTCTGGGTATGTGAATTAACACTGTCATCGCGACTCTGTCCAGGCATTGGCCGCCTGCCAACACTTGTTACTGCTTCCGCCTGTGCTTTTGTATCATTTAGACGTATCTCCTCGCTCCAAGAGTAGATAGCCTTGCTGCAACCGCACAACTACCTTTTTCCTTTTCTACCCAATACAAATGACTATCCTCTCAGTCTACTTTGCTGGTCTCCACCGTTCGTTCGCACGTATGGTCAGTCCACCTGCTATTTTACGTTATGTTTGTTTGGGTCTAAGACTTTCTACTAAGACTCCTTAGATAAACTTTTTCTTTTTTGTATCAACCATAATGCCTAGCATAGCAGTTTTGCAAAGTGAGTGCTCAATATTTGTTGATTGATTGACATGCAGAAATGTGTTCGGGCTGCTAGATTTGTTGTGACAGAGAATCAGGCAGCCTTAGCTCAGACTAGGAACTGCCTATCCAATATGAGGAATTTGGCTAAATCCTGAAAAGCTCCTTTACTTATTATGACATTTTAAATTAATTATATATTTCCAACTGTATTTTTCAGTTTCATGCATAATTATTATTATGCTAAATGGTATTTATACTTAAATGTTTGGTAGTTAATGTAAGCGACTGAGATTAGTAATGTTTTACAGCCAAACCAAATTCATTTTTAGTTGTTCTCTTCTCCCAGCCTTCCTATTGGCAATTCCCCTGACTCCATGCACACTTGAATTCTAATCACCCTGTATCACGTACAGGTGGGTTAAAAGACAGAGGCCCCAGGGCTCAATCCTGAAATAGGTGGGGGCTTCCTCATAAGGGGTCTGCCTTCCCTCCCTCCCCAGTACCAACTCTTCGTCCTTGTCCTTGGGCTTCCCCATCCTACCTGGGCATCCTTCCTGGTGCCCCAGCTACCTTCTCCCGGCTGTACCTGAATGTTACCTGTCCTTCAATTTTGACTTTTTACTATGAATTTTGAATTTATAGAGAAGTAGAAAGATAATACTTAATACCCATATTCCTATCACCTATATTCAACGATCAACATTGTGTACCTTTTTTTAAAAATTATTTTTTAAGGATTTAAAAATCACAGACATTAGGACATTTCACACTTAAAAACTTCAGTAAAAACCTCTAAAAAATTTTCCTATGTAACCACAATGTCATTATCACCCTGTATTAGTTTGCTAGGGCTCGTATAACACCCACAGATACCACGACTGGACGGCTTAAGCAACAGAAATTTATTTTCTCATGGCTCTGGAGGCTAGAAGTCTAAGATCAAGGTGGGGGCAGGTTTGGTTTCTTCTGAGGCTTCTCACTCTGGCTTTCAGGAGATGATCTAAAAGAATATATATATTTGGTTAAATATATGATTTAAAAGAATATATTATATGCATTGACTCCAGAACTCATTCATTCAAGAAAATATATATATTCATATATTATGTATATATGGAAATCATGTATTGATTTAAAATCAACTGTATTGATAGTTCAAATTCGAATTTAACACTACAGGGTTTTATTTGAATTTATACTTCTATTTCCTCTATGCTGAAAATCTTTGTTTCTCACAACATCAATATAATTACTTACTTGTTATGTTGTTTTTTCAAAATAATAAGAAAACTGAATGACCAGAATATATTTGTTTGTCCTAGAATATATCCCACCAAGGAAATACAAAATACTAAGTTTTAAACTCAGTTGACTGTTTTCTCTGTGTGGTTCTGCTATTAATTTTTAATGCGTTAGGTTAATTTGTTTCTTTTTTTCCTTCAATTTTAGGAATGGCCTTTTGTTTTTATTTTTACATAATCTGTATTTTTTTTAGTTATGTAAAACATTTACATCCTAGAAGTTAAAAGCTATACCCAAAGAAGTTTCTCTTCCATCTCAGTCCCCTCCCTCCTCACCCCCTCTTCTGCCATCTGTTAACTAATTAAAAAAAAACTGAGTTCTGATTAATTCTTACAGTGTTTCTTATTACAAACATAGGCAAAATTGTGCTCATATTCTTATTCCCCTTTACCTTTTCCCATGAGAGTTGCATATTATACACGCCTTTTCATTGTGGACCATGCCTTTTCATTTCACACGTCTGCAGATCCCTCCACGTTAATACATGGGGACTACTCTCATTCTTTTCACGGTTGCCTCGTTGTGCTTCACATGAGGATGCCATAGGGACTGGGGTCACAGTTTATTCAACTAGACTCTGGTGGACATTTGAGCCATTTCATGTTTATTTGCAAGTACGCATAATGCCTCAGTGAATAACATTGTGCATATGGCATTTTGTATTTGTGAAGTTATAGCCTTAGAATAGATTTCCAGAAGTGGGATTCCTGGGTCAAAGGGTAAACACAGCTGTGACCTTGGTAGATACTGATGAACTCTCCCCCAAAGGAATGATGTCCTTTCGTATTCCCAGCAACATCCTATGGCGCTACTCGCTTCTCCACAGCCTCAGGAGTAAAGTGTATTGTTACAATTCTGACTTCACCCAATCCAGTGGGGGATGGAGAGACATGGTATCACAGTGTAGTTTATTTTGTTTTATTTTATTCTTATTTTGGGGGGGGGGCACACAAGGGGTGAGGGTCAGAGGGAGAGGGAGAGAGAGAATCTCAGTCAGACTCCCCGCTGAGCACAGAGCCCCATGAGGGGATGGAGGGGACCGATCTCAGGACCCTGAGATCATGACCTGAGCCGAAATCGAGAGTCAGACACAGTGACTGAGCCACCCAGGCGCCTCCCAAGTGTAGTTTTAATGCTCATCTCTCCTTTTACAACTGAAGTTGAGGAATTTTCCATCTGTTTAAGGAACATTTGTATTTCTTTTTCTATAAACCGTCGGTTCGTGTATTTTGGCATGTTCAGGGTTGTTGGTCTTTTTTGATTTCTGGGAATTCTTTATGTTAAGGAGATGAGTCATTTGGCTGTGAAATAAGTTCCAAATATTTGTTCCTACTCTGTCATTTGTCTTTTCACCTTTATGATTTTTTTAATGCAAAAGCCTTTTTTTTTAAAAAAAATAATTATGTAGTCAAATTCCTCACCAAACCGTATTTATTGATCCTAGATTTTGAGTCACAGTTAAAAAGGTTGTCCTCACTTTCAGGTTTTAAAGGTATTCACCCATGTTTTCTTTTAGTATTTTTATGGTTTAATTTAAAAGTATGTTTGAATATCTCATTCATTTAGGAAGGTTTTTTTTTGGTGTGGTTTTTGTGCATTTCTTGTTAAATTTATTAAATTTATTCCTAAGTATCTTTTTTTTTTTTTTTTTTTTTTTTTTTTGCTGCTATTGTGAATGAGGGTTCTTTTCCAAATATCTTCTTAACTGGTTGATAATCATCATCCAGGACGTAGGAAGACTATTTATTTATATTGATTTTATATTTTGCCAATTTGACATGGATAACTAGAGTTTTTATATCTTTATTTTGAATTCTTATGCCTCTAATTTCTCCTCTTATTTAATCAAATTGACTAATACTTTTTTAAAAAGATTTATTTTATTTGTCAGAGGGAGAGGAGAGAGCACAAGCAGGGGGAGTGTCAGGCAGAAGGAGAAGCACGCTCCCTGCTGAGCAGGGGCTGGACCCCAGGACCCTGGCATCATGACCAGAGCCAAAGGCAGACACTCAACCAACTGAGCCATCCGGGCGTTCCTGGCTCATACTTCTGATAAGTGGTTAACTTGTTGCAGTAAGAGTAAGTACCTTGTCTTATTCCTGACTTCAGTGGGAATACCTCTGGTGTCTTCCCATCAAAAAATATGTTGGCTTTGGGGCTGGTGTGTGTGTGTGTGTGTGTGTGTGTGTGTGTGTGTGTAATTACATTAAGAAATAATTTATCGATTTTTATTTTGCTGACTGGTGTTTTTTGTTTTGTTTTGTTTTTTTCTCAGTCAGGGGACTGAATTTTCTTTTCAGCATCAAAGGAAATGACAATTTGCTCTTTCTATGTAGATATAGTACTTAATGTGAATGAATTTTTAGTATTGAATCATCTTTGCAATCATGGAATAGACTGTACCTGGTCCTGTGTATTTTGCTCAATATACTATTGGCATCCGTGAGACAATTTTTATTTAGAATTTTTCCTTCAATATTTATGAGAGATTAGGATCTGATTTTCTTGTATTGTGTGCAATCTTAATCATTTGTCGATCAATTGGAAATTCACTTCAAAACACCTAATTTGGAAGTTTTCTTTCGTGTTGTATGTCTGTATATTTTAAGTAACATTGAAACGATCTGCTCTCGTTTAGGCCTGGCATTCTTTTCAGTGGGGGAGGGAGAGTCCTCGATGGTTAGGAGCTTCTCTGAGTGCTGTGTTTTCTTGTATTTCTATTCCCCATCCTCGTTGTCTGGGATGCCGGGGGCTCCCGGTAGCAGGAAGTAGGGGGTAAGGCTCCGGGGGTAGAGGGTACCTTTCTCAAGGCAGACGGGGCCTGGGGCTGGATTGATGGTATGATCACCTCTAGGATGGAGAAGGGACAAGAGGGCAGTGGTGTGGGTGGGTCGGTGGGTGGGTGGGCTGTGAATATATGCCCAGAGGCCCAAGCTGAGGCTAGATCAGCTGCTTCTTCCCAAAGATTTTTTCTTCTGACTCTGCATTCCAGCCTCTCCTGGGGGGTCTCTGTCCTATTTTCACAGCTGAGAAGGCAAAGGAAATTTCCCACCGTTCACTGAACTCCTTGGCAGCCTCTGTGGGGGAGGTCGTCAGAGTCAGCTCACCTGAGGGAGCTTAGACTAACGGTCAGCAATCCCACTCCCCAAATCTCCTCATCTGCACTTGTCCTGAAGCAGTTCAGCCAACAAGCCCTGTGGCTCACAGACTTATTAAAAATCCTGAAGTCACAGACATTCTTTTTATGTTGAATCTCTGATTTTCTGAGGTAGCTCTCTCTGCAGGGGCTCTGGAACGACCACTCCTCTGCTCAGATAGCTCTGCTGTGAGGTGGCTTTGCTATGGCAAATGCTGGAGGCCCCCCCGCTTCCTGTTTCCCTGCTCCCTCAGCCCTCTGTGCACCTGCAGGAGGCAGGGGTCTCCGTGCCGCCACCCCCTCTCCACAATAGAGCCTACCGCCAGGAGGCGCTAGTCTGTGAGGAAGAGAGTGGGCGCCCCTGGCTAACAAGGTCCCCTCTTCTGCAGCTGCAGGATGTTGCACTTGATTAAAGGCAGGGAAGGGGAGGGAGAGGAACCTGTGGTATCCCTGGAGCTCCCCACCACTTCTGAGCTGGAGGGAAGCCTTCGGAGAGGCTGAAGCTCAAAAGCACCCCTGGGAGATTGTTCTGTGCCCCAGGTGGTGTTTCCTGTGTACAAGCTGTGGGCCTTGAGGAAAGTGGGGCCAGTCTCAGCCCCCTCACCCAGTACGGTGATCCTGCCAGGCCTCTAGGGGGAGCAGGTAGAGCTGGCAGGGGGCTTGCAGGGCGAGGGGAAGGCTGGGCCCTGAGAGCGCTTGGGGCATCTGGGGAATGTTCTACGTTCTAGGCCAGCACTTCTTCCCCCTTTAGATGCAAATGGAGTCCCTTTCCAGCACCTGTACAATTGTACCAGGGCTAACCAAGCTGTGCGGCCCACAACTGTCAAAGTCAGTGGAGAAAAACTATGGTGACTCGTTTCAGAACTTTCGTTTAGAGATGTGAGATAGCATCCGAATGACCACAGAGGTTCACGCCCTGTTACAGGCGCTGGGCTGCAGGGACGGACGACTGGCTCCAAAGGCTCAGGGTGGCCCTGGGAGCTCTCGGCCCAGACCTGTTTCTCACCCCTGGCCGGCTCAGCTCTGGCTGTGGCCGCTGCCGAGTGAGTGGCCATACCGGCTATGTGTCCAGATGAGCCCCGGTAGGAGGTCCGGGAGGGACTTCTGGAAAGTTTCCTGGAGAGACTCTTCTGTCATTCACATTCCTCCAAGGTCTTCTCATGGTCGGCTTGGTATAGTGGCCGTTTTTCTGCAGGCATATTTTATCCTCATATTGGTATATTGTTTGCATATGACAGAATGAAGAGGTTAGGTGGCCTGGCTTTGGGATCCAGAGACCAGGGCTTTATTCCTGCCCAAATGCATGACAGAGAAGAGGGATAGTCTCCCCCAATTTTCGTTTTACTTTAATTAATATTATTATCAATACTATTACTGATATATTGAACCCTTCCTATGTTCCAGGTGCTGTTCTAAACAGCTTGCCAAACAAATGAGTTCCCTGAATCCTCATAAGCCTACAGGGTTTGGCTGGGGGGCAGTGGGCACTATCGTTCTTGTTTACAGAGGAGGAAACTGCGGCTTAAGGAGATTGAGCAATTTTCTAAAGGTCACAAAACCAAACTGAATTTGGACCTATGTATTTTTTTTTTCACCATAAGCTATTACTCATCACCTTCAAATATCTCTGGAAAGCATGACTGGTCAAAATGGGCTTGACTATGTTCCTCTTCAGATGGATTGCTTAGAAACAAATAGAGAAATTCTTTAACCATTTTTTTTAACTTAGTCTAAGTTTCTTGGGATTTCTCATTATATAAGACAGGTCCTGCCTCTATGGCCTTCACCCACCTATACAGACTATGGAAATGTAGGCTGTCGATCTGTTATGGCCTAAACCCCAGTGTCCCTCTCTTCGTGCTCTATTTCCACGAGCCGCTCTCGGCTGTCCCACCCCTGGCTCCTCTGCCTGGCCAGCCAGTTTTGGAAACACTGTGCTGTTCAACCCATATACCCTCCCTGGGACACACAGAAGGGATTACAACTTCTCCCGCTGCGGGCCCCGGGACTATTGGAAGGAGGTGGACGAGATGTCTCTTTTTTTTTTTTTTTTTTAAAGATTTTATTTATTCATTTGACAGAGATAGAGACAGCCAGCGAGAGAGGGAACACAAGCAGGGGGAGTGGGAGAGGAAGAAGCAGGCTCCCAGCGGAGGAGCCTGATGTGGGGCTCGATCCCAGAACGCTGGGATCACGCCCTGAGCCGAAGGCAGATGCTTAACCACTGAGCCACCCAGGCGCCCCGAGATGTCTCTTGATGTGAGACTTGAGGGACAGGCAGACTGAGGGCAGAGAGAGGTCGGTGAGGCGTATGCTGTCTAAGAGGCTGGAGGTGGGCTGGAGGTGGGTGCATGGGTTATGATGTCCAGTTGGGAATGGGGGGAACCCAGGGAGGAGAGGAAACTGGTGTGAGATGGAGCATACTACAGGGGGAGGGGGAGGAGGCCCGAAGCCCGGACAGTGTGCTTGCCTGGAATGGAGGCTTTACGTGTTCCCCTGGTACAGCAGCCGAGTTTCAGGACATACACCATGAGACATGCCCACGGTAGCAGAGGCAAGCCCTAGAGGCAGACGAAGAGAGACCCTCCACGTTCTTTCCTCAGAGTGTACTTTACCAGAGAGCAAGTTTTGACTGTCTGATGGCAGGGTCCATGATTATTTACCTTGTCTCCCCAGAGCCTGGTGCTGAATCTGGTGATTTGCAGGCCCTTGGGACTTTCAAATAAATGCAGGAACAGACAGAGGGAGGGAAGGAAGAAGGATGGCTCAGCAGTAGGACTTGATCAGGAGCTGGGGACTCCAGACAAGTGTCAACCAACCCCTTTCCAGGGTCAGGTAACTGGGGCTCACGCTTCTCCGCATGGCTGATTTTCATGGGGGTCACCAGTCACAAGAAAACTCACTCCTCTGGTCTCCTCGGATTCCACTGGGTTAGAGAAACTAAGCCGGAGTTCAATGAAGTCTCAGTCTGGATAAACAAGACAGAAGAAATCCGATTCAAGAAGAGGACCTCATTCAAAGGGAAGTTGCCCTATTTTCCAAGACTTTTTGTCCTGCCTACATCTTGTCTCTGAAGTAAACGCCTCTGGTTCATGGTTCATTAGATTTCAAGCACGGGTCCTGGTCTGTGAGTGTGCCAACTTAGGTTTCTTTTACAGGTGCAGATTCCTTAGCTGGATGAAGCTGGGGGAGCTGAGTGAACTCCATCACTAACCGGTTCTTCAGAATCTCGGGCATTACACAGACACACAGAGCCCTTGAGCTCCTGACACAAAGGCTGATAAAAAACAAGTGCATTAACACAGAACTTAAAAACAGTAGATTGACTAATAGTAACCCAAAGACCAATGTGCCTCTAACCACATTTTTGTTTATTTTTTAGTGTGTTTCCTTCATGGTCTTTCTTGTGGCTCACCCTATGCAGTTTGTGTACTTGTTGAGAGCTTTTTTTCTGTCTCTGACATTGTTTTTGCTGAACTCAGTGTTTCCGAGACCCTCTCTCCTCACAGGCTCAGTTTTGGCCTGCCATCTGCAGTCCTCCAGTTTCAGTGGCAGAAGAGGCCTAGGCTGCTTCCTGTGGGCCCCCAGTTGGGCAGAAGCATGCGGTGGTATCTGCTCCTGATCTGGGTCCAGGGCCTGAGGCAGGCTCCACCCCCAGCCTCAGGTAAGGCCCAACAATCCAGCTTGGACCTGGAGGAAGTGGAGGAGGAAAGGGAGGCTGGGAGTGGAAGGGGGAGTGATGGAAGGAAACGCATGGTTTTCAGAGTCTTGTGTCTCCTCGTGTGAGAAAAGCCAGCCTGTGGGAAGGAGGTCCAGTTCTGTTTTGGGTGGCAGATGAAGTCCTTGGGGTTGGGGTGCCTGACTGGCCAACCCAAGAAAGGAAACAGGGGGAAAGAAAGGGACAAGGAGGAGGGATGATCAGTTTGTTTGTAGAAGTTCACTCGTACTCCATCGTTCTGGTTTCTGTCCCTGAGGAAACTTCTAGAAAGGCGTTGTCTGTTTTCTGTGGATCAAAAATGTCTTCTTCACAGATTCTAGAGATACTACCATTATAGACTGGATTTATGTTAGATATGTTTCCTTCTGTATTAAAAATCATGGACAAGTGCTTCTGAGGTGGCACAAATGCTGAGAAATTATAGTATAATTTAATTATGTTGTTTTTTTGAACCATTTGAGGGTTGAGCTGTGCCCAGGGTGCTGGGGGTGGTCAGCGCTGAGGAGGGTGGTTTTGTCTGGGAGAAACAGTTTCTCTCCAACCCTCCTTTCCTTTGGATTTTGTGGCTTTCCTGAAGGTTTTTCCAGGCACCCCCAAATGGCAGTCAACCAAACAGTCAGGTTTCATTTCAAAGGCTACTGTGCCCAGCACAGAACTGGCTGCTGGAAGATAAAGTGCAACAGAAGTGGTGACTGACAGGGCTTATGCTGCAGGTAGGGAGACAAAATAAGCCCATGGAAATAATCGATGAGCTAGATTGCAGCAGAATATCCTGAGTGGGGCAGGGCCCTGCTGTGCCGCAGTCACAGTCTATGCGGGGAGTGACAGGATGGCAGGAGGGTCTGTCATTCCAGAAGCCAATCCTAGCCTCAAAGCCCTTCGGGACTTCTGTGGGAAGTTTCACGGACAGCTGTTGACCCAGGACTCAGTCACGCTCTCTCCCCTTCCCTAGGAGCTGCATCAGGCAGAATAGTAACAACGGGGAACGTTTCTGCAGAGGAAGGTGGCTCTGTCACCTTGCAATGTCACCTCTCCTCCACCACTGCCAAAGTGACTCAGGTCAACTGGCAGCAGCAGGACCAGCTTCTGGCCGTTCGCCATGCTAACTTGGGGTGGCACATCTACCCAGCCTTCAGGGAGCGAGTGGCCCCCGGCCCCGACCTGGGCCTCACCCTGCAGTCGCTGACCAGGAATGACACCGGGGAGTACTTCTGCACCTATCACACCTACCCTGATGGGATTTACAGGGGGACGCTCTTTCTGGAGGTCCTGCAAAGCTCAGGTATGCCCTCTGGAGCAGGGTGGCTGAGGGACTTCATCCTCCAGAACAGGAAATGGGTTCCTGCCGAACGCTCTGCACGAGCAGGGCCCCTCGCCCTCGGCTCACATTCGAGTCACCAGGGAGCTCTAACGATACTGATGCTGGTGCCCCATCGCAGACCAACTTCATCAGAATCTCCAGGGGCAAAGTTGGGAGGTGGTGGGTTCTAAAAGCCTGGTGATTCAAATGTGCAGCCAGAATTGAGAACCGCTGTTTTGGGTGAGAAGTGCATCTTACGTGGGTTCGTTGGGAAGAAGTCATTAAGGTCATTTGGGGAAGGTTCTCATTTATTAGTTTAGTATCAATCATGCAAATTAGAATTAGCGTCTAAGTTTTATAAAGGATTAAAACACAGTGTGTGCTAAGTGTCAATATACAGTAATTTACATTTGTATGGTACTTCACAGTTTCCAGAATGCTCTCACATTCATTATCTGCCTGAACACTTAAAGCAGTTCTCTGGAAAGTGAGAAAGGATTATTGCATCTAAGAGACAGTATAGCCGAGAGCTCACGAGCTCAAGCTCTGACACCAGCCAGCCTGGGTCCAAATCCTGGTGCTGCTGTTGACTTCAGACAAGATGACTTAGCTTCTCTGTGTATCAGTTTTCTCATCTGAGAAATGAAAATTGATGTCACCTTGTGAGGCGCTACCATAGGATTGAATTCCTGACTATAAGAAAATGCCCTTAAACGGCCTGGGCCGAGGTGAGCCCCAAGCAAGCATCCGCTGTGAACGCCAGCCACTCCCATACCTAATGAGGCAGGGGCTGAGCTCTGCAGCCGCTCCGGGCACGAGATGCTCTGGTTTCACTACCCTACACCCTCCGAACTTCTATCTGCTGCCATCAGTTGTGCTGGAGATGAAGTTTTATGACTGAGCAAAATATGTGTAGAAGGAGAAGATAAAAGGCTATTTGAGTTTCTTTTCAAATGCTTCTTTTTGGCTGGCTCTGACATAGGTCAGTGCCGCATGCGGGTAAGAGCCCATATCTGGTTCTACAGACAGCCCACCGCAGCCCTTCTGCCCCTCGAAGCTGTGTTCTCCATGACCACCTTGCTCCCCATCTGCCCTCTTCCCCCACCTGCGACCAAAGCAAGAGGCTGAGTCTGCAGGGCAGGAGGAACTTGTTCTGGACTGCTCGGGCTCCCTCCCCCTCGTACCCTATGCTACTGGGAGCACTGCCTTGCCCGAGTGACTGCACTCTTTAGACACCTTTCCCACCGTGTAAAGCCTTAGAGGGAAGAGGGCCCAGCCTCTGCTATCCCCTTCTTTCAGGACCTCCCTGGACAGCTGGGATCCACCTGAGCTCCTGGAAAGGAGGCGGGGATGGGACGCGGCAGCCTGGAAACCCTTCTGCCCGGGGCACAGCTCACATCTGGGCCCTTGTCCTGTTTCTCTCACACTCTCCTTGGAGGAGCTATCCCACTTCTCTTCATAACTCCCTTTCTGCTTCTCCTCCTTACATTTTACATCTTGAAAGAAGTTCATTTGTTCATGCTTTAGTTCATACCACAAATATTATTAAGCACCTGCTATGCGCCAGGTGCTGAGAAAAAAAGGATAAAGCTGGAATAATGTGATAGGCTTACGGGGAAAGGTTATATGCTTTTTGCCCCCTTTTTTGTTATTTAATTTAATATTAACTTTATTTTAATTTTTAATTAAACTTTTTTTCTAGTATGATTATAAACATGAAATTTAATAAAAGAAAATGTTCACTTTCTGTTTTTTTTTTTTTTCCTGGGTGTCATTGTTTGTTTCATTTCATGATGATTATAGAAAGCGATTTTGTCGACTAGAGGAAGAGAGTGTTAACCAGGGTCTGCTCTGGGGTCAAATGTGCGAGGTGCACACCGCTCAAGAGCTCAGCCGTTGATTCCACGGCAGGCCAGGCAGGTGCTCTGCCGTCCGGAGGGCTGGGCTTCATGACCCCAGAACTCAGAGGAAGGCCTGGGCAGCCCCCACCTCTGTGCCCTGACACGGAGGCTTCGCGGTGTAATGGTTGCCGTTTGCTTCTGGCTTTCACCCCCTCGTCTTCATTTTGTCACCCCTCCAGTGGCTGAACGCAGTGCTGTGTTCCAGATCCCACTGCTGGGAGCCATGGCCACAGTGCTGGCAGTCATCTGCGCAGCAGTCATCATGGTGGTCACATTGACCAGAAAGGTAATGACTCTGGCTGCACATCTCAGTCATGGGCACCCCCCACCCCCACGTCGTCCTTTCATGTCCCCGTCCTGTCCAGAGAAAGACCAAGATGTGGTCTCCCCTCCTGTGTTTCGTGCTTTTTTATGGTCCTTGCTCTGCCTTTTTGTCAAGTTGTTTATGCTCTTCTGTCCCCTTCCTGGTGTGGGAACCCCACCCAGAAAGGCTGGACCTGTATGCTTCCCATCTTGCTGTCACCTACAGTTCCTAGCTCCTGCCTGTCCCCGAAGCCACTCCCTGGAGAGACTGATTTATCTGTTGTGAGTCTGACGCGTCCGGGGCATCTCCTCTGCGCTAGGGAGCTGTGTACGTTAGCCTATTGAATTTTAACCACCTTTCCGTAGGATGAGAAATAAACGCTCCCCAAATTTAGGAGTTGAAGGGACACGGCAAGATCAGTAGGCTGTAAGTCCTCTGTTACTCTAGCTTAAGAGGTCGCGGGCTGAGCACGCGCCGGATGGGGAAGTGGAGGACGTGGTTTCTAGTGTCAGCACTGAGTGATTGCAGGGAAGGTGGCGCATCTCCGCAGCCTCCATTTCCTCATACGGCAAGCGCGGATGACGGCGATTCGGCCGGCTCTCCATCACACAGTTGTGCTGAGCAGGTGGCCGTTGCCTGTGAACGCTTTGTAAGCAGTGACGAAAAATATTAATGTGCTTGTGTTGTAGACTGGTAGCTACTGATTAGTGAAAGAATTTCCACCACTTGTTTTGTCTGCCCTTTTGGACTTTTCAAGACATCCCAGGTCACCTTAATTCCACTCACCAAACATTTTGGGGAAGGCAAGATTGGGATTGCCAACATTATTTTCCACCTCATCCTAGACCCCCCTCCCTAGTTCCTGATTCACTTTCCCCCCAACTCTGGTTCCACTCAGTTAGCAGCCCGGCTCTTCATCCCCGACTTTTCCTTGTCTGGACAGCGCACTTCCTGCTGTTATTACTGATGTAAGTGGGCTTATAGCCACTGTCTTATTTTCTTCGTATTTGTTTTGCCTGTTTTTTCCCCTATTCTTTCTTGCTGTCTTTTGAATTAAGTACTTATTATTATTAAAAAGATCTATTTGGTAGCGACATTTTTTGCTCTTCTTTTAGTGGTCACACTGGAGATGACAAAATATACCCCTGACTTCTTAAAGTCTAGCACAAATTAGTGCTTTTATCATTTCTTGGATTATGCAAGAATCTTAGGACACGGTGACTCTTTTTACTTTCTTTCCCAACTTATTGCTATTATCCTCATGTATTTTAATTTTAAATTTCTTTTAAACCCTGAAAGAAATTACTCTTGAGAGCCAGTACTCACTTAGGTTTACCCTTTCTGTCGCTCTTCCCTTCTTCCTGCATCTCCTTTCTTGTAACCAGGACCATTTTCCTTCTGTCTGAAGAATATTATTTAGTATTTCCTTTTGTGCGGGTGATACATTATCCTGGTTTTTGTTTGTCTGAAAATATCTTTATTTTTCCTTAACTTAAAAGGGATGTATCTGTTTTGTGCTGTCTACACTTCTGTGTTGGCAAGTGTTTTCTTTCAGCACACGGAGAACATTTTTCCATCGTCTCTGGTTTCTTATATTTCTGTTGAGAAATTATGTGAATCTTATTTTTGCTCCTTTGCAGATAGGGCTTTTTCTCATGGTTCTTTTAAAATTTTCTTTCTCTTTGATTTTCAGCAACCATACAGTGATATAATTAGGTACAGCAGGGAATGCAGTGCTCTCAAGGTGGGTAGGTTAAGGACAGTTTAAGACAGACATTTACAAAGGACTGGGCAGCACATAAGGAAACCATTAGGGGAAGTGGAGCAGCGTGTTGGTGTCACCCCTAGTCTTCAGGGGAAAGGAGAGGATGATTATTAGAACCCGGAGAGAGAGAGGTTTGTGGAGGGGACCACCTTGAGAAGTACTGTAATCTTTGAGGGAAGGCTGCAGCCAGTCCAAGGCCACCCTTGGCAGAGAGAATGCCACGGGAGTATAGACCCTCACCTCCCTCTCCTTGCCTCCATTCCCGTACTGTTGCTGCACATTGGCCGAACCCAAACTCAAGCCCGAGGGCAAGGGAGCTCACTGATGCAGGATCTATGGTTCAGTCTCCTTTGGAAACAATCGGGAGAGAAGCAACCAGAAGGCTGGGTGGAGAGTGGAGTTGAGGGGTGAATGGAGATGGTATCCACCCTAGTGCTGCTCACAGACCCGGAAACTGGGCAAGAGACCTTGACATTCCAGGGGGTGCTGGCCTCAGCCTTCTCTCATGTATTCGTGATCTCTTGATTACGTGTACAAGTAACGCCCCTGCTGGCTGTCCATCTCTATTTCTCTTAGGAACACAGCTTTATTAGCCATTTTAATATCCCTGTGGGTCAGGCCTCCCTGGCTGCCATTGCAGTAATTACATCCCCTTTGTTTCTTGAGTTCTGCCATCTGCCCCTGTATTATTTTGGGGTCTCTCATCCGTGTTGCTACCAGGGATCCAGTTCTATAAAAGCATTCCGCCCCAGCACACAGAGGAGAGATACCACCAAGCCTCCTAATGATGCTGATGCTCTCTTCGCTAGCACATTCCTTTCTACCTTTGTAAAAGAGTGTCCCCTGGATCTTCCCTAGAACCGTAATCAGCTATTGGGTTTTCAAAATTATGTAGTACAGGGATTGGCCACGTTTCTCTGTAAAGGGCCAGGTAGTAAATCTTTGAGGCTTTGTGGGCTATGCGGTCTCTGTTGCAACAATTCAACTCTGCCACTGTAGCATGAAAGCCCCACAGACAATATGCAAATGGATGAGTATGGCTGTGTTCCAACAAACTTTTATTTATAAACACTGAAATTTGAATTTCATATAATTTTCATGTGTCATGAAATATTATTCTTCTTTTGAATTTGTTTTCAACCACTTAAAAATATAAAAATCATTTTTAGCTCCCGGGCAGTACAAAAATCTGTGGTGGGCCAGATTTGAGCCATGGGCCTTAGTTTGCCAGTCCCTGATTTAGTAGGTTATATTGGGGAAAACTCTGCTTTTTTCCTCTACTCTTAACACTGCACAGAACACTTCTAAACACCAGATGGGTGGGTTTATTCCCACACTGACCAATTCTTCTACACCATCTGGGTGTCCTACAATCAATGCAATTCTGACACTATCTACTTGGAATTAACATCAGAACCCACAAATTAAGGGCTCAGTCCTACAAGATTGCCCTCCCTGCAGACACCAGCTGCAAGTCCCAGATTGTCACCTGTACTTCTGACTGACCGGCTCTAAACTGAAGTTCCTCCAACCCCCTCCTTGGATTTGTTGAGTTGCTGACAGCTCACAGAGCTCAGAGGAACACTTACTTATATTTCCTAGTTTATTATATAATAAAGATGATGATAAAGGATACAGATGAACAGCCAGACGAAGGAGATACACAGGATGAGGTCAAGAAGGGTCTCAAGCACAGGAGCTTCTGTCCCTGAAGAGTTGGGGTGTGTACCCTCCTGGCATGTGGAGGTTTTCAGCAAACTGGAGGCTCTTAGAACCCCATACGTGGGGGATGTTTGTGGAGACTTCATTGTGTAAGCATGATTGATTATTAACTCATTTTCCAGCCCCTCTCCTCTCTCTGGAGAATGGGAGTGGGGTGAGGCTGAATGTTCCAAGTTTCTAATCACGGCTTGGTCTTTCTGGTCACCAACCTCCATCCAGGAGCCCGCCCAACGTTGCCTCATTGGAACAAAAGACACTTCTGTCACCAGAAGATTCCAAGAGATTTAGAAGCCTTGTGTAAGACATTCCTAGTATTCAGGAAATTATAAGGGTTTAAGGAGCATTGTGTCAGGAACCAGGGTTAAAGACTAAACACTAGTAGAAACTGAGGGTAGAGACATATATATATATATATATATATATATATATATATATATATCCCTTATGATTTCACATACATGCATTATAGCATCCCCACTTCTCTGAGCATTTTGTTTTTTTCTTGCATAATTTGCCAAAGCAGTGTTAGCATCTCTCTCGACAGCAGAGTATCAGCCTTCTTTTCTGGGGTCCTTGTGAGAGTGTTACGTCTTAAGTCATGGATGGGTCCCAATATTGACACGTTACCCCTCGTCCAGTCTCTACTTGCCCAGCCCAGCCCATCACTCTGAGGATTCACTCCCAGACACGTCCTCCCGTTGTTGCCACATCCTTTAGGCACAGCCTCTCTCCCCCCTCAGCATTCCCGGCACTCCCTCAGCTAGTGCAGGCTGTGCTCTTGCCCTAAATACAGGGCTGATGGCTACAGGGGAGGTGGAGACAGGTTCTAACAGGGCCCTAACCTCCATCAAGGGAAAGTGGGCCATTTTTGCCTCTCCACATGTTACAAGAGAAGCAGGCGGCTCCCCAGTGCATCTACCCAGGGAGCCTCCTCCCAGGTCATAGAGGCCCCTCCTTTTCTAGACACAGGAGACTTGCCCAAGCTTGGAATCCTGCCTGTTTGGAAGTTCTGTGTCTCTTACGGTTAGGTCCTGTGCCTGGTCTTCCATGCTGGAGATGGGTGTTTCTTGAAATGCTGCCAAGTGCTGCTTGCTTCCAGGTGCTGATAGATCTGAGCCTGTCGTGTTCTCTCCTCAGTGCGTCGGGGGGAATGGAGTAAAAGCTACTCGATCCCACGGTTCTTTTTTTTTTTTTTTTTTAAGATTTTATTTATTTATTCGACAGAGATAGAGACAGCCAGCGAGAGAGGGAACACAAGCAGGAGGAGTGGGAGAGGAAGAAGCAGGCTCATAGCAGAGGAGCCTGATGTGGGGCTCGATCCCATAACGCCAGGATCACGCCCTGAGCCGAAGGCAGACGCTTAACAGCTGTGCCATCCAGGCGCCCCCGATCCCACAGTTCTAATAATCACTCTTTTCCCGTACTTCTCAAACATCAGAGACATGGCACCAGCTCGGAGTCCCCTTCCATCTGTGTCCCATCCCATCTCACGACCAGTGGGGGGCTTCATATTCCCAACCAGCTGGGGAGGGGTTCCCCTCCACAATCCCATCCCGTTTCTGTTTCTAGGGCCCCTTCCAGGAGCAACTGATTTCTGGAGATCAGGTCCTCAGGAATAGAGCCTGACATGTGAATTCTGGTGAGAGTGATTTATTGGGATGGATTATCAGGGAAGTGTAGTGAGGAGAGCAGGATAGGGCTGAGGGAAGAAAGCTCATCTTGACGTGGTCTCAGCTGGAGACTTGGCTGCAGTAAGAATTGTATGCAGACTTGGTTGTACCTTGAGGTAGGGAGCTGGGTTTTTGAACGCTCAACTCAGTCTTCACCGACCGGCTGCTCACCAGAGAGGGCCCAAGAGCAATTCTCCAGAGAAGGGGCAGCTGTGAGCCACCCGCAACCCATAATCCCAGCATCTGGGGAATGGGAGCACTGGGCAGGTAGGGAGGATCTGAGCGGGGTACCAACAGCATTCCCTACAGACCTGGAGAGCCTGTTGACCGCATTATTTAGGAGCACGGACTTGGCAATCAGACAGACCTAGCTTTGGCTCTACCATTTGAGTTACTATGGTGGTTTCTGTAAAGCGGGAATAATTATGATGCTGCATTCCATAGGCTTGTGGGAAAACTCGAGTCAAATAATTCATGTAAGGCACTTGGCATTTTTCCAGGCATATAGTAATAAGTATTGGTTATGAAGTTCTTGTAATTATTATGAATTTTATTTACCGTAACACTTCATAATACGTGGTACTCAAAAATGTTGATACTGCATGGTTGATTACAACTAAGTGAATGGATATTGTTTGCTAAGCAGCTATTGGAAAAGTTCCCCTAGGGGGCCTTCTGTGAGGGAGAGGAGAGATGGGTGTGTCCAGCTCCGTAACCGTGACCACCAACTGTCCGTCCTCCTCCCATTCTCCCGGGGGCAATGTTTGTCCTCCTAGGACCCAGCTGCAACCTCTGTAGCTCCCCTTGGTCCTTCAGGACAACATCAGCCCCGGCTTGTGTCCTATCCTGACAATCACAGAGTCCCCTATGCGGGATGAAATGAAAACTGAACAGCTGAGAGACGCAGCTCAGGCATGTTTACATTTCCCAGAAGACCTTGGAAGCCAAAATGGTTTTAAGATTGCAGGGCAAGGGTGGCCTGTTGAAGAGTGGGAACGAGAACACATCAGCACCAAAGGTCACAGTCTGTTCTTTGAGAAGGAATTGGGTATCTGCTTTTCTTAAATGGACTGGGTTACATCGAGGGATGTAGCACTCTTTTAAGTCCAGCATCCGCATGATCCCTGATGACCACGCTTTTTCTGCATACCGATGGGAAGGGGGCAGCCATTGCTATTGCAAAGGAATGAGCGAAACAGTGGGTGGGGAGAGGCACCTGACTCCTGTGTGTGTGCTTTCGAGGCCACGCCTCTCCGTGGGCCCAGCGCCCCAGGGCCTGCAGGGTGGCGCCGGCCCTAAGTTTGGTATTTGCTCATGACATACATCCATGCAGCCCCCAGCCCTTGGTCTATACTCGGGCACCGCTGAGCTTGACGCTAGCCAGGCCTGATGCTGATCCTACCCCGGAAGCCACGGCCGCGGGAGTGGTGGGAAGAATGAGATTTGGGCTGTGTTTGTTGTGATTTTCCAAGCCTGCGTGTGGCTTTTTGGGATTCTGTCATCCAGACCTACGGTGGGGGTGAGTGGCATGTTGAGAGCGGTCTCCAGTAAGACCGAGAGGGGTCACCTTTGCATTGGGTGTCATTAGGCATTTCTTCTGCCATCCTGCCTGTGCCTACTGGTCTTTGAGTTCCTCGGCTTAGCACAACCTGCACCCGCGATGCTCTCCTATGGGGGTAATGGCTGACTTCATACACTCCATGTTCCCAAACAGATTTTGCTGTCTGTCCTATTTTCCCATAAGAGCAATGGTAGTTATCTGACCATGAGTCCCTATTCGGGTTTGGAAAATTCTGTTCTTTGAGGTATGGGGCTGAGGAAGAATGTGTGTACATACATATTTCAGTCCTAAGACATATATTGAATGTCTGCTATGGGCTGTGAGGTTGTAAAGAGGAATACAGCAGCGATCCTACCCTCAGGGAGCTCAGTCTGGGGCCTGAAGAGGTGAGAGGGGTAACAATAAGTTCTGGACAGCATTGAATGTTACACCAGAGAATGTCCAGGAACATATTCTTGCATCCAAGGAGAACGTCACTCCCCCAGAAGGGTCAGAGAAGGCTTCTTGGACAATGTGCTATGGGTCTGAGTCTGGAGAAAGAGTAGACAACTTTTTGGGGAACTACAAGGAGTGGACAGTGGGAGTAGCACATACAGAAGAGGGGAGGTGGGAAATGGTGCATGGCATTTGAGAAGCTGTACGATGAGAGGCAGCCCAGCTGAAGAGAAAGAGCATGGCCTGGCCTCAAGTCAGAACCAGGTCCAGGGAAAGTGGTTTCACCTGTTGGCACCTATTAGCTCATTCAAAAGTAGAAACTTCAATAAGGTTGTTGCTGAGATTACATAAAGGAGCTAGCCCATGCATGCTCAAGCCGCTTCTCCATAAATCGTGTCTCTCTGGCACCCAGGCCCTGTACCAGAAGTTGGGGTGTTGGGTGGGGAAGTACTGCAGGAGATGCCGCTGGAAAGGTGCGTGTGCCCAAATCACAAAATGCGTTTTGGGGGGCATCACACACAGTCTCCTGCGGGGAACGGAGCGAAATTATGGGCTGACTTGTGGGGTTTTACGAACCCCTTGACATCCACCTGTGGCTCCTATAGGAGAGGAAGCACCCTTCGGTAGACAAGGGGAGCCATCGCAGGGCTTGAGGCAGAAGCACGGCATGATCCAACTCCCCGTTCTGAACTGTCGCCATGCTGGTGGCCATGTGGAAGTCAGAGGAGAAGAAAGAGGGCATCCAGAGGCAGGCAGGTGTAGAAGCATGGGGGGAGATGAGACATGGGGGTAGGAACAGAGAGGAAGGGAGCGATTTTAGAGCGAGTAAAATTGGACTATTTGAGGAGTAAAATAGGATGGGATTTTATGGCTGATCGGAATTGAACATTGGGCTTCCGGTTTCTGGCCAGCTGGTGCCACGGACCAGGACAGAGAATGCAGGGACAGGAGCAGTTTGTGGGGGAGGGAACACGATGCTCTCATTTGAGACATGGTGAGTCTGGGCTTGCTGTGATGGCCTAGGTCTGGAGCTCGGGGCAGAGGTTTGGGGGCTTAGTTTGGGCAGAGATCTGGGAATCTTCGGAGGGCAGAGGGTGCTTGCAAGAGGGACATATGGATGAAGTGACTCAGAGAGAGTGTTGAGTGTGAGGAAACAGAGGGCAGAGCTCTGGGGAGCCCCTTTATTTGGGGAGCTCCTGTGGGGGCCCAGCTGAAGGGGAAGGTGTGGGTTCACAGGAAGAGGAGAACCGAGAGAGTGATGCCATGGAGGCCAGGGAAGGAGAACATTGCAAAAAGGCAGGAGTCAATGGTGTCAGATGCAGTAAAGAGAGCAAGAGAGCTGAGGCGAAAGCTGCTTCCCTGGGCTTAGTGAGTCGTGAATAGTAAAGGGTGCAGGGCTCACTGCTCGTGCAGCGAGTGTAGGCTCACCGGAGTGGTTAGTCCCGGAATCTAGTCGCGATGAGGTTGAGCAAATAAGGGTTAGGAGATTGGTGTGGGTAAGAACACAACCTTGTGTGTGTGTGTGTGTGTGTGTGTGTGTGTAAGAAAGGAAGAGAGAGATCATTGTAACCATATGTTAATGCTGGGGAATAACTTCTGAATAACATCCCCACATCCTCACTTAGTCGTTTGTTTGTTTTTAGAAGAAATCTCGCAGAGCCCATTGCGCAGACAGCGGCGTCAGGACAGTGGCGCGTGAGCAGGAGGAGTGGAACCCCCGCACTCTGTCATCCGCCGGCAGCGGCAGCCACGCAGAGACGGCGCCCGTGGGCTTCTACGCAGAGCAGAGAGGGGATGACTACGCCGAGCCACATGACTACTTCAACGTCCTGAGTTACAGGAGCCTTGGAAGCTTCGGCTTCCTGGCCGAGACTAGTTAGCGGCCAGAGGCCTCGCCTGGCAGACGCGGTCCTGTCTCTGCCGTTACAGGCGGATGTGGAAGGGTCTGCGGCCTCGTCCCTGCTGTGCATGCGAGTCTATGTTCAGCTGAGTGAATGAATGTCATCCTCTTCTCGTCATTTCCTCTGCCCCTTCCCTTCCCTTGCATTGTGGCAGACCCGGAGCGAGCAGCTTGTATCTTAATTATGAATGCAAAGTTAAAAAAATGATTTGGTTTTGAATGTAGCGGTTGGAGCAGACCCGGGGGTCCTGAGAAATGCCTTCCCCTAGTAGCGCTGGGCGGGGCTTTGGTGGGCGGGGCACTGGCAGAGTTTTGCGGATGATGATGATGAAGATGATGACGACGGCGATGATGGTATGACTCACCTCATTTCTCATGGTCATTTTCATCAACATTCACACATTCAAGGCATTTTATGAACAAGGCATGGTACCGGCTTCCACGACTCGAGCATGACTCAACCGTGCTTTCGGGTCTCAGCCCTTTTAGACCTTACAGTTAAGTGGGATAATGACATTTCCATTAGAGGGAGTAAGAAGACAGGGATAGGAGACCCAGGCCTTTGGGAAGAGACGCTGGTGCAGGCCCAGGTGGTCAGGATAGGCTTTGGGGCGAGGTGGCCTGGGAGGACGGAGGGAACAGTGAGCCTAGTGTGGTGAGAGCAGGAATTTTGTCTAGGGAGGGCCGAGAGACTGAACAGAACTGCTGAAATTCCCACACGGAAGATCCCGGCACCGAGGGAGCCAGCAGGCCTTCGGATTTATTCCTCGGGCACAGAGTTCGAGCGTCCTTCTGTTGGGTGTGCTCCGAGTCCGGGGATGGCCAGCTGCAGGGGACCCGAGGCCTTCCAGACGCCCGCCGGGGCCGTGCGCGGGAGTGTGGGGCCCGCTGTGGGAGCTGCCTCCTAGCCCCCGGCCAGGACCCACCTGTTCTCTGTCAACCCACCATTAAGCCCGTGAGAAAAGAATCTGTGTCCCACCAAAAGGAAAACCTTGGATTTTAAAAATAGGGACTCTTCCTGGAGGGGGAGAAAGAGGGTGATAGAGAGTTTAAAGATGGACGCCCTCTCCCTGGCTGTTCAGAACCCTTAAGGTCACCCCCTGAGCTCTTCGCGCTGGGGTTTGGGTGGCATCTAAGCGCTGGTCTCTGTTTAACTGGCATTCAGGCCTTTATTCTACCACTCCCTCTCCTACAGGAGTGGGAAGGGAGGCTGGGCTCCCAGGGGACAGGAGTTCTTTCCTGGGCAGAGGACTTGAGTGAGAATGTGAAGCAAGGCTGTCGTTTGCCAATGGCTGGAATCAAGCACTGCTCGGCTCCCTAAGAAGGAGGCAGGCTGAGCAAGAAGACATTTCAATTCCTACGCCCTGGATTGTGATTTTTTTTTTTCTCACTTCTCTACCAAATGGGTACGTGGTCAGGAGCAATGAGCTGCAATCTGTCCCGAGCGCTAAGTCCTTTGGAAGACAGGTAGATGCGTGTAAAATGCTCTTCTGTGCCACAGCGGTTCACCGCACTCTTGCAGAACTCGTGCCAAGCACTTGGGGGTAGAACACAATTCATGGATTGGAGATGAACTAAAATGTTCAAAAATGGGAGTGGCAGTTTGATTGGGAGGAGAAGTCCACTGGGTCAAGGCTAGACTGAGAGTTACAGTGTTATTTAATGCGATAATAGTAACAGGGAAGCGTCTACAAATACCATTTGGATGGTGATAAAAGTACAAAAGGACCCACAGATGTGGTAAATGGGTCAGGTACTAAAATGAGATTGAATTAGACAGAAAATAAATTTTAAAGTGGAATTCACCGAACTGGATTTTCCATGGACAACCAGAGAAGACAGGCCCCTAAAAGCCAGGTTCCTGGACACGTGTCCCGTCCAGCCATTCTGCACGTGGAACGGTCTAGTGTGCGAGATGTGGTTAGTCTGCATTGAGATGCACTGTGCTAGACGCGTAACATAAGGGCCAGATTTTGAAGGCTGATTGTGAGTAATATGAAAGTAAACTATCAAGTTAGTAATTTAAAAATATCGATATGTTGAGATGATAGTATTTGGGATATATTGGGTTCAACAAAAATGTTATTAAAATTAATTTCACCTGTTTCTTTTTACTTTCTTAATGCGGCTACTGGAAAATCTAAAATTGCATACGTGGCTCCCGTTATATTCTTCTTGGACCATGCAGCACTAGACCCTAAACCCAAGCCAAGCTGGCATCAGGGAAGGGCATCTCTCTGACTGGTAGTCTCTCTCTTTTTCTCTGATTCAAAGTAGGGTTTGAGGAGGCTTTTCCCTCTTACCACGTCTTTTGAAAAACACATAGAAAAGGATTACAGGGTAGAAGATGGTGGGAGATTGGTAAGTGCACACAGGGGGCGATCCTAAGCTCTCTTGGATCCCTTTGGGATTTCATGATAGGAGAAGGGGGTGAATGAATGAAGGCATGAATGAGAATTTGGGGGGAATAAATATACTGACCCCCACCCTTTATTACCCCACATTCTAAGCCCGAGCCTATACAGTCTGATCTATACTCCAGAGAATTACCCTGAACAAATATGAGAAATTTTGAGTCATGGAGCTTTGAGCTAGATGATCTTCGTGAGGAGACAGGATTTTCCCATGCGATTTTATTTCACAACTCGTTCCTTCTCACCTGTGAGCCCGTGGAGACGCATCGTCACACACTCAGGTTCATACAGATTCCGTCAGAGCTGAGCTGGACGGGCAGGGTGGCTACGTGTGCTGCACACACGGGGCGGCATTCTGGTGGGCACGCCGCACCCACAAAGAGGAGGGACTCCGCAGCATGGCTGTGGGGGGTGAATTTTATTCCATATTCTGGTTCTTCCCAGGCCTGCTTCATGGCTGTAACTAGCAAACTTCCACATCCCCTCCAAGGTACACCTGCCAAGAGGCCCAGAGGAGTCTTATGTGTGCAAGAGCCTGAGCTTTCAGGAAATCAGAATTAGGTGTTTTGATGTTTGATGGAATTTCTTTTGCAGAAGGTAGAGTCTAGGACAATAGTATCCAATAGAAGTTTCTGTGATGATAGAAATATTTTGTATCTGTGCCATTAAATACGGCAGCTGCTAGCCACGTGTGGCTATTGAGCACTTAAAATGTGGCTAATGTGACTAAGGAATGGAATTTTAGATTTCATTTCATTTTAATTAACTTAAATGTAAATAATGACATGGCTGGTGTATTAGACATCACAATTCTAGTAATTCCCTTGCATATGGAGAAAACACAGAAGAGGTATGTTTACAAGCCACTGGATGGGTCTACGGATGCTGTGCACTTGGAAGGGCTACCATCAGAAATAAACATGGAGATTCCGTTCTATTTTCCTATGTCCTTTTTTTTCCCCCGTGTTCTTCCTTTAATCAAAACAGAGCATGAGGCCAAAAGCACACTGCGCATTTATTTCAGACTCCTCCCAAAAGCTATCTGAGGTAGCTAAGGGATCCAGTTCATGGAAACAAGATCATGGTTGTCAAAAGGTTTGCAAGTCGTAGGTGTTATGCAAGACCATTTGCCCTGGACTATAGTCATTCTGACTTCATGTGAAGCATACTTCCTCTGGTGCTAAAAGTCTAATTGATTTTGCAGAGATCCAAAGAGAAGTTGCTAGGATGTGTTGTGGACGGAGAGGATACTTGGTTAAGTGCTAAGTGCTGCTATTTAGCTTTACGGCATCGGATAAGCCACTTAACCTCGTGATCCTCATTATTAATGTTTCCTCATTTGTAAAATGGTGATAATAATATCTACTACTTAAGGTTCTTGGGAAGATGAAGAAAATGTGGTGGAGTCTTTGTAAGCTATAAAATACAGAATTAATGTTCTCATTATTGCGGCTGGCGCTGCTGCTGATGCCACAGAGGTCCCCGAGGGGGCATCAGACCTTGTTGGGAGCAACCTGGGTATCTGGAATTGCCAAACTCTCAAAACCTGGGATGCAAGGAATGCTAAAGTTGCAGATATATCGTTGGGGTCTGCAAGTTCTCTGTATTTTAAAATTTTGTGTTTTGAGATAAACTTTTAAGCACACATATCCTGGATATTGATGACTTTTTAAAACAGGGTATTGTCCTTGCCTTCAGTCTCCATATTTGTGTTTACAATTGAGTTGATTTCAAGACATGGAAGTTTAACTAGCAGGTGATTTCTTTGGAATAGTGGAAGGTGGACTAGCAGAAGATTTTGCGATAGTTGAAGTAGTAGGAAAGTGCTAGGACAGCAGAGGTGTCTTCACTTTGCACCCTATGGGGATGCCATCCTCAGAAGGACAAGGGCCAAAGCGGTCCACCTTACTTTGTGAGCAGCAAAGCATCATCTGAATATGGAATTGTTATTTTAAATTATTAAAATAAATAACTCATCAAGATGCTGTTCGAGTTCACAAAAATCAAATATGGGCAAACTGTGCATCGTGAAATGTTTGTTTTTTTATTTTCTACTTCCTAGAGTATCAGGAGAACTTGGGAGTTCAGTGACTGAGTTGCAACAAGTCAATATTTAAATTCAAGGGGTCACCTTTCAGCCCAGAGTTCTCCTTAAGATTCTCCCCATCCCAAGTCCTTGCCTAGGCATTGGTGCTCCTCACACCCTGGTGGGAATGTCCATCCACACTCCCCTCCTCCCACCCAAGGCCTGCAAGTCCTTGGGAGTCCCCAAACTCAACTGCTTATTCCTTAGACCTTTCTCTGACGTACCCTGCCCATATAGCTCTCGGTTTATGAACTGCCATGGCACCAACGGTCTGAGTGGAACAACCTTGCTCTTGATCTTATAGGAATCTTTATTCTGAATTGTTAGATTTCAAGGCTTACCAGGGTTAAAGTAATTTTCTTCATTCCCCTCACAAACTGCACAATGTTGAGTGAAATATAGGTGCTTACTGAAGACTTGGTGAATTTACTTCAGTCGGGTTGACTGCCCTAGGGACAAAGAAGATGTATGTTCTCTCCTATACGCCAGTAATTCCTGTGAAGATCATGAGATTAGAGAGGTCTTATGGGTGGGGATGCATATGAGAAAGGGACTATGGAGCAGATAGGAGCCTCTTGGGGGTCCCCAAAGTCATCAAATGGGGACGTATTTTGAGCCATGAGCTTTCCTTGGATACAAGAGTAGAAGGGCGTAGTGTCACACAGTTATTTCCACAGGAGGCAAATAGATACTAATTTGCACATGGGAAGGAAAAAAAAAGTGAGTCAATCTCGACAGCAGTAAATGAACCACATGATCACATGTGAGTTTTGGACAGGAGGAGGAAAATGCCCAAATTTGTGATTCTGGGATTCTTATGTCTTATACCAAGAGGACTGATGTGTTGAGAATTTCTCTGGCCTTTTCGGTACAATCCTCAATTTGGATAATCTCCACCTCGACCTGGATCACAGGGTATGAGAAAATGTGAAGGACCACCTGAAACAGAAACCCTGCCACAATATAAAGAAGACGCAATAGGAAACCCAGGGAAGAGTTTTTTTTTTTTTTAATTATTCCTTCATATTCAAACTTCACAAACAGTGTGAACTTGTACAATACCTCGGAAAGTGAAACTTACAAAAAAAGTGCTGGTAACATTTAAAAAAAAAACAACAAAAACCCCAAAAAACAAACATCATTCTTAGCAACATCAATTACTCTTCCACACAAAACAGAAACCTTGTAAAATTTATTTTCGTATTTTTAAGGCGTAATACTTCCGTATAAAGTATATGCAAGAGATAAAACTTCACAGTATTCCAAAATGTCACAATAATAATAATAATATAATAGTATAATGAAGCGCTACAGTTAATTTTTCTTTTTTTGAATGTTTTTTTTTTCCTGTTTAAATAACAAATACAAGTCACAGGTAAATATACGTGAGAAAAATACGAGGCTAATATTAAATGGCAGGTAAGGATACTGTCACTGTAAGAAAAAACTGGCAGGATGTGTGTATTTAGTCTATATTTTAAAGCACTTGATAGAAAAGGCGTATGCAAGGTTTTTCAAAACAATTTTTTGTTTGTTTGATAACTGACAACAATTTAAGAGTATAATGAGGAAAAAAAAAGGAACAAACTCCCTCTCAAAACTATTGACCTGCTCGTCCCAAACCACGTATATACTGATGGATGGATGGATGTGTGTGTTTGTGTATACATGGGTTTATAGGGTACACAGATTGATAAAAGCAGTGTTCCATGCCCACCTGCAAAGATTGGAGGGTATAGTCTCTGCAGTCATCGAGCCCCAGCTCCTGTTGGGAAATTATTCTTTCAACTTAAAGCTTGCTCTTTCCTTGCCTTTCCCTCTTTCCAAACTCTTCCCCAGTTCCCAGGTCTTCAGTCTGAAAAGACAATCTGGTTAGAAAAGTTGCCCTCCGTTCAAAGTTCATTGGGAAATAGATACTGCATGAACAGTACACCCACGGACGTTGAAGAGACCACTTGGACGAATGAGGAGGTGCGTGTGCGTACAGTAGCGATTGCAAAAAAGGGACCATATTCCTTTCCATACTAAGATACAATGTGATAAGAAACATTTCTGTGCAGGGAATAGGGTTTCTTTGAATCTTATCACAACACTGTGGCGGGAAAATCAGGAAATGGGTTCACCTTTCGGCAGTCACCACAGTAAACTTCATTGAGGACGCACATGCCCAGACATCTGGTCTGCGCACATGTGTGTGTTAACGGCTAGCCATTCAGCCAACAGGTAACAGAAAGACAGCAGATAGCAAAACACGTCAATAAGGTGCTCAAAGAAAAAAGTGGCACCCACTCCTCGAATGGATGGCCACATTAAGGTGCTTCAAAAAAGTTTTTTGTTTTTTTCAGTTTTTATTTCAAACATTAAGAGAGTACTGATTTGCACATGGTAGTTCTGAGCCAGGCCAAGGGTTTTGAGATTTCTGACATCTTCCATTGAAAAGGGCTTTCACTGTAGTTTTATTCAGTTTGTTGTGGGTCACTTGAGTCTAAAGAATTTTTTTGAATGGCCAAAAACTGAAATCAAATCAACATGACTAAAAGAAATAACAGATGAAATGGTATAGAACATTACTGCATTCCCATTGGATCGAGATGGTTGCGCCCATTTTTCCTCTTTCGCTAACACTGTTCCTTTTTTTTCTTTGTTACAATCCATTCCTTGTGAACATACAGAAGTAACCAAAATCACTGCAAGTGGCTGTTTTTATTTTTTGTGATCTGTTGCAAGAGTCCAACCTTGTTTCCTCTGCTGCTGTTTGTGTAGCATCTGTAATGAGCATCTGGATTTGTTATGTGCATGTGTGTATATATGCACATATACACACCTATACATGTATAATATATACACTATATATATGTGGATATATATAGGAAGTGTGTATACATTTATACATAATATAGTGTATATTGTTTCAACTGGAGATAAACTGAACTGGGTTCAGACACTAGCACATGTTTATCTTTCCCCTGCTCCCTCTGTACATTTTAAACAGTCTGGAGCTTTTATTTATTTTTTAAAGTGCATTTTCAATGCAGAATGACTGTAATCCACTGATTCCTTGGAAAACATTTTTGATGAGAAAAATCTGACAGTTCTCAGCCCCGAGCAAGAGAAACCTGGGTTTGGTCGTGCCGGGGGCTGACGTGGCAGTGCCAGGCTTGTGCCTGAGTGATTACTGGGCATTCTGGACTCCGGGCACCTAGCAGCAGCAGCAGCAGCACCTTTGCGAGAAGGCGGAGATCAAAGAGGAAGAAGGAAGGAAAGCTCAGATGAGGAAGGGTGGGTTTGCGGTGTGTTTGCAGGTCGGAATTGTTCACTTTGTGTGGGTTTGTGCAGTTCCTGCTTGGCTTCGGCTAAGAGATGCCATCTAGTCCCTTCCCAGCCAACTGACACCAACCTCCCAACGCCCCCCGCGCCCACACACTCGAGCATCGCTCTGATCGAGGGTCCCCACTCCCCAGGCTGACTTCTGTGTCCGTTCCCTGTGGGTATGTGAGTGCCAGCATCAAGTAGGAATAAGGCACCAGAGAAATCAAAATGTTACAAAAAGATGCAAAACCCCGTTTCAAAGAGCCTCTCCCATTGCTCCATTAAAATATTGCATGTGATACCATTCACTTGTGTGTACTTAAAGTGTGTCAAATGCAGTCTCTGGAAGGAACTCGAGGCCCTTCAGCACCAGAGATCTATAGGAATGCACCCTTTATCGAAACACACCCACTCCCCCACCCCCAGGCCCACCCCATGCCACACGCAAAAGCACCAGATCCGGAGAACAAGGCTGCTTGCCATTGCTCACCTCATTTGTGGTAAAAATGAAAGAAGTGTATGAAAGAGAATTGTCAGGAATTGCTCTAAAGTCAAATGGGTTCAGGCTGTCACATATCTGGTTAGGTAATGCTCTAAATGGCCAAAGAGCATCCTGAAGGGGCTGACGTGTCTGTGTTCATATTTAGGGGGAATGTGTTAAATGAAAATTACTTCGCAAGCGATGCCCAAGTCCCACTAACACTTCAACCTCCCCTATTTTTTTTAAGCACTGTAAAAAGGAAGAGGTTCATCTAACTATAAAAGGAAAAAATGAAGGCACATGATTTTATTCGGTCCCACAATCCTTAAGAAAAATGGTATTTTGCAAGTGTGTGTGTGTGCGCGCGCGTGTGCACACACGCATGAAATGGGAGTCCAAGGGCCATTGGGGCAGTAGTCCAAGGGAAGTTGGAAAAGGAGAACGAGAGAGAATTTTGAGACAGAGAGAAGAAAGGAGAAAGGAGGAAATGGAGGCCTCTCTTCAGCTTTCTGTCATTGACAGTCTCAAGATTTGGCTGCTTTAGGGTCCAGAACGGAATTCGTTTGTCTTGGTCTAGAAAGTGCCCCCAGTTAAATATCTCCAGTTAATCATGTTACAGCTTTTGGTGTTTCCCTTTTCCCTTCCCTCCAGCCAAATGATTTAAAAAAAAAAATCACAGTTTTTAAAAATTATTTTTTCAATGTTGAAAAAATACAGAAAGCTATTGAACAGCCGTAGGGCACTCTGCCTCTCCGTCTTCACAGTGAGCAGATGGGTGGACGATCCACAGAATCAAAGCTGAGGCGGACAAGATCCCTCGTGCTAGAGGGTCCCTTGTCCTACCTTCCCCATTTCTTTCAACTGGATCCTTCCTCCCCCCAGCCCGTCTGTGGAATGCGGGCTGCTGAGAAAGGCAAAGCCATTCTGGAGAGCGACGGTAACAGAAGGGCCTTAGAAGCGGAGGGTGGAGGCGTGGGCAGCCTCTCTCCTCCTCCGGCAGTGGGGCAGCCTGGCCACAGGCCGGGGAAGCCTGGTTGCCCGCTGAGAGGCTGAAGTCCCACTCACATCTGCTCCAGGAGACCTCAACCCTCAGGCTCACCACCTTTCTGCTTCTCTTTGTGTCACAGCTGGCCCCCTGTCCTGAAGAAGGCAATGATCCAAGACGGAGAGGCAGAGCCGACTGGCTGTGTCCTACAAAAAAGGGCCACGGACAGTGGGGTTTCAGAAACAAATTGAACTTTGGTTTTCTGACTTTTTGAACCGTAAAAATTAAAGCAGGGCTTCAGTGGTGTGCATCATCTGAGAGCTGTTCTATTTTTTTCTCATTTGGCAAGGCTAAGGCGGGGGGGAAGAGAAAAGGGGTTTCCCATAATTGGTCGAAGACACAGGGTGGTAAAATGCTTCCACACTTAAACTCACAGTCCAGTGTTTTTGACATTTCATAAATAGCTTTTTTTCTCTAAAAAAAGAATAAAACAAGAACAATCCCTTTACTTACTCATCTGAAACAAAATAAACAGCAGTGGGTACAAACTTCTTCTTGTAACAATTACAAAAAACAACAATATAATCCCAACTTTTAACACGCATCTTGAATCAGTTATTTTTTTTTTTTTAACCTCAAAACTGCAGCATATCCTTAAGGGCAAACTTTTCGATTAGTTTTTTTCTTTTTTTTTTTAAATAATGTCTTCACCAAAAAAACAGTCTTGTACCAATAAAATGCATTCAAAAATAGAAAATATTACACAACAAAAATATGTATCCTTCCTTTCCAAAAAAGATTCTTCACAAAAAAATGTAGAAAAAATTCCAACAATTTTTTTCCTCTCCTAAACATTAACTTTCAGTCTAGGGCACAATTAGTTATTGATTTAAATGTCTGTTTTTGCATAAAACATGGAAGATGCAAAACAATTACTGTATTAGGATTGTGTACTTACATCCACTCCCACCCCGACTCCAAAACAGAACCAAACCAGAAAAACCCAGCAAACGTTAAACAAATGATACAGCCGCTCCGCTACGCAAATTCTGTCTCCCTCTCACTGTGCGTTTGTACGGGTTGACTGGCTCTGCTGGTACCGGGAATGCTGAAGAAGGGGGTGGGCTTGCAGTCAAGAGGTTCTTTAGCATTGGCTGATGTTCTAACGAGTCATGAACGGTCTCTCCCATGTTTCGGGCCCGTCCGCTGAAATCCTCACGGAGAAAAGAAACACGTGAGGTAGTTGGTGGACAGAGACCTGAACTGCGTGCGGCTGTGGACTGTACCCATACCTCCATACAAGCCACCTTCTCAACCATAGCACATCTTCCCCCCGCACCCCCAATGGAGCCCAAGCATAGGATAAAACGGTGATAGTTCCAGAAATGCTGGGTTTATTTCCTCCATAGTTGCCTCTCCCACATTTAACCCCTTTGGCAGTCACTGGAACCAGGCGAGATCTCAGATCTCAAAGGAATGCCCCATGTCTCCCATCCCCACTGAGCCCAGCTGTCTTCTTTCCAGCATTGTAACTTCTAGGACTTATATTTCTTGTTTGATGATATTTCTCTTTTGTGTGAGATAGATTTTATATGTGTATTCGGTAGGAATAGGTGGTTTTTTCATAGCTTTTTTTTTTTTCTGTTGCTTATTTGGTTGCTGGTTTTTTCTTTGTGGTTTTTGTTCTGTTTTGGTTTTGAATTTTGAACAGTGAAATGTGTCCAATTTTATTTCCAGTGCATTAAACAAATTTTAAATTAAAAAAAAAAAGAAATAAAACTTTTCCCCCCATCCTTCTAAAGGAAATGACTGATAAAAGTACAATATAATAAAATCAGGCATCGCCAAAAATAGCATGATGTGCAACCTCAATTACATCAAAGAAAAACAGACAAACAAAAATTATAGAACATAAGCATGAAGGAGCCAAGACTATATAATCCCAACTATGGTATGACTGGCAAGCACTGGTTAAAAATAGGTAAGGCTACTCTTAGATTTCTAACTCAACATAGTTAACCACTGCTCTTCTGTCTTTCCTTCAACTCTTCATCTTTAACTCACTAGTTCTTTATATCTTTAAAATGAGCAAATTTGTTTTTATATTTTTGGTCTACAGTAGAATTACATATTAATAATATAATAAAAAGATATTTCATTAACAGGTTGGTACTGCATCCATGTGGGGAAAATAGAAAAAAAGTACTCAAATAGACATAGCAAATGGACTCTATTCTTATAAAAATAACCGCAAATATAATAGAAATTATAATCAGGGCAACAGATTCAACAGAAAAACAGGCGTAGAAAGCTATATTTTGGATAATACAAACTCTTGACAAGCTATGCCCTAGAATTGCAGCCTCTAAACCTTTTCTGTGATTTCCACCTTCCCATAAGATCACTCAGAATTCAAATGGAAATGAAAACAAAATGAAAATAAAGTGACAGGTGGTTGAGCCAGCCAAAGCTTCCGAGTTATCTTAGTTGACTGGGTCAAGACCAGGTGGACAGCATTTGAGAAACTGGTAGGCTACAGGGGAGCCACTGATGGTACCTGTTTCTGATTTTGGAAGAGTTCCCAGACCACTGATAAAGAGAAAAACCAAGGAACCAAATAATTCTTCTGGTAACATAAATACAAAGATGAAATACAATTCTGAGAGAGGACAGGGGGGTGAGGTGGGAAAGAGGAGAGAGAGGGGAAACAGGCAAACTGTGGGCACCACCTTCCTTGTTTTTCTTCAACACGTGGGTTTCCTTCTCTTTCTAAGCATTCGTTGGGATTAATTACAGGCTCCAATGTCCTCTGGACAAATATGTGTCAGCTCAGCTCTCCATAGGAAATCTCTGCTTTTCACCCGTCCTAAGGGCTGGTGGCTCTGGAGGAGCCTCGCCGTCCCCCCCCCCCCACTGCCTCATGCCCTTGATGACGCAGAGGACGGGTGCAAAGTTGTAATGACAGACGCCCTTTACACTAACCATGCCTACCTGATGGCGAATTCACACTGAAGGTTCAGTGTGGGGAAAAAATAGGAAGGAAAAGAATTGGTTCGAGTTGAGCTTGGTAATCAGCAGGTATGAAGTTCCCTTCCAGGGAAAAGAAGAAGAAGGAGAAGAACAAGAGTAAGGAGAAGAAAAAGAAGAGGCATCAGTTAGAAAATACTGCTTTTGGTTTCTTTTAACATTGAACCATCCTTGGTTTTTCTCTATTCAGTTGCTCCAGTTTAAAGTAGAGTTTAGAATCTAGTGCAAATATCATCAAATCACATCATCCCAGGAGCAATATCCTGTCCCTTCATCCTAAGTGAACACTATCCCTTCAGACCTCCTCAGAAGACTGGGGGTAATGGTCCAGAAAAGCCTAACTGAACAAATTATTCACCGAGTACTTGCTACAAGAAAGGCACTATCACAACAGGGCAGCCTCAGCACTGTCCTTGCCATGGGCTCCGCCAACCACAGCGAAACCCAGAGCGCGGCTGTTTCAATACTTGAATTCACTTGCCAGTTGTCTGACTCGCCCCCGGCCGTTGCTGTGGGTCTGGCCACAAAGAGCAGCGATCCGCTCTGTTGTTTACACTGCCCCACATTTCACCAACGATCCTTGTTTAGTTCTATGTGATTTAGCTCACTCTCTTCCCTGGAAGTTTCTTTCTCTCCATCAGTCTTCAGGTCATGACTCTATTAAAGACTAGTTTACAGTGTCAAGGTACTATTGTTTATTTTTCACCTATCTCTTTAAACCTCTGGCCAAACCCTAAGTCATGAAGACAGTTCGGTAGCTCCTCTAATAACGAGTGTCCTGTAAATATCACCGTGAATACAGTGAAAACCAAAGTGTCATCCCTTGACCACCAAAGCATACCCCTTGAGCCTGTCATATTATTTTTATCTGGGAGAGAGGAGATTAGGCTCCGGTGATTAAAATCTTTGGTGACAAAACTGGAATGGGTATGCAAGTTTCACAAAAGAAGTTGTTTCCCCAAAGCCTCAAGAGAAGTATCCTAGGACAGTTAATGTGAATGTATCTTAAAAGGTCAATTATTTCTTTCTATACCTTTGGTTTGGTGCAGTCAATACCGTCTTAGTGCTTACGCAATACACATCTCTAAGTACCTGTTAATAGCTCTGAATTTAGAGTTTCCTATTTAAAACTGAGATAATGCTTTGAGTGCTTAAGGGATTGCTTACGTTAGTTCTGAAAGCCCTAAGTGGTGTTTTTTTCTGACTCACAAGGCTGACAGTTCCCTTACAAATTTTTTACCTTGTAATAGTAGACTTGGATGGATGCTAAGGAGGAGAGAGAGAGAGAGAAGGAGAGAGAGAGAAGTATCAATATTGTAATCTTAGGAAAGAGACCTCAACTGACAGTTTTCCAAATTGATGTCCCCACATGTGATAGTGTTCAGAGAAATTCAACATTACCCATGTATATGTGTTGTGACCCTTTCTCACAGAACCAGAATCTTCCAAGCTGTTGCCTTGGATTCTGGGAGAGCTCTTCAGCATCTCCACTCTGGTGTTATTGTGCCCTACACAATTGATTGTTTTTCCTGTGGTGCAAGATTCTTTTATTAATAGTCACTGAAGAGCTGTCACACGCTAATTACTTCTCAGGTTTGAAAAGGCAATAAAAAGAAATCCAATAAAAAATTGAAAAAGTTCAGCAACTTCCAAACTAAACTTTTAGGCACTGTTAAGGTCTTCTGCTTAATAAAGGATAGTCTACGATGGAGCAGCTAGTAAGTAGGTTCTGATCAATTCTCCAACCCTTCCTTCAGTTTCAAAGTTGGCCTACCTTGTTTCAAAATAAACCCTTCACCTCACTGGTTTTCAGTGTTTATTGCACTGTTCCCTTACTGCCATCTTAAAGGATTTAACCCCGTGCACGGCCTTCCTCTTTGGTTAGGCTCATCTAGGTCTCACCCAGGGATGGAAAAGCATGCGCAGGCTGAAAGGATGTCTCCAATACAGACAAGGCTGTCTTTTTGTTTTTTGTTTTGTTTTGTTTTGAAAGCAGGACACGCCACCGCCCTCTGCCACACTGGAATGTGGGTCAGCAAGGGGTTTTGTGGTGGAGGCCAAGGTGAAGGCTTCAACCTCACCTCGGCTGGCTCCCTCACCCATTGCAACTCTTACCAGAAGCATAGTTGGAGACAACACTGGGCAAACTTTTCCTTAAACATCTCCAATTTACTGTACCAGCCCAGCTTTTTGACCATAAGACAACAGATCCTATCAGCATGGCAGTTTCTGGGCCTGATCAAGAGTTAGCAGATTCCACAGATTCTCACCAACCCTGCTAAGACCAAGCACGGCGGAAAGAATTCTCCGTTTTTGTGATGCTTCCTGTTTCATAACTGCCTCTTTCTCCCCCATACCTCACACACTCTCTCCCAGCACAAGTAAATACATTTCAGTAGTGCAATGCAGTGCAGTCATATTTAGTGCAAAAAAAAAAAAACAAAACAAAACCCAAAACAAAAAAACAAAACAACCCCCCCAAAAAAAAAGCCCTAATATAGACCCAAGGTCAACCCTAAACAGTTCTTGCTAAAGGTTACCAGTGCCACACAAGTGGGAAATTCAGTCTTGACCTCACTCTTCAGTGAGTCATTTCTTGTTGCCCCTGTTTGTTTCAGCTCAAAGGAGAGGAACAACTAGCATGCGCCTCTGTATTCTTCTGTAAAATGTTAAAATCAATAGGCAGAAAATAAAGGGAAGTAGATGAGTTGAAACCAGGGCTAGTATTTAGAAGAGGAAAACAGCTATTTAATGCAAAGGTCAGTAGTGGTTTTTACTGAATGGTTTTCATCATGTCAAACGGCTCTGATGCTAAAGAGAATGGGTACAGAAAAAGATAAAACTTTCCTGTTTCCCAAAACATGGTTCTAAATTTAACAGTGCTGGGCTCTTATTTTAGAATAGTGCAATCAACTCTTCCTGGAGGGCTTCTGGCAGCAGCCACCTGACCTAACAGAAATAGGGACACTAGGAGCAGTCCCTTCTTCACATTGACCACCTTCTCCCTCCCCTCGTTCTTCCCCCGTTCATTTTGTTTTTCTGACAACACATAAATACAGATCTACACACACATATGCAGAAATTGCAGAAATTCTCAAGGCCCCTCTCAGGATGACAGATTGAAAATTGGTACTAATAGCTCAACGACACACTCACACAAACAGTACAACTATTAAATATAAAAGTGAATTATAATTACACCCAAATTAAGAATCTGCTTTGTACCTCTTCTTGTATTATTCTGTAAGAAAAAACATTCATAGTAGGATATCTTATGGAGCTTACTTCTCACTTAAGATTAGTCTGGAATTGGTTTGGGATACGGCAGAACTGAGTGATTCTGGAGAAATGATTTGTATTTGATACTCGTGAGAGTTGATGCTTTTGGCTTGTCTGGGTCTCCATTCTCCAAATGGAAACCTGTGTGTCTGCTCAAACGACACACGCGTGCTGGAAGTCTCAGGAGAATCGATCCATAGTTGAGAACAGATTGTAGAAACAAAGGCGTTTGGCATAGTGGGGTCAGCACAGTCAGATTGCTTAAAAACATAAAAGTTCATCATAGGTTTTTCTCTAGCCTATCAGCTTCTTGCCTTTGTGTGCCATGATGAGGATTACTAAGAAATTCTGCTTTCATTTTTCCTGAAAACCACAATCCTTTCAACAAATAGGGCAAAAAGCCAATTTTCATTCAATATACGGAAGTTACCTTTGATTTCTACCTCAGTAGGGCTCCTCAGGAAAACTGAGGTTCAACTCAATGGGATTAAGGAAGGAGCTGAACTGCTGACGATGCTTTTGAGAATTTTCTCCTACGAATCTATTGTAGAGAGGGTTCCAAGTCAAAGTTTGTCCCAAGGACAGCAGGAGCAGAGAAACTGGCCTTATTTTTCAACGAACCCCTTGGCAGTGAACATACACAAAGCACTTGAGACCATGTCTGAGTCTTGTATCAAATTTGAGCCCACACTTCGGTTCCCGGCATCTCTCCGCACGCGCCCTGGAGGAAGCTCAGGCAGAGGTGCCGTCAGGGGTTTGTACCATTTCTCTCAATGTGGGTTTGACAGTAATAAGAAAAGTCTTCAATCATAAGGAAGTGAGGTTTTCTGACCAACTTTTAAGACTCTAATAGTAAGGATGGGCAAGAATGGTAAGGGTGAGTGGTGTTAGCTTTCCCTGGTAACCCTGAGAACTGGCCTTATGAATCCAGAACTGTATCAGATTTAGCCCCATCACATTGCCCTGTCTCCCCTCTTTGCTTTTCCTCTGTTCACTTAATTGAAATTGCAATTATTTTAAAGATTGAGCTAAAAATGCAAATTATAGCACAAAAGACAGGTTATAAAAAGGTTGTCAGGCTATCTGTAAATTGAGTTAAAAACAGTATTCTTTCAAATGAAGCACTACAATTTCCCTTTTTTTTTTTCAAAAAAAGTTTCTAATTTGGTTTTTCCTTATCTTGTGGTGGTGGTGGGGTACAGATGGGTGGAGGGCTGGCGATGCGGCACCGGTCTCCCTTGTGACTCTCCCCTCCAGTGCCAGGTGGGGGAGATGAGGAACAATGGAGAAGCGGATGTTTCTCTAGTGAAGACCTCATGGACACATATTTTTGAAATGAGTAGAAGAGAAATCTGAATAATTATAGAAATCTATGGACTGATTGTGCATTTAAGCAGCACCCTTTCTTTGTCTTTTCTGGGTATTCTGCATTAGATATTAGTAAGAAACATCCAAAGCAGATTTTCATTCAGTTATTCCCAGCCTTACTCCAAAAACTGGAGGAGGCAATAAAGATTTGTAGTGTAAAATACAAGACCTTCATCTGCAATCAATTCCCATTCTTTGGCCTCAGACCTGTTAGTTTGGGTAAATGGGGTTTATCTCAAGAAATAGTTTTTATTTTAACGATTCTACCCTCAAAGTGCAGAGAGAATCCCTCTCCTCAAAGCTCTCTCATGCTAACTGTAAAGGAAGATAAGGTTTTCAAGGAGAAAAGACTCTTTAATGGCAGGAAGGAAGGCTCTCATTCTAAAAGGAAAAGCGTATGGTAAGGGTGGGCATTATTTGACTGATACCTATGGCCAGGGACAGTATCAAATTAAAGAATCAAAATCTTTCACTATCTCGAGAAGAAAGAGATAAAGGGAAACAAATAAACTGACAACAAACTTTACTAAAATACACATTCCTCCAGTTTCAGGTTTCTAAAAATAATAATTATGCCTAAGTCAAGGTTTACAGAGAGCAAACAACTGTTTTAATGTGTCAAAGTATTATCCCTTTGCTTTACTATATCAGTTTCACTTTCTTTGAAGGAATTGTATCTGTGCACACTTGTCCTAAAGTCCAGTGCAGAAAATAAACTGGTTTGCTACCAGCTTCAATCTCAGAACATTTCCTAAGCTATATTTGCGAATCCTAAAACTACATATCTGTAAAATGAGATGCAGGCTTTCTGAAATGCATGGTGGTGGTGGGGCGGGGAAGCAAGTTTTTTATGGGGGAAAAGAAGAATGAAATCTCTTCCTATCCTCCCTATTATGTACTATAATGTTTCTGACCATCGTGTTGCTGCATTAGTGACTGGTAGGGCTCTTGCTGCTCCTGACAGATGTCAGTTTCGAAAAGCAGGGGGCTCCTAAGCAATAAGAGAGTCACATCCTGGAGTCTCTAGAATGCTAGCAGGATTTGCACATTAACCTAGACTAATGCAGAGGTTGTGGGGAGAAATCCTGGTCTCAGGGTTAGAGCTCTTCTCGGGGAACCAGAAGGAACAATGTCAAAGAGGCATCCTGGAGAAATCCTTGCGATTAACTGGACCAAACGGGACGTGGCAGAACTGAATCCTCTCCTACGCCACATTACACCTTAAACATTAGTCATTAGGATTTAAAAGAGAGTCTTCTACTGTTTCAGAAGCCAAAGCCTGGGGAGAAGAGTACTTTAGATGAAGAGTCCTTCTACAGAAGAGATAGAGGGAGAACGGACAAAGGAGGAGAGGAAGATGGGATTGACGGGGAAAACGTGCCAAGTGAAGATCGCCACCGTAGGCAACATAAATACTGGCTTGAAGAAACGCTGGGGTCCTACTAGATGTGTAACTCAGGAAGGTTCTGAACTCTCTCTTTATTTCATTGCTTTCTGTGGTGTGAGTTGATGTTATAAATTGGTTTAATTAAGGCAGGAGAGATGGGTCAAGCCTCTCGTCACGTTAGGAATACATTTCTGATACTACATGTTGATTCTGTTTGTCAGTGGGTAAAGCAAGAAATAAAACAGCGCATGTCTGTGCACTCAGAACCAGGTAGTACTCTAAATGCCGCAGAATTTGTCTTCCTGAGAGCCAAGAGGCACTGTAGGAGCATGGCAAGAGTCATGGACTGGAAGTGAGGAAAGCGGGTATTACATTATGAACATTCTGTAACGGACAGATCCAGAACAGTATCAGTCTTTTGGGCAACATTTTGCCAACCAGACAATTATGACTCACTGAAAGGAGATCTAGCATGATGACTAAATTATATGCTGAGTGTTTAGGTACTGGGGAGTACATTACATGGCCCTTCAAGTATCCAGTCAGATATATATATATATATATACATATATATATGTATATATATATGTATATATATATATCTAAAAAAAACTGTTTGTAAAATAGACACTTTAGACACTTTACGGATCTTTTCATCCCTCAGTAAATTACTGCTTGAAGTTCCAAATCAATCAACAATTATTTGTTTTTCAAAAAGATAACAAATGAAAAAATTCTTCCTAATTGTTTCCTCCTACTTCAGTGGAAGTGGCTTTACTTGTTTTGAAAGAGTTTACTAAGGCTTGAGCAGTTATCAAAATTATCTTACAATGTTACCTCTTTCTTCAGATTTCTGTAAATCTAGTATGGGGTAAATATGTCATCTGGCTAAATATTAGCAGGACTTGAAACAGCCAACATTGATGATTTTTTTTTCCTCTCAGAAATGGTCTACTCATATCAGAAATTTGAACGCTGTGATATTTAAAGAAAAAAAACCCAGAAAGTATATTTTTTTTCTTTACCTTTGGCCAAATGTGAAGGTGAAAGGAATTAATGACCTCACTAGTACAGCTGACATTTAAAACTGTGACTCAGGTCCTCCCACTCTCAAAAGAATATTGATAACTTTTAAAATTTGAAGGTACAGTGAAGACATTCTTCTTCTTCACTCTGCCTACAAGTCTCAAGTTGATGAGCTGACTCCTGTCAATGCTCTTTAACTGCATAAAACTTAGAGAAGGACATTCGGGAAGGGGGTGGGGGGAAAGGAGGGAAATGAGCACTCAGGGGTCATAATTACTCGAGTTCCTCAGGTGATGAGGAGAAGAAAAGGTAATTTAAAGTAGTCCTAAAGAGAAACAAGAAATAAAAGAACGTGGTTAGGAAAAGGAAAGAGGAAAATAATGAAACTGATACAGTTTGGGTATTATGTGATCACCGGAAAAGGAGCAGCCTCACTGACTCCCAAATCACAATTATGTCCGTCCTGTAGAAATATATTTAGTTGAAAACCATGGAGAAACAGATTCATAATTTTGCTACTAGACTCAATGTTGCCCTTTTGAAGTAGGCTGAAGTAGGTCTGCCAGGCTTCACAAGTGGGGGGCACTGCTGGGAGCTTGAATAAGGGGAGGTTGGGAAAGACTTGTTTCAGGGCTGCGGTTGGGGGAGCACAGCAGAATGGGATGGGATTTGGAAATAAAAATCTATTAGGAGAGACGAAAGGAAGGAATTGGTGTTATAGTCATACTGAGAGGCTTTACTATTGGTCCAGTATGGGAAGGGCTTTCATACTGAGTATCAAAAACTGCTGTCATTTTGTCCTGAATGGAGAACTGAGAGAATGAATCCGGCTCTAGGTCTCCAGGATGGATGTAAAGTTTACCCAACAGTGGAGTTTTCCAGGCACTGGGTTGAGTAGCTAAGAGAAGCCGAAGAAGCTCTTTATCTGAAAATACTACTTAGAAAATATTTCTTGCTAGGAAGACAGGATGCCTCATTCCTGAAGTTTCCATGATGACCTGGCTGGAGAAGAAAGGCACCAAATCCCCACTTTCACAGACGAATGGCGATACGGAGGGCCAGACACCCAAGAGCCACCATTTTATGGATTCTGTGGGCTAAAAAATGAGCTATTTCTCGGTTCTATTTCTATCGGCCTCTGTCATGAAAACGTTCCTCAAATTCTGGTTTTATTTAAGAAAGAAAATCTCCTAGGAAAATGAATGTTATATTGTCAAGCTGCCTCCAGGGGAGCATTGAAGACTAGGTAAAATAATCGTAAAGCACACTGAAAACAAACAGTAGTCCGTAAAGAAGCAGTATGGAAATCAAGGTTTGGAAATCCAGTTGGGACGCTAGGCATTTCATTCCCTTATGAGCAGCCCTTTGAACGGCAGCCTGTAACTGTTGGTCAGATCATACGGAGGTTAAGCAGCCCCTTGGTCATATTTTCTAAAGCAAATATAGACAGTGACAGTCCTCAAAGGGAAAATCACAGATACATTCATATGCACTTCTTTTGTTCTTCAGATATTGAGAGGGTCAGCTAAACAAGACCACTTCGAATATGAACCTCTTTGTATCGGCCACACTGAAAAAAACAAAGTTTTCTTAAAAAAATGTTTTCACTTTCCTACATTTGCTAAGTCTGAGCTTAAAAAAATTCTAAAATCCTGTAAAGACAATACTGAAGCTGATAATATAAAAAGCAAACTAGAGCAGTCGTGATTATTATTAAATGCACCAGATTAACTGCAGCAGGTTGGTGATGGGTGATAAATGCGAAGAAATAATATGTCAATCAACTCATGATCATAGGCGGATTCAAAAGTTAAAATGAATATAATGTAATATATATTTCAATATAGAGTTGTTATATATAATGTGTATGTTCTAGCTTTCAGAAATACTGCAACGTAGTGTACTGTACTTAAGTAAGCATACCTAAATGTAACTCACGTTCTTTCACAGAGTCACTAGTACTGTGAATTAAAAACAACAAAAAAAACCTCATTTTTTTTTTCCAGTAAAAAGAAATACCTATGGTTACAGTCACAGACTTCTTTTGGATATAGAAAGACAATATACATTTTAAAAAATAATAACAATGAAAAGATTCTAACTGTAAGTAGCCTTACTTAATGGGGTAGGGGAAAAGTCACCAAAGTAGAAGAGGAAAGAAAACGTCCTCTGAATTCTGTAAATTAGCAGAAATCATCTACATGTCACAAAAAAAATAATAAGCCACCTACTAAAAGAAGGGCATGGGAGGGAGCAAACTGAATCCGACTGTTTCCAGGCCGTTCTCTAAGGTCAGCTACGAGAGCCAGGTCCATTTGTTCAGAATAGTGTGCAAGAATGGCGTTCTACTTTAATGTGTGAGATGGGCCAGAGCCATCAACTCTTAGAGATTACCAAAAATGATTCCCCCGAGAGTCTATTGGTTTGCTAGACATGGTAAACAACCCACTCCTGGAAAGACTTGGGCAAAGGCCACGTTGGTTTCCGGAGACACAGTTTGGAATTAGGATGACGTCCTGCAGATACAGGCAGGGTCAGGAAGCTTCCGTTTGGGAGTGAGACTTAACAGCCGAGCAGTGTTTGTGGGCACACGCTGGGCTGCACAGAGGAGAGCAATGGAGGCCTTTCAGCCATGGACGGCTCAGATCACAGTTTGTGCGGGTCTTGCCTCCCTGGCCTCGGTGTTCCTCCCTCCCAGAAGACCCGGAGAGGTGCCCCAGACTGCTGCTCTCTGTGTCTGCTCGCCACTTGAGTACTTCTGTTCTACCTTCTTCTGGAGGAAAACAGCCTGTCACCGTAGGATTGCTGTGGATCCAACAAGCTGCCTTTGTTTCTCCCAACTCTGAAACACTCTGAAAAGCAACAGAGTGGGCAGGTGACTGCTTCCCGGGAAGGGAGCCACAAGTCTGGAGCACAACGGTAGGCAGAGGCAACTGCATCTACGCACCAGGACCTGGGCCTGTGTGTGCTTCCTCTGACAGGCACACACACTCCCAGACTACACGTACACACGCAAACCACACGTCCACGCACGCCAGTCAATCCAGTGCAAGTGCGGAGTTCATTAAGAGCGCCCTCCTCCACATGGCATAGTCAAGTTTCTCATGAAACAGGTACATAGAAATTACTGCTGGTTGAGCTCCTTCAGAATGCCCCAGAACCTCATCACAGAGAACGGACGGCACCGGTGCACCCAAAGAAGGCAGAGCAGAAGCAGAGAGGAGATCTGTGAGAGCCCGGACTAGCTCCAAGTTCCAGAATCTATCTTGTCCCTGGGCAATACGAGCGTGGAACAGCTCTGTACTGAGAGCACCTCACCCTGCGTGTGTACGTGCAGAACGTGTGCTCATTTACGGACATTCTGCACAGCAGCTGTGACATAGTAGCTGGGTTAGGTCCTTTTCATTGCTGGAATCTACATATAAATTACAATGATTTTGCTGGGCAATAACAAACTTCTGTTGTAACAGGAGTAGAAACAGATGTCTCTGATGGGGTTAATTTTTTTTTTTTTTTCTATTCTAGGTGTATCAGAATCTCATGGAGGCATCTGAACCAAGGAAAGCCCTGAATTTGAAAGAGGGCTAGTAGCAACTTTTTCTACCCTAATTAAGTATCTCAAAAGCCAGGACTCCTGCAAACGTGGCTAGATTTCCTCTATGATCTGCAGATTATGCTCCTTCCTTGAAGATTTGAAAGTCGTGAGTTTACACTTAAACAAAGAACCACCAGATAAAGCAGATGCTTATGAAAAGTGAGGAAAACCGAGTTTAGAAATATATACCGTACAGGGAAAGAAAGCTTTTGTAGAGACTGTTCTCTCTATGAAGGAAATGAAGAAAACTGACATCCCAGGCACCTGTGACCATGTCTTATGGGATTTGCTCTTTGACTAAGATGATGCCTATTTTACACCCAGCCCAGACCTCTGTCACTGAAATAGGATATGAAAAAAGAGCAACCACTTCCCAAGAACCATCAGTTCCGGACAAGTGTGATGCGTCCCTGCAAAGCCACTGTTTCCATCATCTTCAATCATGAAGAGCGCTCATTCTGATGACGATGCAACCATTAAAAACAAGAAATGTCTATGTCTTCACACCCTTCCGACCCCTCTGTCCTCTGTTCTCTTCCCTGGGCTTTCTGATTTAAGGCAATAATTCTACACTGTAAGTGGTGTCTGGTGAAAATCCCTCAACTGAGGTCACTTCAGATCAGATTTTAGTCCGAAGGGTTTCAGTTTATGGAGCACTAGGCTGGGCCTGAGGAACCACCAGAATCCAGGGGTTGCAGTCACTTGCTTCAACCCGGGGCATTTGTACCGCTTTTTCAGTGAAATACACAGTTCTGAAAAAGAACCCGTGTGGTGCAACCCTCATCCTCTACGTCTTCATCCTGAAAAGAACCGGAAATAAACCCTGGTGTTCCAAACCATTGTCTGGGATCTGTCAATGTACACTGCTGACCACTGTGGATTCGGGGTTCAAGGGGAAAAAATGTATTCGGAGACTTAGACAAATCTTTGGGGAATTTTGGTTAGGTTAATCAGCTTAATCCCTAGCGCTAGAAACGATGCTTTGGGTTAGCAATTTCCACGTTTTGTGTTTATACGAACACTGAGTCACCACAACTTTTCCTCTTGTGGAGGTTTAAACGGTCTTAGAAATGGCAACTCCACACGGAGAGCCCTTGGGGATACGAGAATATTCTCACTCGAGAGCAAGGGCTCTTCTGTGTCCCTTTTCTTCTCACCATATGCTGCCGGAGCACCAGGGTAGAGATAGCTTTTGAAAGTTTGCCCCATGCAATCTATTTCCTGGGCACCTAAGAGAACAGTCCTTTTCTTCATGTCAACAAGAAGAGAAAGGGGCTGCCGCCAACCCAATGGGGAAGTTATGTGGAGCCCCAGAAAGCCCCGGGTGGCGGGGTCAGCGCAAGCACTCTCTTCAAGCACTGCAGATGGAGAGGCGTTGGGTTGCCTTGCTTTTTCTATGGAATTAGGGACTCTATTGAAATTCTAGTGCACCCTTCCTTTTGTTTGTTACCGGGTCACATGGTTCTGTCTTTAGTGTCCTATTTTTATTTTATTTTTTTTAAATTTCTTTTTCTGGGGGATAAAATTGGCCATTTAAAGAAAGTTCTTTTCTAGTGAGTAAAGAGGTTTCTCAGAGCCAGAAATCACTCAAAAGAAAGTCTGTCGACCCTACTACCCATGGAAAGCCCAGAGATTTCTCTAAATACTTCTTGCCAAACTTCCTAGTGTTGTGATTGGATGTTTTTTGGTTTCGCATTATTGGGTGCTGAATACACTTTGCAGTCCTTTTGTTCTCTTCCCCAGGGCTTCCATTACCCTGGACTTCAACTCATTACTAAATTAAAGAATTCTTTCAGGAGATTTCTTTTAAGAGTCAGGTCACAACAGAAAGGGCACCCTCCCTTCTCCCAAATCCCAAGGGCATCTCAGGTTGTGTCTGCTCTTACATTGTACCTTCATTTTGTTTCTTTCTGCATAGCAGAGGCAGATCTGATTTGGTTATCTGATAACTTTGCTGCAGAATCACGTACCCTCTGCTCCCAGCCTCAGCTAATTAAATAACATCTTCCATAACAGCAGAGGAGGGCTCCTGAATGGGCATGTTGGGTGTGAATCCCAGCCAGATCTAGCTCACTGCCCCCTTTCCTAGGGGCAACAAGTGTTGGGAGCATTATGGAGGAAGCACATGGAGGAAGCGACATGAACCTTTATTATGTTCTGTCAGGGACCTGAGGGATTTTATAAGGGGCATGATTCATTTGATGGAACTGCTGAGGGAAAACAGATTTGGGGTACGTATGGGCTGGCCACACACTGTTGGCGTGCTTATATGATGGAGGTACACGTAGGTCAAGGCATTAGGACTTACTTGCAACACACACGCCCAGAGGAAATCTTGTTCTTCTCCTATCAGAATGCACAAATTCTAACTATTCATGGGTTAAAGGGTTTTCTTGGTCCTTAAAGAATATTGGGATGATACAAAATAAAACCCATGACTTTTCAACAAAGCAAATCCAAGTCTTTTCTTCTAAGGCTGGGAGCTACCGTGACCTCCAAAATGCCTATGAAGAAGGAACGGACTAAAGCTGGAACACGAGAAGGAAGTTATCCACCACACTTACTCATGGCACAAACAGTTTCAGAGAGTTAGGAGTTTGGGCAGGAAAAAGTCTATAAACTATTGTCAGGAGCTGAAGTTTACAACTCAATTAAAATATATAGTAAAAACCGTTTTGCTATCAAGACTTTCATTTCAAATTATCTTTGCCTGGCTTGTTTCTTAATCTTTTCCCATGTGTAGATTTGTATCAGATCCATCTGTTCCAATTCCTTTCTTTTTGAGGGCCATATTTTACCACTTGGGTTTTGTTTTTTTGTTTTTTTAGTATAAATATTTGCATTTATTATAGTAATAGGGGGAAAGTTACCTTCCATGCTGAGATGCTACCAATGTTTTCAGAGCTGGGAAATTTCATTTTTCTTACACTGTATCTAAATGTCTGGACATAAATATTCCCCTTTGACTTTTTTCCTTTCCCTTGTTCAGCTAATCCACTTTTAAATCATAAATTACTAAAAAAAAGTTCTTTTCCAAACTAGTTCTTGTTCCCTGTATTCATCCTAAGAGGTCTTAAATCTGGAACATTTGCTTCCATTTTATCTATTTTTTCCTCTGACTACTGAAAAAAAAATTTTTTTTAGCACTCATAGCATCCTAGCATGAAGTTCTAAATGTAAGAAGATTGTTGGATTTGAAACTAAAAAATAAAAGGATTCATGTTCATCCTCTATTCCTGAAGCAAAATATGTTTCCCCATTTCCTAAGATGTTGGTAATTATTTAATTTAAAACTAAGGATTGGCAATCTAAAAGCATCTCTATCCTTTAGAAATCGGTCCAGTCTGGTTTAGATCCGTGGGGAAAGTCGCCCTTTAAGGAGGTCAGAACATATTGTAATAACCCCACAGCAAGTTCACTGCTCCCCAGATTAGACCTTCCACTGCAGTCTAGCTTCTCCCTCTCTCCAGAGTACAAGTCTGTCAACTATTTTAGACTATGAGTGTTTGAGAGGAATAGACATACGGTAGGAAAAAGTCTACTGCTATGCAAACCTGGAGAGTCCATGTGGTTATAATGACTGCATCACCTCACCACGAATTCTCTGGGAGTTCTCCAACATTTTTTAAAAAGAGATACTTCATTTGAAGGGAAAGGATGAATATTAGTGCTTCAAACCCAACTGGAATTTTTTCCCTCTGTATGTTCTATAACAAAATATGGATTTCGTTTTAACCCAACTGCTTCACTTTTCACATGGCAAATCAACATTAAGGCAAACGGGTTTCCCTCTGATTTGAGAAGCAGATAGCTAAATGGGGCCCAAAATGGCACCCAAGATCAATTTTTTTAGAGGTACTATAAATTCTGCTTACTTTGCGAAGGTTGGAATAAGGACACTATCTTAAATCAGCTACTGTCAAATAATTGAAAATATTTTTAAGTGTCTTTTAGCTCATTTGTATAGTATGCTGAGAGAGTTTATGTCATTTATCCCTCTAGATTGAACAACTTTTTTCCTTAATGTTAATTTTTTCTTTTTTATATATTGGGTTGAATGACTTGTTTTTCAAGATATCAAAACAATCCCAGGACGTGGTTAATTAAGTAATGCTCCCTCTGTTGGTAGTAAGTGGAAATATTAAAGTCTTCAACACTGCTATTTTAAAAAGCAAAATTAGCAAGAGAAAAATGGACTTTTTCTTAGTTTTGAAGCTGTTTCCCACTAACTTCTAAAACAGGTCAATTTTGGACACACCGTTCTTGATATGACTCCTTTTAGAAATCACGATGAGTGACACCCAATAATCAGTTAACCATCCAAGTCTACATTAAACTTCTAGTAAAATATTTACCGAATTGAGGACCGGAGGACCAAATAAAACCCACATGTACTCCAGTTGCACTAACCCTACTAAACATCACCAAGAACGTATGGAAAAGATCCAAGTTAACCAATATCTAAAATATATGAGTAAAACCAATTTAGTCATTATAGAGTTTCTTCCCTTGGAAGATTTCTCCTCATTTGATGCACAGTTTTTGCAAATAAGTTGCTGACAGGAAAATTAAAATGCAAAGTAATTTTGAAACTAAAATTCTGTCTTTGCTTCTTTTTTAAAATTACAGTTTGGTGTTTCTGCTTTGTTTAAAGATTTACTCTTCCCCTTTAAGAGTGTTAAAATATGCCCAGCAATAAAATCACCTTTGGAGTTTTTGTTAAGTGTAAGAATTCTCATAATTGAGTCGGAATCCCTTCAGGACACTGTCTATAATGGAAAAATCCCTATTACAATACTTTGATCAGGACCGAGGAGAGAAATCCCAACTAGGAAGAGAGAGTGGCATCCAGGATGATGCAATGAACTGGTGGCCTTTTGAATGATGGATGTTGGTATCTGAGAAATTTTTGTTAATTTCCTTAAAATCTTTCCAAAAAGCAAGGGTTACTACATCCTCTGAAGGAGGATCATCTCATTAGCCCTCTCAACCACGGTGGAAATAGTCAGAAGGTGATATCTGAAAGGAGGAGAGTAATTTTGGCATCAAGCATCCTGATCTGTACCAGGCTTCTGCTCTCTGCAGCTGTGAAGGGTGAGGAGGCATGAACTCCTCCTCCTGGCTGACCACAGAAGGAAAACCCATTTGTCACGACCTCTAGACTACTAGTGTTTCATTCAAGAAAAGAAGTCAAGTCAAGAGACATTCTAGAATCATAAGACCTCAGTGAACTTTTAGAGAAGCAGGAAATCTGTTTCTGAAAGATAAAGTCCTCCCATGAAAAAGAACAGAATTCTAGATGGATCAGTTGGAAGAAAAAAAAAAGTCAGTGGAGCAACTTAAGCTTGCTAAAAGTCAAAGAACTACATATCAAAATACAAAGCAGCAGTTCAAATTACAGCAGGGATGGGCTGGCCACAGAGGCCCTCATCAACCCAGGCAATACTTAAAATAATAAAAATTAAGAAAAAATAAAAAAAATATGAAGAAAATATCCTTCCTCTCTTTCAAATATAACTTTAATTGCCTTTTATTCTTTCTATCTGGAAGCAGTATCGCTAACCTTAACAGTCTTGACTTACCAAAAAATATATATATGTGTGTGAAATAAAATAAGAGAAGGGATTGGTGGCAGTGTATGCAAAATCAAAACGAAAGAAAATTACTTTTAACAATCTCACTTTTTTTTGTTTTTTTTTTTACACAAATACTGTTGTAAATATATTAAAAAATCAGCATTCTATCTGGTAAACGTCACTTTTGCCCCTCTATAAAATTTTGAATTAAAAAAGCCTCAAGAACTTTTTATTATACCCCCCACCCTCCATTTCTCTTTCTTTTTCTCTTCCACAAGAATATATCCTGACACTTTTTTTTTGTTTTTGTTTTTTGCAAAGATTGTGGGAAATAATCCTTCTCTTGTACCTAGAAACGTAGGTGCAAACCTCTGATATCTTTGTTTTATCTGCATTCCTGCCCTTCATGAAAGTCCCTCTTGATTGTGCTGAGGCTGTGGCTCAGCGAAGACACTGAATAAATACGATAGCCACTGTTGCTTGTTGCTTGTCCAAGTCTTCCTGGCTTCTGCTGAAAGGGGGAGACACGGAGGAGGTGGGCCAGGGTGTGTGGACGCGAGCAGAAATCTGGGGGAGAAGCCTGCCATTCGCCTTCCCCACACCACCGGACCCACTGCCCCTTCCCAACCCCCCCAGCCCTTTTATGAAATCAGAAAATGTGGTAGGTGGAAAACAGCAGGGCCTTTCCTCTGGGTTTTCAACCAGAAGTGATATTCCACAGTTTTAACTGGTTACTGTGAAGTCCAAGCGGCCAGAATTGTGAAAATGTCCACTGAAACACTGCAAGCGGTGTACTTAAAGACAGTAGGCCTTTTAGATTTTGTTATATATTTTTGTAGTGCTCTTCACAAGTGAAAAAAAAATTTTTTTTTTTACTTTTTTTTAAGATTTTTTTTTGTTTTTTTTTTTTTTGTTTTTTGTTTTTTGTAAAGAAGGGTTGTATTTAGAGGCCAGTAGCTAGAGATCCAACCAGTGGACCTCTTGAAGCACTACCAGGCCTTAAGGCCACCATCCGAGGGAGGCTGGGAAAACTATCATTCACCCGAGCCTCCGGAAATGTAATGTACCAGCAGGCAAAAACAGTTCTTCATGTAGTACAAAATGAAACGAAACAAAAACAAAAACAAAGTAAAAACGAAACCAAAACATTTCTTAAATTCTAGTGCCATAGCTTTTGTTTGTTTGTTTCTTTTCTGTCGTTTTTGTTCATAAGAAAGAGAGAAAGGTACTACTTATCCGTCAGACACATGCATCCTCATGTGGTCGTTGAACTGCTCGATTTGGTCAAACTTTGCTGGACAGACGGAGCAGACGTAAGTGGTCCCCTCCGTGCAGGCCACCACCCCTGGGGGGCCAGCGCGGGCACCTGGGGGTGTACCCGCGGGAGGGGTCCCGTTGCTGGCACTGTGCAGGGCCACGTGCCGCTCCAGGAGGGTCTTGTGGGAGAACTTCTTTTTGCAGATGTAGCACTCGTAGGACTTCTCCCCGCGGTGGAGGCGCATGTGCACGTTGAGCGAGCTCTTCTGGGTGAAGCGCTTGTTGCAGATGCTGCACTGGTACGCCCTCACTCCCGTGTGCGTCACCATGTGCTTGATAAGGTAATCTTTCAAGGAGAAGGAGCGCCAACAGATGCTGCATTGGTGGGGCTTCTCACCTGTCGAGGGGGGAAGAGACAGCAAGCGGAACAGAGCAAGACACAGCAAGGGAGGGACAATGAGAGACAGAGAAACAAGACGACAAAAAACAAAAACAAAAACATTAAAAAAAACCCGGTTGGTTCACCCTTGATCGGAAAGATCCAGTCCTTCCTGGCCTCTCATGTCCTGAGAAACCTCGCTTTCGGGTGATGCCAGGACGGGCTCGTCTTCCACCTCCCCATGCCAGAAAATGGCTCTCTTGGAAAGCTACAAGAGACTCCCCACCACAGGTTTGCAAAGGTCATTCTGTGGACAAAAAGGAAGGGCTACGTTTAGGGGGTCATTTTCGTCATCATCATTAATGTGTGGATTTAACTGTGTGTTTCCCACTGATTTTATCAAACACATGTAAGAAATAAGAGACAGGAAAGATCTCCGAAGCATTCAGGCTCTTGAGAATCTTTAGAAACTAAGGTCAGTGGTTACATAGCTTGGCTCTTTGGGGATAGTTTCCATTTCCAGTATTCTGTCTAGTAAATGCAATTTGCCCTGATCGGTCTGGAGGATATTGGCCAACACAGGAGCAAGTCGTTCTGAAGAGCTACACTTTCAATTTTATTTATTTTAGACAGAAATCCTCCTGAAATGTAACCTTAGAGTTGATTGGCTATTCCGTCCTGACTGCCCTGAGCTGCGGACTGGCCTTGTCTGGTGTGGAGGCTGAGTAGCTGGTGGACAACACAATGATCTCAGAGTCAAATGGTCCTGTTCAAATCTGGGCGCCAACCCTCGGCATGGCACTCTGACAAATCTCCAAATGCCTCTGAGGTATATAGTCCTACTTACCTCAGTGTGCTGGTGTTGACATAAATACATATGAAATCACTTTGCAGACCACCAAGGGTGGTGTGGGAATACTTACATGGTATTCTTAGTATAAAACTATCCTCTCCCCCCGCCCCAATTAAATGGTTCCATACGCATTTTTGAACTCTTGGGTCAATTTAAAAAATAGTTTTCTCTTTCTTTGTTCTCAGTCTGTTGGCTGAAACCCTCTTTCTCCTCAATTTACTGCTTTGGTTTGCTGTTGGCTTAGAAACCAAACGTTCAAGTTTGTGAAGAAGAGTAAGGCAAATAAAAATATTTTTACTAACTGACCATATGAAGTATTCCTCTGTAAGTAATGTCCATGGGCCTGTGACATCTCTTTGGGTAAACAGAGCCTTGTTTTGGTTGGTGTTGTTAGTTCTCAGCTCTGCTCTTGACAGGTGAGATGAGATGTATTAGGGTGCTTCCATCTGTCCCACCTCATTACTGATTGCTAGTGGAGGCACCCACCTTGGAGAAGAAAGTCCTTCTCTGTACTCTTCCATAACCCAGCGTAAAGCCCCAAGCCTTTGAAACTCTCTAGGGTCATTGTTCAACATCTGGACTATGTCTCGGGGTAGGAAATCTATTTCTTAAAATTGAGTTAACTTCCAATTAAAATATGGGCCTTGACCGTTTCCCTTTTTCCCATAATGAAGCAGAAGAGGTCCGAGGTGTCATGGTAATAATGGCAATGAAAACAATTGGTGCGTATTCGGTGCTGAGTATGTGTCAGGCTCAGGGCTTCACCTTCATGACCGTTTTATGAACCTTTACCTCACCAGAAACCTTTTTTCACTGTGTTTGTAAACATAAAAGGACATGTTTTGAAGCACATGATGGTTAAGAAATGGCTGTTTTGTTCAGGAATCCCTCCACAAATTCCTTAACCAATGTCATTGGTCTTTGAACTCTTTTTCCCTTAGTTATTCACAAACGTTTTGGCCTAGCTCCCTCTCTTCTCGGCTCTTCTCTGATTTCTTTCCCTTCATTCTCACGGACAGGACAGTATGGTCGGTAGGATCACAGGGTTAGAAGAGAAGGAGTTCACTTCTGGACAAATGGGTGAATTTAGGGCAGCCTCATTCCCAAATGATGCATTTAGGCCAAGCATGGTGTTTATGTAGGTACATTCTTTGGAAATGAGAGATTCCCTAAGAGAGATAGTCATACGTGGTATTTGTAGCTGGAACGTTTCTGTCAGCTGTGAACAGGCTTGGCCTCAGGCTGGTCTTTGCCATCCATGCGCTTTGAATACACTTTGGAGAGGCTATGACAGGCCGGTCAACTAGCTTTTAAAATGTATCCGCCTGTCACCTTTAATGGGCAGCTTGCTTTCTTAAGTTCCAGATGGTATTTTGGCTGCTAGGAAGTTGAAACTTTATGTTAAAATGTTCTTGCTGTTTGAAACTTTCACCTTCTTGCAGTGTGTTTTTCCTCTAGGCAAGGTCATTCTGAAGGCTTTTCGCTTTCACAACCTTCTAATCTGACTAGAAATTGATTCTTCACAGCTGTTATCTTTCCCTTCATAGCATACATCTATATGTTGTTTGCATGTATGTCGTATTGGTTCAGCTGTTAATTATCTGTGTGACCCTGGGCTTTCTAAGTCTCCCTGGGTTCGTTTCCCCTTCTCCAAGTGAGGAGCTGGACCAAGCACTTGCCACGGCCCTTTGCAGATTTAGTGGCCTTCTGCCCATCCTGACCCCAAACCCCTGAGCACTCTAGTCTAGGCCTTGTCAGCACATGACCTGAGGGCAACCTGCTTCAATCACTCACCGCATTAGCAGTCCCACATTTTAAATAGGACAAAGTACCCTGTTCCCTTCCGTGCCACAGAATATGGTATGATAGTTAATGAGGAAAAAGGTTTGCAAAGCACTTGGGAGCTCCTTAAAGGAAAACGCTCTCTATAATTATTAAGGTGCTGTGTTGGTAGAGCATAGGTATTCCAACAACTGATGAATCAGGCAGCCACAATGTTCACTTATTTATATATGTGTGGATTTGAAACAATATCACTCCGTAGAAATGTTAACATTTTTCTTTCTTGTTATTTTCCTCCATATTGCTAATAGGGACCCCAAAAGGGCTTTCAACATTATACATGAAACAGATGAGGTCTGCTAATTGTTGCTTCCAAAGTGGAGAAATGAAGAGTTAAGATGAGTGAAAGGGGATGGCTTTTCAGGTCTGAGCCTACAGCCAGGAATGGCAAGTCCATCGTTGCGTTAGGAAGAGACACAAAGTCCAAAGCAGACACTAGAATTATAACATTAGGGAGAAGCTCATATAAGCCCCTTCACTTTAAACTGCTCCATTTTGGGCTATACAGATGTGGGAGTCAGATATGAATTCCATTTCCTTGGCTGAGTGACTTGGGTATGTTACTTAACCTCTATAAGCCTCAGTTTCCTTATCTGTAACTCAAGAATAATACAATAAGTACCTGTCTTGTGAAGGTATTTTGAAAATTAAAAAGATAAAGCACTTAGCACAGAGTACGTGATCATTTGAAGGAAAAAAAAAATCAACCGTCTTTTCAGTAGAAAGGAACTGATAATAAATGAAACCAATTGAGAAAACCAATTGCATGACATGGGGAAGCCAACTCAGGATTTAAAAAAAAAACAACAAACCTTTCAGATAATCAATAATCACAAAGCAAGTGATTATATTGCAGCTGCGTGATTCAGCGTTAAGGGTATAGTCTGCTCTCAGTTACACATGCTAATCAAAGCAGTGGTACCGTGAATAAAATGACACAGAGGTCCTGAGCAGAGGGCAACTGAGCTCTGGAGCCTAAGAAACCGCACAGCAAGGGGAAGAACCGAAGGGGTGGCAGTGTCCTTTCCAATGCCAACGGTGTGTGGGGGTGGCCCACGCATATACTTTTCTCCAGTTTTTGATGCCTGTTCTCTAAAGAGCCTCTTTTATTAAACTTCTTCTTGTGGACCAGCACTGACACTCTACCAACACTGACAAGTGAGGAAGAAAAAAAGGAAGAGACAGCCTGTTCGGTTCGTAGATACAGAGGGTCTGCCCAAAGTTCAAGTAAAAGATATCTGACTGGGCTGAGACACCCCAATTCTGAATAGTGACTTCTGTAGTGGGGGCTCAGCAGGAACCCATTATTCTGCTGATTCTTTCTCCTTCTAACCAGGCTCCTCCTAGCTTGCAGAAAGTACAGTGAATGCTGTTACCGGGATGCTTTTCAGAAGCCCTGTTCCCACCTGTCTCTCCCACTCTCTTGGCCTCTGCACCATCTGCTCTAGCACAACACCCTCCTGTTCAGGTGAGTCTGGTGCGGGGCCAGAAGACTAAGACTGGGAGCTTGCGGGGAGGGCAGGTGGCAGGGAAGGAAGAGGAGAGTATGGGTAGGGGAAGGTGGTCACCGGCGAGGAAAGCAGGAGTCCCTGAATGAAGAACATCAAGGTTGGAACAGAAAATGGGAAAGTTTCGGTGGCAAGAATGGAAGGGTGGTCAGACAGGGTCACACGCAGCTTTCACTGGCTGAAGAGTCTGCTCTCCACCGGAGAGGTCTAGTTGAAGGGAGGCCTACACCCCTGCGATACAGCTGGTGTGACTGCCAGCCTTTCTCCAGTTTTGAGGGTGCGATCCTGGGGCCAGCTTGGACTGTGAGGCTGACTGGGGGAAGGGACTGCCTACTGGGGGACATGCTGCATTCACAAAACATCTGTGGCTTCAGGAACAACTAACATATTTTGGTGTGAGGCAGAATTTTGAAGATCTCAGGGAACTTCATCTATGTTACTTAATTTTTCTCACAACTTTATGAGTGGGGTAGCCATTAATGTCCCCAGAAGATGGTATCTCCATTAGAGAGGTCATCCGACGAGTCAGTAACAGATGAGAGGATGATACCAGCCTAGCCGGATTATCACCTCCTCCTCCCGTTAGCGATTTCCTGCTCTTTCGATTATGCTGCAAGATGTACGATGTTACTATAACATGTATGTTCTTAAATGGCTTTGATAATTTTACAGTATTTATGGGTAAGTGCTTTCACAGAAATAATGTTATCTGATTCTTAGAGCAACCACATAAAGTATTATGAAGATCTACATATTTTGTGGCAAAAACATTAAGGCTCAGATTGACTGCAGAGCTGGTATAAGGTCACTCAGAGGGTGGTAAAACCAAGACTTCCTTACTTCAAATCATATACCTGTTCAGTACTCTACTGGCTTGATATAAATAATAGCCCAAATTCTGTATGAGAATTACCGCATCATTACCTTGATCCCAGTATTTTTACACTCTTTCTGACATTGTTATGTTACTACTATTCCTGTGTCTGTTTATATCAAATTCATGGCTGAAATAGCTGAGCTTCTTAAAGTAACAAACAAAATTATCATCTATGCAGAGGACACTAATGGACCCAAAACAGTCACCAATAAATGCGCTGTTGATAGTATGATTCAGAAAAAAACCCAAACATCTATCATTGTTAGTGAAGAAAACACAAGTAGAAATGCAGATACAATAAATTTTCCAGCAAGAAAAAGAAAGAGAAATTTAAGTCTTGCTAGAAAATAATGCATTTATGTATAAGTCCCTTGAATTAAATTCTCCTGGAAAGCATGCCCACATTTCTGAACATTCATTCACTTACTCAAAAAGTATTTGCTAAGCAACTACCTATGCTAGCCTGTATTCATATACAGATTTTATTTATTTATTTATTTATTTATTTATTTATTTATTTTTGGTTTTTTTGTTTTTTAGGTAGACTCCACGCTGGGCACGGAGCCCAAGTGGGGCTTGAACTCATGACCCTGAGATCAAGACCTGAGCTGAGATCGAGAGTTGGATGCTTAACCAACTGAGCCACTCAGGCACCCCCATATATAGATTTTAAAGCAAAAAGTCCTAAGATTGGGTCTTAAAAGAGAGTTCTACCTGGGTAGTATTGCGAGATAAAATGTATGACACCCAGTTAAATCTGACTTTCAGAAAAGCAATGAATAGTGTTTTAGTCTACGCACGTCACAAATACTGCATGAGACATACTTAAGATAAAAATACACTTGTTCTTTATCCACAATTCAAATTTCACTGGACATCCTGTATTTTTGTTTGCTAAATTTGGTAAGCCTATACCTGGTGGTAAATAAATCCTCAAATGCCATCCTGGTTATTTGATTCATTCACTGATGAAATATTTATTGAATGTTTATTATGTGTAAGGTATTTCTTTATCTCTATCTATCTATCTACCTATCAATTATTTCTGGCTCACACAGTTCACATTATAATGGGAAGGTGTTGCAACAACCACATAATGATAATACATGTCCGTACTTTAAAGTGCCAGAAGGTGAACATTTGCTGTGGTACTTGTGCAGTTTGAGAGACTTAGCTCACCTTTTGTTCATGAGGTATTTGCCTCATAATATAATTTATCCATTATAAAATCAAGCTGTTATTTTCAACTGGTTTACTTTTTCCAAATGCATAGGTTCTTATGAGTGGAATTTTAGAGAACAATGTTATGTAACAAAAGCAACCTGATGCCACCCTCGTCATTGCCCAGCCTTCTAGGGAAATGATTCCCAACCTACTGTGAATCAGGACTGACTGAAACAACAGAATGCTGGGTTCCATCACAGTGTTTCTGCTTCAGGGCTGGAAGGGCCTGAGAATTTGTATGCTGCTGGTATGGGGATCACACCGTGAGGACCACTGCTCCAGGGTTATCTTCGAATGTTCCCTACTGCTTGCCTTCATATCCACATTGACACCAAAGCTTGTCCTTCTCTGTCCTCTGTCTTTCCCTTCCATTCCCATTCCTTTGACTTTTGTCTTTTCTCTTGAGGGGAGGGGACATAGAGGAGCCTGCTTGGTTCCATGACAGGATGGTTTGTGTTATCTGTTTTTCTCTGATTCTCTTATTTTCAAATACGTCCTTAACTCTTGCTTTCATATCTCACAACTTCTATGGAGCTGTAGTAAAGTGAACTTGAGACACTCCTAGGAGAAATGGAGTACCACTGTGGCTTGGTTGGGAGTAGAGTGGTTAGGTGAGGGATTTTTCTTTTACTCTTAAAAAAATCATTAAGAAGTGAAAAAAAAAATGCTGATGTTCAGGGGAAACCCAAGAAGTATCACGTGGCTTCAGTGTTTGAATTCCATAGAGGAAGGAAATCTGTCAAGAGCTTATTATTCAGAGATATGAGATAGCAAAGAAAGGGGACTCGGGTAATAATGACGATGGGTTTTTTTTTAAACATTAACTAGTACTTTACCTTTTATGAAAAGCTCTTAAATGCACCATACCTTTACAGCTACTTAAAAGGCAGGAAAATTATGACTTCCAATTATAAACTCAAAGAAACTGAGGGTTATAAAATTAAGTGACTTGCTTAAGGCCACACAGCCAATTAAAGGGACCAAAACTGAACCTAAATAATCGAATTCAACAACTTATGTCGTCACTCTAAGTTTCAGTGTTATAATCATTATGGAACATGCTTTACAGCCAAGGGCTTTCTGGTTCTCTACCGCAGAGCTTAGCTCCAAAGTCAGACTACTCATTTCTTCTCAAACACTTCCTTTCAATGAATATGTGGATCATTAATATAGAGCTTCACAGAATTTTGTCTGGAGCCCATGTCTCAGAATAGATTCTCGGCAATTGTGGATAGTAAGTACTATCGACATTAAAGTTGGAGCAACTGAAATGCAAATCCAGGGAGCAGGCATAATAGCCATGTTGCAGAGAACCCAAATCTCTTTCCTTTCAGCTCTGCCAAGCTATTCTTTATTAGTGAGATTCTTTTAGATTAGAGGTAAGAATACTGAAACTGTCCCTACTCTTCCAAGCATCCCTAGTACTTTCTAGAATCTTTTTAGACTGACATTTAGACTTTTTGCTCTGGATTTTTATCATTTCCACTGGGCTCTTGTGAAGTTGGGAGGCCCTGGTTTTGTTTTTTTTTAATGTTTTCCCAAGAAATTGGAGAGAACTTTGTTTTGAAATGGAGGCTGCAATGAATCCAGGTTCTGAATTACTTCCATATGCTCAGGCTGTCTTGCCTTTTGAAAAATCTAGACCAATTGTACTTTAACTTTGTAAGGTTATGGACTCCTTCAGCTAGACAAAAGTCTTGATAGACATACGGCCCTTCTAAACTGCCACTGCCAAATAATTCAGGGTGAATGGGAAGAGTTTCACTTCTTTTAAATGAGGTGCTCAAGTGATATCTATTATTAATTGTTCCCAGATGTGGCCATGTTATACATTTCAATACAAAAACTTCGTAATTTACTGAGGACCTTCATAGTCTACTAGAGATCTGAAGGCTACACTTTGAGCATAACTCAGATTTATGACTTTACTTGTAACTTTTGTATCTATGATGTCTAAATGTACAAACCCATTGCTGGTTTTCTCATGGGCAAATCCAGTTATTTGGGTTAACCACAGAATCCTTTAGTGAATCCACTGGACGAATGCGTTTATATAGCAAAAAGACAATTTTTGATAGTGCACTGCAAATCTTATGTTGCAAATTTAAAGCCTTATTTCAATATGCGATCTAATAGAATATGGGAATTTTCCATCCACTGGGTCTACTGGAAGAGAGGCATGGGGGCAGGGGGAGGGAGAGTAGAAACAGTTATGGATCCAAGACTAGCAAAGTGAACTTGGGTAAGGAGACACTTCCACAAATGGTCTCTTTTTCCTCCCTAATCTTTAATTTGATGTTTTATATGACAACTATTCAGAAGACGAAAGGACTAACTATGTGAGAGCACTCAGTAAACCATAAAGTGCCACACAACTAGGAATATTACTATTTGATCAGTTTACCAAATAATGATGACATCCATATCACATGGAAAATTGCCCTTGATTGATCTCAGGTTATCAGTGCATTCACATTTACCCTAAATAAACTTAGTGACTTACCACTACCTGATTTTCTTTCTAAATTCAGTAGTGAGTTACTATGTTAATTTGGAGTTGTGCAAACTGTCATCCTTAAGAATAACTGATTCACACAAAGGCACATACACAGATGTACCTAATGTCTTGACTTAAGTTGACTGCGAAGAAGGCAAAGTTCATCGTAAGTAACGTTCTGTTTTAGTTGTTCACTTTCCTATTGGGTACCTTGTCTCAGTATCTGTTATTTTCCTTCCTTTCTATTTACCAAGTTAAATTTATCTGCCTTATGTCCTATCCCCTAGATTCCCGCTAGCTGATCTGAGAAGCAAGGCTGCTCAGAGGAACGAATTTGTTTTTGTGTATTGTAACTCACGATAGGCATTTCAAATATGGTGATCATCACTGGGGCGGGTATTTTCAGATATGAGAGAATCTATGTGAAATCATATTGCATATGTGGTCACTTATATGGAGGAGCATCTGTGAAATTCTCACTTCTATGTCTGTCCCATTATTGAGCTGGAAAAGGCACTAGCTGGGCAGTCAGGAGATCCTAGCTCTAGAATCACAGAATCCGGAGGTGAAACACCATCTCACCCAACTACTCACCAAATGACTGAGGCCCCTCTGCAACATCCCTATGAAATGATCATCCATTCTCTCCTTGAACACCTCTAATTATAGAAACTCAGTCCCTTGGGAGGCTGTCTATCCCATCTTAGAGCAGCTCAGACTGCTAACAAACCTTTTATTTAGTTGAAAGGATCTCCTTTATAGCTTCCAATCATTGGTCCAGTTCTACCTTTTGAAGCCAAACAGAACAAGCTTAATGTCTCTCTCCTCCCAACCATTTAAATAAAGCTCCCAGTGCTAATGTTAGCTACCATTTATAGAGTGCTGATTATGCGCCAGGAATTGTTTTAAGAGTTTCACATATTAATTTCCTTAATCCTGAAATGACACTCTGAGAAAGATATATTACTGTTATCCCCATTAGATAGACAAGGAAACAAGTGTAGAAAGATTAAGTAATTTTCCCAAGGTGACAAAGTTCAGTAGTGGCTAAGTCTGGTTAGACCTGGGCAGTGCGGTTCCAGAGCTCCAGCTGAACTGCTACATTATGCTGCCCTGAAGCTCAGATACTTGGATGTTATATGATGCCTGAGTCTTCTTTTTTGCAGGTCGAACAGCCCTCAGACCTTCAACCGTGCTATGCCATGGCTTTGCATCCCTTCATCATCCTAATTATATTCCTCTGAATGTGTCCCAGTCTATCGTCTTTTTAAAAGGTAGTGCCCAGACCAGACTGTGGGCTCTAGATGCTGAAAATAGAGAATAAGCCATAGAAAATAGAATGAGTCTCTCACTTCCCCATTTCAGGGACCATACATGCAGCACAAGCGTGCATCAGCCTTGCTGTGGCCTCTTCAAGCTGATGGCTCATACAGAACTCACTACAGACTAAAACTCTCATCCCTGCTCTGCCTCTATGACTTTGGTCTGTAAAATGAAGTGACTGGAGTATATAATCTCCAAGGACATTTCCAGTTCTAAACACCTGGACTCAGAGAATGTATTACGAAGTTCAAGGTATTTAAGGGATATTGTGCCTGCAAATGCTTTGTCAGACTTTCTCCCATTTGGCACTTCTCCATAGGGTTTCTGTGATTTTGTATTTCGGCAGCAGACGCTTCATGCCTACGATGGGGGTACTGTTGGTGTTTCTAAAAGGTGGCTGACAGTGGGGTCTCCGTCAGATCTGAAAGATGACTCCAAACCTTCCCCTGCACTTGCTGTCCTGCCCCTCCCTTCCGACAGCCCCCTCACACCCACGGCCTATTTCCAGGCCTCCAGAGGGGCCTGCACACTCACCTGTGTGTACGAACATGTGCTTGACGTAGTTCTGTTTGGCGGTGAAAGTCTTGTTGCAGAGAGTGCACTCGTAAGGCTTTTTTTCGCCCTGCCCACTGGCTGTGCTGTGGCCTGCGGATGGGGCCAGGGGCTGTGGCGCTGGCAGCTGTGCAGTAAAGGTTGACAGGCCAGGCTGGGACACTGTCACAAACTGGGTCTGCTGGCCTGCCAGGGGCTGTGGCAGGCTGAAGAGGAAAGGCTTGGGGCCACTGCCCGCGGGCTGGGTGGTGAAGAGGGCCGGCAGGTAGGTGTTGCCGGCTGTGCCAATGACCTGTGTGTTGCTGGTCAAGGTCAGAGGCATCCTCAAGTTGCTGGTGAGGGTTTCTGTCTGGCGTAAGTAGAGCTGGGTACTTGGCAATGGCTGCCCGATGGACGTGTTCACCGAAGGCTGCTGCAGGACGCTCTTGTCGGAGCTGTTGCTGACAGTGATGACCGTGTTGTCCATCTCCACCTCGTTGCTTCTTTCCGGGGAGGAGGCACCTGTCTCTAGCTGGTGCGGCTGTGGGCCGCCCTCGGCAGGCGCTTCTGCGGCCTGCTCGGCTTGGGCAGGTTCGGCCTGGCCATCCCGCGCCGCCCCGGGCCCGAACTGCTGCTCCACCGAGTCAGGCTCGGTGCCTATGGAGGAACTGACGCCCGAGTCGAAGCTTTCGCCCTTGGGCTCACTCTCAGTGCCCTCCGCCTGGTCGGTGTCTTCCGTGCACTCCTCGGATTCGTTGCGCTCCAGGATCTGCACCCTTTGCTGCCCATAGTAGTCGTAATCGTCCTCCATCTCCTGCTTAATGTGGATGTTGCCCACCAGGGTCTGGATGCGCACAGGCCGGGGCTGCTTGCGGCAGTGCGTGGTCTCGGGGGTGGTGGACAGGTAGCGCTCCATCTGCTGCGAGCGCTCGTGGATGCGCGTGATCCAGCTGGGGTCTTCCATGTGGTGGTCACGGGGCAGGCCGAGTGCAGTCTCGTGGTGGCTGACCACCGCACCGCTGTAGAAGGAGCGCTCCCCGCTGCCGTTCTGCATGGAGCATGCGTAGAGCGCCGAGTAGATCCTGTCCACGCTGTGCTGCGGGTGGCTCTGCAGGTAGCCCGACTCGGTGTCGCTGCTCTGGCCCGATGTGCCTGACTCGGGAGTGCCCCGTGGCGTGTCCTGGCCCGAGTCCTGGATCCCCGGGAACACATCGCCCACGTTCTGCGACACAATGCGCGTGCACTCATCGATGACTGTTTTGATCTGCAGGATGCTGGCGGCCGTGAGGATCTGCAGGGCTTCCGACTGCGAGACGCGCAGCACGCCGCTGTACATGAAGTCAATGAGCTTTTGCACCGACTGCACCGACACCACGGACGGGATCTCGATGTCGCTGTAGCCCAGCAGCAGCTTGTCCTGGAAGAAGGGGCTGCCGGCCGCCAGCACGCAGCGGTGTGCGCGCAGCATGCTCCCGTGGATGCGCACCGTCACGTCACAGAAGTGGCCACGGTTGCGCTGCTCGTTGAGGGTCTCGAGCACGGAATTGCTGAAGTTGTGAAGGTTGATGCTGTGAATGCGCTCGGTCATCCCCTTGCAACTGATGTCACCTGCACGGTGGCAAGACAGACACAAGACAGGGTGTGTGGGTGAGAGCTAGCTGACTGCATTCCTAACACCCAGGTCTCAGGTGGGTCACGCTCATGGCTCTTGGAAGCACCCCCCACCCCCGACCTTGCAGACACAAGCGGGCTCAGTGGCGAGATGGACACGCTTTGCACAGGGATAGGGCTGTGGGTATGATGGTCTATGGGAACGAGGTCTTGAATTTGGCTCCAACAATACCCCAGCTATTTTGGGTATTGAATTCCTATCAATGCCCTAGAGCTTCAGCCAGGGTTGCCAGTTGAAGTAGGACAGCCTAATAAACAGATGGGTCATTTGCCCGCTCTTCCTACAACTTTAGCACATAAAACCTGAGAAACAAATGGAAGATTGGTTCTCATGGAACGCTTTACCTCTACTTTACACAGGTCTAAGCCGAGGTCCTTTGGGAAAGCTTACATTTTCTCCAATTTTTCAAAGTTCCTGATTTTATTCATAGACAGCAACAATCTTCATAGTTAAAAAAATAAACTCCCTTCCTATTTATATGTATATTTCTTTTTTTTTTAAAGATTTTATTTATTTATTTGACAGGATAGAAACAGCCAGCGAGAGAGGGAACACAAGCAGGGGGAGTGGGACAGGAAGAAGCAGGCTTATAGCGGAGGAGCCTGATGTGGGGCTCGATCCCATAACGCCGGGATCACGCCCCGAGCCGAAGGCAGACGCTTAACCGCTGTGCCACCCAGGCGCCCCTATATGTATATTTCTGAGTCCATACCATGTATGCAAAAACCCTTGGAAAATCCAGTCCAGACTAAGATACCCACCAAACAACTGCCACCATGTTTTCCACTTAAGGGACAGGCTTTAGGGTGCAGTCTGCTAGCTAGAGGGGCGCTCACCCACTGCTTCTATATCTATACTGTCTTCTTGTCATCTCCGACAACCCATCTGAGGACCTTCTAAAGTGGTTGTATGTGACATGGGTCATTTTCTGCATTTCCTGAAGCTTAACGAGGAAGGAATGATAAAAAAGGTCAGAGATGGCAGCACTGACCTGGGAGACTGTAATATACTAGGTGATCATATTTAGTGTTCAAACTGGGCACTTCTGAGAGTGAAAGGGAGCACTGTTAATAATTAGGTGAGGACAGCAGGAGTAAGCCAGGAATGGGCGGTGTGATCACCCTAGGCAATACCGTGTTCTGTGCACTTGCTACAGGGAAGTATCAAACGTCTCCCAGTGGGAAGGCAGCAGTCAGCTACGTGGAGGCTGTCCATAGCCTGACCCATGGCCACCCTTAAACCCCGGGCTCTGCAGACACGTGATAATGGTTACATTTGGATCACCGATGGAGAATTAAAATGGATATAGCTATAACACTAAGGCTTAGGGCTTTCCCGTTTTTTGACCTCACTTCTCAAACAGCTCTAAAGAATCCCTCTCTCCGAACCATTCTTCATTTATATTCTCCATCCTTGCCTTCACAACTGAACAATCAGCTTGAGAGAGGCCAACTAAGTGGGCTTTGACAACCAGGTGGCGCAAGCACTGCTGGCCTGTGACCAGGATTCCTGCGTCTTGTGAGAAGTAGCCCCCGGAGGTAATGACCTGCGGACGGGAGGAATGCCCACCTCCTAGGCTCTCTCTCCTCTGCCTCAGGAGTCTGAGCTCCACGAGCTCTAAACTCAATCTCCTCATGCTGTCTGAGCTCAGTCGGTGTGACCGCATCCTTTTGTATGCTCATTTATGTCCTTTGTTCCCATCTTTCCATTTAGTCAGACTCACATATATCCAGTTAACTTAATACACACCTAGAGGCTCTATTTCAGTCATACGATTTGCACTGATTTTTACATAAGAGATTTCGTTCTTGTTCTGACTTCCATTGGGTCTGTGATGTGCCGAAAATATTGCACTGGGCTACAGTTTCTATTTTTTTCACTGTTGTAAAAACAAATTGTCATTGCCAGATTAAAGAATCATGGTGAATCCTCTCTAACTGTGCTAATACAAAGTATAGCCCCAGAGGAAGGCCCCAATAAGCCAGGAAGATGTTCAGGAAATCAGTCAGCAGACAAATTCTAAGTTCTTGCTGAGCCCCCATGCACAGAGAGCGCGATAACAACATGAGCAAACATTCCTTTTTTAACGCTTACCATGTATTACCAGATTATTTCATTTAATCATCACAGCAACCCTTATCGTGTAGGTAGTATTATTACCCCCCATTTTTCAAACGAGGAAGCTGAGGCCATAGCAAATTAAGAAACTCACTCAAGGCCACATAGGCAATGGGTGATAGAGCTGGCATTTGAACCCAGGCTGTCTGGCTCTAGAGTTTTCACTCCTACCTGCTTCATTGTATTGCATGCTTTGCCCTAAATGAAGTCTGGCCCTTGGGTGTCCATAAATCCACTGTAAAGCTGTGTGAAAACGTCTGTTCAGTATGTTCTCCAGCTGCTTCTACACCTACCCTTGAATTAGCATGGTGTTCACGTTTCTAGGCCTTGGGACGTCAACATAGTCTCAGTAAATCTAACTTAAAGACATCTTTTTTTTTTCTTTTTTAAGTTTATAAATGGAACAATGCAAGAGATAAAACAACTTGTCCTGGCACTAAAATGTACAGTTTTCTATATACAGTTTTACTATCACTAAAGTCTTTTTTATTTAAGTAAAACGGTAAGCACTAACACTGGATGAGTCTGATAAAATCACCACCTCTGAGGAGGATAGATTTATTAAGTAACTTTTTTCCACACAGGTGAAAACACTCTTTAGACACACAATTGCTCTTAGCATGAGGCACAGCAACATCACTAGATTTGTCATGATGAAGAGTTGTCTCCTTTCTGATAATTCTGGGGAGAAACTCTATGACAGTTATCCTAATAATCGATATTCATGTAGTATTTCACGGTGTACAAAACTCTTTCACATACAGCATCTTAGTCTTTCCTTAAAACCATCCTATATGTTCTCAGGACAAGTCCTATTATTATTATTTGATGTAAAAAAAGGTTGAGGCTACCAAAGTGTTTAAATGACTTACCCTAAGTTTTATACAACTAGTAAGAGGCAGGGTTGGGATTAGAACCCACACCCCTGGATCCTTTTTCTCAGTCCGTAACACTGGATCATTGAAGAATGAAACTCAGATTGCCTAAAGATCTAAGGCCATCCTAATCCTCAGGACATAGAAGAAAAGATAAAAACACTGTAAGTGATGATGGAGGTTGCTTTAGAGGGAAATGGTCAACAGCAAAAGCTGTCCTCATACTACACACACTCATACACAGATACACACACTCAAAATCTCATGCGAAAAATTCAAAGTGCTTGTTTGACTGAACTGGTTGAGTCTATCTAAACAATCAGGTAACCCTATAGAGATAATCACAAAAAAATTGTGAAATAGTCTGAATTATGATTGTTGCAGTCATGTCACCAACTTCACTAAAAACCACAGAGACAATCTCAAACCTGTACACACGTACAACCTGGCCCGACAAGCCTAGTTGGATTTTTATGGACACAAGTTTTAAACATCTCCCTGAGTACACTGGTCCCACACTGCAGCGAGCAGCCATGAAAGGCTGAATGGGCTTTGCTAATACGAGTTCAGATGCGATGGGGGACCCTGCCTCTCCATTCAGGCACGCCTGGTCCCTCCCGCACACAATGCTGAAGCAATTCTTTCCCAGGCTTTCTTTTATATTTAACACTAATACAGTGGGAAAAAGTTTCTGCCACAGCGAGGCAATGTCCAGGCTTTTGTGAAGCAGGTCCTTTCATCCAATGGGCATTAATGTATAGATTCCAATGGAATAAATCTGAAATACTCTACTGTAGAAGATTTGTTCCCCATTGAAAACAAATCTTGATTAGATGGTTATTCAGGGACTGTATAGGAAGGAATGGTGTGAAAATGCTAACTCCATTCTTTCCTAGATTGGCACTGAATAGGCATTTGGGCTATTCAAAAAAAAAAAGAAAGAAAGAAAGAAAAAAAAAAAGAAAATACCAACCACCCTCTCAACTCTACAAAACCATACAACTTTACAAAGATTATGTATATTTGGGGATGCCACCTCCCCCAAAAAATACCCCCACGGTGGTGTGAACGTAGAACCAATAGGGTAAAATGGAAAGAGTGATAAAAATGGTTCTCTGTGTGTTTAAAAATAATAACCGACCTCCTTTCCACTAGAGTAAAAATATAGAGTCAGCCTGAGATGGCATTCACTAGAAACACGCAAGGAATCCTACCACTGAGAGTGGTCATGTATTCTGAATGACTGTGTTCTGTGAGCGAGCACAATACAGATGGGGCTGCAGCGGGGTGAGGACTGGAGGGAAAATCGACTCGTGGTGAAAGTGGTGATGGAGGGCCTGGCTCTGCGTTGTAGGAACCCAGCTCCTGCCTGTCTCTTAAACTGCGGGTGTCCAGGGATAGGACTTAGCATGAGAATAAAAAACTGCTTGTGCGTGAGGGAAAATGAACAAGAAAGGAAACAGCAGGCAATACAATCTCCTTTAATTAGGTGTGAAATTCAGTCCTTTCTCAGCCCGGATATATAAAATGAGACCAGTGCAAGGGTGAGGTGCTACGGAGGGAGATGGGAATTTGAAGTCGCTGTGATTTGGGAGGAAACACCAGCTCTCAAATTAAAACCCACATGAATTCGGTCAAGTCAACACATCTAAGTCAAATGGCAGGGCCGAAAAGCCCCTGAGCTTTCAATCTGGGCCACCAGGCTCACATTAGGTAAGTGGGTCAGCTCATGAACCAGGGCTGGGGCGGCCAGGCCTCCACAGCCCAGTCTCTCCTATCGCACTCTTTCCCACGTTGCACGTTGATACCTTTACTGTGTTGAGGCTGCCCTTTCACGTATCAGGTGATTAGTGATGGTCCTAGGCTACCGTGTGTTGGTGCTACTTGCCAAGTTGGTCACGCTAGGAAAGACCCATTCCTCTCCGGAGCAAGCAGGGATGCATGTGGCGACGCAGGTCCCTTCCTTCCCAAATCTAAAGCTGTTGCCCCTGCCAGTGCCAAGACCTCGGTCATGCCCACTTCACCTTTATGCCGGCGTGGGGGGCAACTGCTGAGCCTCCGCACGACAGGAGGCTAGAGCTTGCTCGCTCACGGCTTTCACCGTTTGAAGCACATGGCCCTACACGTGCTTTCTACCTCACTGGCATCTTCACAATCTCTGTGAGACAGGGAAACTGAAGGACTCCATAAAAACCTGCTTTTTGCTCCGTTTCCTGCTTCTATTCTTGCTAGGACCTGCACCCCTGCCCTACGCGTGGCTTAATGTATGCCCCCCTTATAAGGGACAAGGAGTTAATGATTTCTTTGGAGTCTCTCAGCACAATAGATAACATCTAAGGAGTGACCAGGCCAGGCCATCGTGTGCGTATTCCAGACCACTGGCACTAGACATCTCGACGCCAAGACCCCCTGGCTCCAGGGAATAAGTGGCTTATGACGGACACCCGGACTCTGTCCTTGTTCTGACCAGTTCCTGGATGCCTGAGAGGACATGTGCATCAGACCACAGTTGTCAGTAAAAAACCCCAGGCCCCAAGCAAAGACAAGACTCCCTCCTTTCCTTTCTGAGTCTCCCAGACACTCTGTACCTGCACTGTCTCTATACCTTCAGTTAACTCTGCTTTTACCTCCTGCTGGCTGGCATTTGATTTCTACCCTGAGCGCAGCCAGGGACCCTCTTGGCTGATCCAAGACTCAGCCCGCTGGCATCATTTGGAGGGCGGCAGGGGGCACTGGGGAAATCACTTACACAAGCGGAGGGTGGCAGGCAGAACAAGACTCTTCCTCTCACCCTGGCTCCACACACCTAGCATAGCCCACTGGAGATGAACCACGGAGGGTCACCAGCCTGCGGGAAGGACAGCTGCACTGCCTTACACACCCACTCCTGGCTGTAAAGGGGGTGTGTGGGCTGTCTCCCGGTGGTGAGACTTCACCTCTATCATCTATGCCCAAGGTACAGGAATCATTCGAAGCTGCTTTCTTTGTTTTCCTTCTTTTCTCTCTAAGCATTGGTAACAGAATTATTCTCATAAAACATAAATCAGTTGTTCAACTTTCAGAAATTTGACTTTCAAACATATTTTCTGGAAGACACCACCTATGAATGTGGGGAACAGTCTGTATATACTTTTAGTCACTGCTTATTATTTTAGGTGGACAGAAATAGTCAACTTCCTACCTTGCTTCAAGTGTTTATAACACCATTCCTATTCATGATCTCAGTACTGTAGTTGGGCATGACTTTCCTATTCCTTGAACTTTCATTCATACATTTAATGAATTTTCACTCAATCTGGAGTACAGTTTAAGTATCGAAAGGTCCTTAGGAAGTGTATGTGTGGGCTTTAGGGGTATCCCCATTTTTTCATGAATGGGCATGTTTCTACTTTCACAGGGATAAGGTCAGTGACTTTCGTTAGAATCTCAAAGAGGTCTGTGTTCCTCCCCAAATTAAGTGCCATGAATTGAGAATCCAGTATCTCTCCTTAGGCTGCTCTTAGCTACTTGGAGTAATCAGAGCCTCTGAAACCAATGCTGCCTTCATGCCTGCATCTGGTAGCAGGCCAGGCTGCCTGACGCTTCCCATTTACTTAAATTTTGAGATCAACTCAACAGTCCTAGCCTAACTGACAGCAGTTAGCTTTCTGAAGAGGACTTACGAGAACAGAAATGATATAGTACTATGCTAGTTGAGATCTGGAGGAATGTAACAGAGCTAGATAGTTTGACAGTTGGTGACGCCAAACACAGGTCTTTATCAGGGTGTATCCCCTTTGACGGGTAACACAAATGCATGGAAGAACTAGGAACATCCTTTAATGTTTTTTGACGGTGAAAAATGAGATATTGTGGTATAAATAAATAAATACAAACTTAACATGACTTCCTTCCTTCCTCTCTCCCTCCCTCCCTTTTTCTTTTCTTTTCGTTTCATTTCTTTTCTTTTTTTTTTTTTTTAAGTTAATATGTACTTCTAATCTAGCCAACAAGATAGACTTCACCTGCAAGCTCTGTAGTACCTCAAACTGGCGGTTGGCTTTTTCTTTCTTTGTTTTTCTCTCTCCCTCCCTTCTTTCATTCCTCTCTCCTTCCCTCCTTCCCTCCCTTCCTTCCTCTCCTTCCTTCCTTCCTTCCTTCCTTCCTTCCTTCCTTCCTTCCTTCCTCTTTCCTCCTCTCCATTCCCTCTCTTCCTCTCTCCCTTCTTTCCTTCCGCTACACCATTAAGTTTTCCTAAGCTTCAAGTATGGGGAACAAGGGGGCAAAATTGTGAAGCAGGAACACATTTGCCCTGTGATCTTCAGGCCCATCCCCAAATCTGGACCAAGCCTCTATTCCTGTCATCCTTTCCCTCTCTTCCCTCTACCAAAAAGTAAGAGCCTTACATTTTGTCTGAAGGATAGGAAGAGACTGATGATACTGGTGGGATTTTCAGGGCCAAAGGAAAGTCCCAGGGAAGCCCTTTTACTCGGCTCTGGAGGCTCTCACAGTCTCCCTCAGACAGCCCAGTCCTTTGGTTTGCTTGATTCCACATTCATTCTGCTGTTACCTCCAAGAAGAGACTGAGAAATGCCTGACTATGCATCTAACATTGCAAATACAACGGACTGACATATGAAGTTGTTTGGGTCATTTGAATTTTCACCAATTCATGAGTGAAACATTTACTGAGAATACCCTCATGTAAAGGGATCCATAAGGCCATAGATGATCTGAAATCTCAAACAGTGGAAGAAATTCATCCATAAGGACCTTTGATATTTGAAATGTACATTAATCAATCAGCTTCTCTCAGACCCCAGTGCCCAGGAGAAGCTGGGTCTATTTTTATCTTTGGGGACCCTGTGAAAATCATACCTGGAGCTCAGAATCAAAATTTAGACGGCATTTCCGCAATGATATGGGACCTCATGGTATGCCTTTCTAAGTAAAATTTACCCCCTAGCCTCATTTGAGTGTCAATTCCTTATTTTACTTCAACGCTGATTTCTTTTTTATCATTATGTATAAGTATATTTTCCTACGTATTTACTAATATATTGGACTTCCTTTTAGGCCAACTGAAATCCCTTTAGTCATGAGGTGAGGATATAATCAAACAATCAAGAAGTAATTGAACATCAACGTTATGGAACCCATTCTAAGTATAAGTTAAAACTTCAGCTTTGGGTATTATCAAGCTACATCCTTCATGAATTTCTATACTTTGAGCATCTGATTCCAGTGAAACACTGAATGTTCAAACACCTTCTTTATTCTCTTACAGTACAGATTGTGAAAGCTAAGTTTTAACTCTGGGAACAAAGGCATTGGACAGCTATAATTCTAGACAACATTCTGAAAGACACCTATGCCCTCATTCCAAAGCTGAAATGAAATGGCTTCTTCTTGAGGAGGGAGGACCTGCTGGGACTAAGGAGGAAAGTCAATGAAATCTGAGGTTGATGCCTTTAAATCCTCTTATATCATAAACCTTTTGAGACACCTTTTAGGAGTTTGATTTTTTTTATAAAGCTCTTTCCTTACAAATTTAGCTGCTGCCCTATTGTAACCTTTTCTTTTGTTCACTAAATCTGGGGAACAAAAACACAGAGATGCTGCATCCGTGGGCGGGATACAAAAATGAACAAAGGGATCTGCTTAAATTCACAGTGAAAGTATGCAGTTTGAACTTGGCTTTGGATAGGCCTTAGAGAAGGATCTTTATATTCAAATGTACAGCTAATAAGTTTGGTTCTTTTTTTTTTTTCTGCTTGAAAAGAAACTATAAATTTAAAAAGTGTTTATATAAAAACCAGCACCTTCTTACTTACTAATCTGTTCTTCTTTTGATCTCTATAGCACCATATGGTCATTTTAAATGAAAAACAAAGTTTTATCTTTAGTGAGTTCAAAGATCCAGTGTAACTCCCAGGAATGGCATTCCTTTGGAAAATATCAACTGGTTTTAAAGTATACTTATATAAGAAATTAATTTTTTGACTTTGGGAAAACTTTTATCTGAACTTCAACGAGTGAGAAAACAGAATCCCATAGTGTCATTTTTAAAAAGCTGTTTTACTAAAATAATCACAGAGCTTCCCAAGCCACAGAACTTCCTTTGGTCCTCTGTTGCTGCACTGTTTTGAAACTGCTTTTGAAGCAGATCTTGGGATTTATGCTCAAACGTTCTCTTTACTTATGTCTTCCTAGAAAAAATAAGTTAGTTCCAATGTGACAACTGGTTTTCAAGCATAGTTTGTTGGTAGAAGGGGGCTACACTATATGTCTACAGAGGGCGTGGGCTTGAGCCATGATAGATTGTTTCACTGAGAGAAATGAAGGTCTTCTACCTCAAAGCAATAAGGAAAAGCAAGGACAATTTACCAGGGAAAAAGTAAACTTGTTTCGCTGGATTACTAGTTAAGTGAGAAGCACAGAGGTGGTTTGGTGTGCGCTAGTTTAAGACAAGTAGCTGAAACTACATCTCAACAGCCCATCTAGGGCGATCCAGTATAAAACCAGGCACAGGATTTCCTTAAGAAAGAATAAGATGTAAGTCCTTTTGGCTCATGCTAAGATGAAGGAAAAAGAGCCTACATAAATGTCGTCGGAACTCAAAGCCTTGGGGGACACTGGTAAGTAAATGAAGTAGAAGGCATACTTCATAATTATTCTGATAAGGAATAAGATATTTCATTTTTATTGTATTCTTTATATGTTCTTTCATATAATGTTTTTATATTATTTACATGTCATACGAGAAAAGATATTAAGCTGTAAGAGAGTCCTCTACAGCTATAGGTAACATTCTAATCATCTCATCTTACTTCACTGGTTTGATCTTATTTTCTCATTTTCCCAAATAAAATCTCTGCACTGATATAAGAAGTTGGACATTTCGCCATCCCTTACATGTATTGCATTTGTTCTTAATCCTGGTCTTCCACTGAATTTGTCCTGAGTTCTGAAATATTGTGCTTTCTCTACTTACTAAGCCTTATGTACCATTTGAGAGCCCTATTCAAAGTTCTTCCTTCTCTGTGGAGCCTGCTTTGATTGCTGGAGTCCATCCTGAGTTCTTTTCTTAGTTCCAACTGGTTGGTGAGATAATAGAGTGAAACATTAATTTGTTTTGGTCTTTTTCCCCCCACTAAATGAGAAAACTTTCATAAAAATAAGGCAATTAAGAATGGCTAAGTTTGCATATGGTTCTGGGCTCCCTTGCCTCAGGAAGTTGTGGCCTCAGAGTTCGGATCAGAAGTTAAGCCTTAAAGACGAAGCCCCAAGACAGAGGGCTTTGTTTTTGGAATCTAGGCCTTCTAAGGGGAATTAAGCTAAGGCCCTTTCTAGTGTGAGGAGGGGCAGGCTGGTGCTTTGGAGTTAGACTGAGGTGATCTGATGGGAGAAAAAGAATCACCTACCTCTCAAATGGGGACAGTGGTAAAGTTTGAAGTCTCTGCTTACATACAACTCTAGTTGGGGGTAATTTCTTGGTATACTTCTGGAGGCTGGACCTAAAAAGTCACTGCCTTGAGAGGTACAGTGATGATCTTGGGGCAAGGACCACTGTGAGGGGCATCTCGAAACCCAGCTAATGCAGTAGAGCCCGGCAGTCAGATGGACCTGGGTCTTTGTCCGGTAGCGATGTGGATGAAGGAGACCCCAGTGCACTTTGGATCTGACTTCACTCAATTTCACGAGTCCTGTCCAAGTCTGGGGAAGGGAGTGGAGCCCTGAAACTTCACAGAATTTCTTACTAACTTCTTATAGGAGCCTCAGGTTTAATTTGCTTTAGAAATTTAAGGAAATGTTTCTTGCACCTGAATGCTGAGGAAAAAATCTGAGCTTCTTACACACGTACCACATAATTTAGTACATTACTGATTATTGTCTCATTCTCATTCATGCTCATCTATGTCTACAAGAAGACTCCAAGCTTCCTGCAGGCTAGTACTTTACCTTGTTATAACTATAGCTACAAATACAAATTATTGGACCCTTCACACTGCCTAACACATTTCTTTACGTTGAGCGGGTCCTAACTGAGTATTTGTTAGGTCAGGTCTCCACTGAACTTCCCAAACGTGCTGTCAATGTAGCTGGAACTTCCGGTGGCACCTTTTCTCTGAGGTATGTCTGCATGTGATAGTCCCAGGGGGTCTTTCTGACTCTGAAGTTCTGTGTAATGTTCTTCTTTCTCTCCTTTAATATCTACTGCCTCTCATCAGGGAATAGCCATAGTTCTATTTTCAGTATGCATTTAAGGTCTAAGGCAGTTGGTTTTTTATGTGTTCACTGAGTCTCTCACAAACTGTGTTCCTTCATTTATGGTTTCTGACACAGGCCTTGTGTCCCCATCTCCTGGATTCCATTTCTCCCAAGAGACTGCTCATTAGGTCCTCCTGTTAGCCGAGGAGTCAGTGGAGCTCAAAGCAGAGCCAATACCCTATAACCCAAAGTGAGAAGAAACAACCAAGGTCTGATGTGATATAAACATGATCAGGCCAAACTCCCACCACTCTTGCCTAACTTAGGGGAGCTAAACTGCTTGCTCACAGATGTTACAGAGGTATCTGTCAATCAGCTTTGATAACTGGGTATGTATTTTTGCATGAACAGTGTCGGAGATTGTTTAGAATATTTTCACTTGGTGGCCACTGGGTGTCCTCATTTACAAAGTAAATAAGTAAATACACACTATTTACTGTAGGTCACCAAAGGGAATAAAAGACAGTAGGTTTTTCTTTGGCCTTTCACATGCTGGGTATAAATTTATCATTGGACTTAGAGCCAAGTCTGATATCGGTACTGTTTATAAACACTCAGGTAAAACTGGTAAGGTTTATAATCAAAGTAACTTTTGCAGGTTGTAGACAGAATTTACAAGGCCATTTCCTCAACAGAGGGGACTGTGATCCAGCTATTAGAATGAGCTCTTATTTGTTTGAAAATTGGCATGGGATTTTGAATATCTGCTTAGAGAGCCAGGAGAGAGGAGCAGAGAAGGTCTTAATTTATTATTGAAAAGAAAAGAGAACACCAAATTTCTCCATGGGATATTTGTTAGATTCTGTTTTTATCCCAACTTCTCTGAAAACCAATTAAAAATAATAATGAGAAAGATAAAATATGTCCTTTTCCTGGAAACCTAAAATAATGAGGAAAAACAGTATACTGAGCAGGGTTATATAATGATTATGAATCATTTCAAATATAAAGACAAAGAATTAAATGATCTCTTTGTGGACCAGTTATCCCACCTGTAAAATGAAGATGGTTTTGCTTCATAGGGATGTGGTAGGGGAAATAAAACAAAATATGGAGGCATGTAGGGTTCCTAGTAAAAGAAACTGTATACCTGATAGATTTTAGGGCTTTACTAATATTCTAATTGTTGTTGAGTCACAGTTGTGTGTCTCGTCCCTGACGGTAGACGGCAGCAAGTCAAGGCCAGAGCACATGCAGCCAACAAATGTTTACTGACTGAACCACTCTAAAGCACCAGTGTGATACCCTGCTGGGCCATCACTTTGCTCTGTAAAGTGATTTGTGCCTGCCTAGGATTGTCAGTGCTTCTAAACTTCTATTACATATATTTCTGATGAGATTCTTTCCTTGCAAGGCCAAAAGGATTTCCATCTCCCTACCCTGTAAATTTCTCAAACTCGAGATACAGAATTACTGATAAACATAAAACAGTATTTGCCTTCAGATGTTGTACTTAACCAACTAGCTAACCTTTTTCAAAAGCAAAGTTAACTTTGTTGCAATCATTTTCTCCTCTGGTGTATATTCTCAGCTTAATTATTATTCTCTGGCTGTCGTTTTGGTATAGAAATCATCCATACGAGTCTGCGCCATAACCAACAATTTGTACAGATAAGATCAGGGAAACTAGGAAGCTCTGTGAACTACTTGCTGCCTTTCAGAGATGTTCTCTGGTCTTACTGAGCTTTGCTTTAAGCTTTTTTTCTGTTTTTAAAAGACCACCTGCCCACCCCTCTAGTATAGCTGTCTGTAACTCTCAATCAACCATTTAAATGCGCAGCAATGCACAACAGCCAGGTCACTTGCACCCTGAGATTCTACTAAAGGATCACAATGTCCTCAGAGTGTATGGAGTAGTATCTCATTTCTTCTAAAGATCCTTAAATTCATGGGATTTCTAGCATTTTCCAACTCTTTAATTAGTAGATTCATTTTTGAACTACTGTAACCCCAAAGACACATATCTGCAGAGCCCTCCTGATTGTGTTTTTCCCTAAGCCTTTACTCCTTTCAGTTTCCCCAGTTTGCTCCTTTAATTTCGCTTTCAGAACTTCTTGAGGCTCAGTGGCTGAACACCACACAGCGCAGGTTTTATCTGATGTACTGGCGCCTGGTGTGGTCTAAGACACACTGGTGTTTTGTTCTTGAAGTACAGGACTGAAGTTCGGAAACCTAGACTCCAACACAAAGGAGATCATTAGCTCGTTTTAAGTGTCTCTTTTCTTCCCTCCTGGCCCCCTCCTACTCACCCCAGTGCTTCCTTAGTCCTAGGCACTGGCCACAGATGGCAACCATATTCCAAAGCTGAGTATATACAAAATCGTGCCATGGAGAACAGAGAGGCTTCAAAGTTAGCTTTCTATTCAAGTGGGATGGTGGAGACTCTGGAGGAGTGAACTCATCTCTCATTCATTTAATCCTCTATTCACTCAGCCAGGAGTTTGTTTTCCTACACATTCTTCTAGTGTCCAGCCAGTTGAGGGAGGATGGGCGTGAAGAACTCTCTCGAGGGCCCTTCCAGCAGGAGGGCACTGGGATTCTAAGCCAAGCTCTTGTTTTCCTGGGCCAGCTCTGCCTGCTGCTGATCAAATCAGTCCCGTGAAAGGAGCTGGGGAGCACCACGTGGGGGGTGGATTTCCCAAGAGCTGCCTCCTTGCTAGACTGACAGCACATGCTGTGTCCCCTAGACAAGGATTAGACCAGAGAAAAGGGTGAAACAAGGAGGAGGGTGTGGGGTTGCAGAAAACTCTGCAGGATGGTAAAGTAAGGGGAGGTGGGAGTGGGAAAACCTTTCCTTTTTCTTGTTTCAAGGTTTGCTGGAGCTTTCGCCTAATCATCTGTTTGAGCATCTTGAAAATAAGTATCTATTTTCATGATATCTATCAAAAACAGGCACCAGATTATACTACAAAGTTGACCTTAACCCTGCCATATTGTTACTAGAATCAAAACATGTAGCAGCCTACATCCAACAGAAAACCATTCTGTTTTCCCAGCATAAAAACCAGAGGGTATCTCTGATGCACTTTGTTTTGTAGGTCCGCTGAAGGAAAAAAAATCCAGTAAAAAATCCCTACCTGGACTTATACAAATGGGCATAATGCTCAGAAACACGCTCTACCCTTCTCTTTGCTCCTCTTCCCCATCACATTCATTCATTCATTCATTCATTCATTCATTCATTCAACAAATATTTGCTGAGCACTGCTACGGCCAAATACTCTGCTAGGTGCTAATGATCCAGCAGTGAACAAGATAGGATTTCTGCCCTCACAAGTTCTTCTGCCTGGTCCAAATCAGCATTTAATAATTTAAGTGCCAGCACGTTATTTGAGGAACAGGGATGGTTTGTCTTACCTAGAATTTCTTCTGAATCTTTCTCAAACATATTTCTTGAAAGTCCAGACTCCTTCAGCTGAGATGTTCTGTCTTGAATCTCTCTTCTTCTATTGTTATATTCATTCCTTTCTTGGCTACAATGTTGAGAGTTCAGAGTGCAACTGCTACCTTTTTTCCTTTTCTTTCGGTGGGACTGCAGCCCTGAGGGATTGTTACTTTCTAAGCTACACATATATTTTCTCTGTAAATATTGTACCATCTAATTTGTGTCTTTGGATTCTGCTGATTAGGTGTCAACATGTGATTTAAGGAATACTGCGTATGAGAGGCAGAAATTACAATTCAGTACGTCATTGTTTTAAAACTCTGACTTGGGATTTATACGGACTTCATACAACCTAGGTTAGCCTTTGATCTGCACCTCTTAGTAAGAGACTTATAGCTCAAGGTCTATACCCACGTGTCCCTGGAATGCTATACTCAGCTGCGAAAATGCTCTGGAGTTGAGAGAAGCAAATGTCCAAAATGATCTCCATTACCAAAAACTATGTGGGCACCACAGGACAGGAAAGGCTTACTTGGTACAATGAGCCAATAAGTCTTACTGAATTTCTTAAGATTATATATATATTTTTTCAACTCCTGCAAACTGCTTCGGAATAGAAGAAGGTAAGTGAGCTGGGTGATTCGGAGCAATCCTTCTCTGCAGTGAAACACATTTACTCTTCCAACTTTGCCTCTATTTTCAATTATTTCAAAATACTCTGAAGCCATCAGGCAGACTGTCTTTCAAAAAGATGAAAGATGAGTTTCTTTAGTTGTAAGTAGGTCTCTTTGGAGAGGGCCCTGGGATGTGGTAGCATAGCTGTTTGCCTGTTCTAAGGACCTGCTGTTTTGGCCTTTTCAGCTATCAGTGCTGGGAGGTGGCTCCCGTGGAAGGAGGCTGCACCGCAGGGCTGGGTCCAGCTTCTATGACCACGTATCCTGAGCTAAGACAGCACATAGATCTCTTTCCTATAATTTGAAAGTCCCTCATTGACTGGAACGCACTTGAGGACAAGAAGAAACTTAATAGGTCAATACTATCCTATTGTCCCATCATTTAGTAATATTCTAAACCTTCCCTATACCAAGAAGAAAATGCTCAGAAAGGTTTTTTAACTTGTTTGAGCTGCAGTTTCCTTATCTCTAAAATGGAACGTTTTATAAGAAGGATAGCACTTGACACACAGTGGATGCTTAGTAAATATGAGTCCTCTCCAAATTTTAGAACAAAAACCCACACCGAGACAAAGGAGGGAATGAATGAAGGCAAAAAGATAATGGAGAGGCTTCTCAGTCTACCTGGGCCTGAATCCCAGAAGGGACAAGGAGAGAGGTGCTGGCCTTTTCCTGAGGTAAGGAGGGTCACTGTCCCACGTGCTCTCCTACAGATCTGGGCCTCTTCTCAGTCACTCTCAGGGGGAAGGATGTGGGCCCTGCTGCTATGACATCATCATTTACAGTGCATCAATTTTAGTACATATTTACTTAATAATTTAAAACATTTATACTAGAGCTAATGCTTAAATTCACTGAGTGTTGGCTGTCTTTCTGGTGCTGTTTTAGGAACTTTCCATATAGCATTCCATCTAATCCTTATAATAACCCCAGGAGACAGATACTATTTGCATTCTCATTATGCACAGGAGAAAACGGAGATATAGGGAGGTTAGGTAAAGACACATAAAATGCATTCATAGGGTGAAGTTCAAGTTAAAAAGAGCACATACATAGACCGTGGGGGTGAGAACCCATTTTCTGAGCAACACATGGTCCAAATCTATTCCATTGTCAGATCCTGAAGAAATAGCTCTGGAAATCTGTTATGCCTTCCTCTGCCCCGCAGGCATCTCAAAGGGACTTGAAAGAGCTTTAGGAGCCAGTCCACATTTCGATGTTCACATTGGACTTGCTTTTTAGTTTACTTTTGGGGGCCAGGTTTGAGCATGCAGATTCTGTTTGGAATATATCCTGGGGAAGGTGGCTTTTTCTTTCCTCTTGTTCTTTGACCCCAGCCGAAAGAAAGTGATACACTGTGTCTCAGAACAGTACCCACATAGGCATGTGTGCATATATTCTTAGGAGGTTCATAGACTTGGAGAGGGAGGCCCAGTCATGGTACTTAATACCAGGACTCCAGGTCAACATTTCCTCTTCTACAGGAGTCCTTTGCCTGGAGGGAGAGGGTAGCCTCTGTATGAAGCTTCTTCCTATATCACTGCCCAAGGACAGTGCCCAGGTCTGCTTAGAGGGCCTCTCAGCATGTTAACCCAGGATTAATGTCTACTTCAGAAGCCCAGGACCCAACCAAGCCTCTGGGAACCTTAGGTCAGGAATAAAATGGAATAAACCAGATTTCTGGGTGCTTCCTTAAAATTGGGGAGGGGGGAATCCTAATCATCCGATCCTGCATGCAAAAACCTAAGTATCCCCCTGAGGAAAGGCTATGCATCCTTTCCCCTGGAGTTAACATCTAATGGTTGAAGTTCAGAATTTGTATGTGTATTTTCAGTGAGACATGGAATTATGCTCTGTAGCTCAAATGCATATATACCTTTCTTCTATTGTCTCCTTTATATCTAAGTACCCAGTTGAGATATGAGGCAAAGAGACAATAAGTGAAAAGGAAAAGAAAATGATTACAAAGAAAGTAATGATAAAGTTAATTTCACTACTTGCAATTCTTCATGTGGTGTTCTTCATGCCATGCCAAGCACTCTTAAAAATTATGTATGCCTGGCTGAATACTGCATGAGATCTTGGTATAAAACCGATAACATGAACCACTGAAGATAAATGAGCAGGAAGAAATTCTTTTTTGGAGTTGGAGAGTAAAGGGGAAACTCAAGGTCCATTTTGGCATCAACTAGGAATTTGTTCTTCCTTGTGAAATGACAAGACTCATATTCACAGTTCTTCCATGTGGTTGTTTATATAATTTCAAGTAGTGATAAAATAATTTTCTTATTTGTTTTAGAAGTAATTTAATAGCAGAGGAAAGTAACATTTGATTTAGTTGGTTCCAGAACACTGTCTTGAAGTAGAAGTAATTGCAGATACTGTGTGTCCAGGTGACAGTGGCCTTAGGCATGTCTGCAGCCATCAAAGAGAAGGATACAGACCAAGTAAAAAGTTTAAAAAATCCTCCACAAAATAGTGAACGTGAGGATGTCTTGTGACAATGAAGAAGTACATGAGAACAACACGTAAGTTTGTTGTTAGTCATACAGAGCTACTTGAACTGAACCTATCATAAAAGAATTTCTCAGAATGTGACATTTTCAAAAAGATTATGCTTTAAGAGAACTTGTTTTAAAAATTTTTGGGAAAATTTTAGCGCTCAAAGTATGTGGTCCCTGCCCTCTGGCTAATGCTTAGAGATTACTAAGGATGAGTGACTATCTGTGAAGGCATCCGAAGAAGACATGTACAATTCGTACAGAGCATTCATTCTTATTAGCTAAAAGGAAGAGAAAGCCATGCTTGAAAGGTGTGGGGAAAGAACTAATATAATACAATTACTGTTTTGTTGGGCTTGGGTAGTGACTTCACATTTCTTTTTCATATATTTATCATTCCAAATGCCGTGTACACGGAAGATTTAATTCTCTCTCACCTCGCCTATTTAATTGCAGAGTCTCCCTTAACACTGGTTTTTATTCTTTAGTCTATAAATGGGCTTGAGACTCTTGTCTCATAAAAATATTCCCTACCTGCTTTTGTATTATCTGTTCATTATTTCTTTGTAAAGTACTAAACTTCTTTAAAAAGTAGTGCCAAGTTGCTGCTTTCTCATCCATCTTCTCTCTGCCCTTGAACCCCCTTTTACAGTGTTTTTGGGTTGCATCTGACTCTGCTCTCTTAGCAGCCACCAGGAAGCTACCAATCCTTGGTGTCTGCAGGACCCAGCACTGCTGACCCTTCTCCTGAGGGTCTTTCTGGACTATCCTGATGTTTCTCCTACATCTCAGGCCTTCTTTTCTCCTCCTTGCTGGTTCCACATTCTCTTTCTTATCACTCACTGTAAGTACTCTATGTTTCTTTTCTCTCTCAACAAAGCCTTCTTTGAATTTACTCCCATATTCATGGTGTCAAGATTGGCTTCTTGGTGAAAGCATTCGCTAGCCCTAATTTCAAATCTTCCTGCTGGACTCCACTATTCTATTTGTGCGTTATTTGTCTCTATTGGGTCTATGTTAATTGTCTCCATTGGGTCTACCCCTGGTGTCTCATTCTCTGGCGTTGTTTAAAACTGAACCGTATTCTACTCCTCTAAACATTTCCTTTTGTCTCCTCTTTTTGATATCTTGGAGTTAGCACTGATGATCTCCTCTCTCTTAACCAACATTCGATCAGTTGCTAGAGCTGTCCACCCTCATCCACAAAGTCTGCTGAACCTGGCGCATCTCTAGCCGCCTTCTGGTTACCCAAAGTCTGAACTACTGACAAAGCTTCCCAGGCTCTCTCCTCCCCCCAGCTACCCCTTCTCACATCCACGCACCCTCCACACACTTGCTGCTAAATTAGAGCTTCCTACAGCAAAGTCTTGAGCATGGCAGCCCCTACTTGAAACCTATCCATAGCCTTACACCAAAATGCAGACTCCTTATCCCTTACCCTCGTGCCTTACTTCTGAAGAAATTCTATTTGTTTTTCAAGACAGCTCGAATGGAACCTTTCCTGATCAACTGAACTGGATATTACTATAAACTGGATTATAATGTATTTTATGACTTTTCTAACTTCTATCTCAGATAATGGTGATTTAAGTTTGAAGATTCTTGGTGGCAAGGTCTGGCTGTCTCTACCTTTGTATCCCCATAGATGTCTGTGTAGGTCCAGGCACATAAGATGTACCCTACACACGCTTGCCAGTGAATGAGTCAAGGCTGTGGTGCATCCAGGCGTGTGGGACAGATCTTGAACCACTCTGCAAGGTACTTGTTTGTGAAGGTATCTGATCTCGTCTACGAGATTCCAAATCTCTGTACATAGGGCTCTGGTTTATAAAACTGCATCCTACATAATACATAGGCTCGGTCCTCCACATGGAAAGCATTCAGTAAATTGACAGATGAACAGTCCTGACTCTCTGTTCAGGAAATGTAAGTTCTCCTTGAAGCCAACTGGGTAGCAGGCAGCACAGTATGGTGGGAGAAGGAGTAGGGTTCTGTTTTTGGCTCTTCAACTCATTATGTGGAAACCTTCTGGTAGGACACTTGCCCTCTGTGGGCCTCAGTTTCCTCATCTGAATAATACTGGATTTAGATCAGGTCCTTTCATCCCTTCCAGTGCTGATAAAAAGGACTCACTGGTACACATTCCCTGGAGAGAACAAAGGATACAGAGGCAGGAGAAAAGCGAAAAGTGCTTATTCAGCCGATGAGTTAACCGGGGGCGGGGGGGGGGGTGACTGTGGTACTTGATGTGAAGTGATTGGTGGAAGGATTTGACTTGAAATTTCTTAAAGCAAGGAATTCCGAGACTCTTCAATGCATGCTCTCAACTGATCCTAAACGATCCTTCTCTGAGGGCAATTTTTGTTTTTTAAGTCAGGATGTGAGAATCCCTGACAGATACGGAGAGACACTAATTTTATATAATGAAATTTGCCACGCGTGGAGGAAGCACATATGAAACTGTCACTAGCTGCTGCAGATAAGAATTACAGATGTATTCTAGCAAGATATGGGATGGCAAAATGAAGAACAGAGCCCTGAAAACCAGCAGTAAGTCTTAACAATTATATGTGGACAATTAAAGGCACCTTCATGCAATATTTGGGAGAGCAATATGGCGTGGAGTAGCTTGCGGCAATGGGTCATGAGACCAGACTTGCCAGGGGAACTGGGAGGATTTCAAAAGAGGACAGAGACAGATTGCTAGAACCTGGGGAGACTGCAAGTCATTGACAGAGTTCCAGTGTGACACTTACAGGTAACTCTGTGGCTCCAAGGATGAACCTTCCTCAAAAAAAAGTTATTTTAAAATCTGTTCATCAATAAATTATTACCAGGTCCCTCAATACTTTCTTATATCCACTGACTGAATCAATTTATAAGTGGGTGTCTTGCTCTATTTTTTAATTGGGAAGGAAATGTCTCTAGAAAAGATATGCAATTCAGCCCAGCTGAATTTTAATGACAGGCAATGTTACCCAAATGTAAAGGGCCCCATGGGTTTATAGTAAAATGAGGTGAAGCCTAAGAAGGTCTCAGTATCATAACTGAACCGCTTTGTTTTCTGAAAACACACTGCTTTTTTTTTTTTTTTTTTTTTTTTTTTTTTTGTG